>NC_138950.1:39751906-40311906 GCF_965226115.1 Aulonocara stuartgranti | reverse complement strand
GTTCATACAGTGCTTTTATATGTGCCTGAGCACTTTCACCTAAAGTGGCGTTCATTACCTTACCTTAAAAAAAGGGTTTCTGACAACGCGTCTAAACCTGATCCCCAGTATGAATAATACTGGACCAGTTAAATATAAGCTGCAACCCCAGGGCTGAAAAAAGAAGCCAAAGTAAACTCCAACAACTAAACTGTTCAGTTTATAGAAACATCAGTGCGTCTGTGGACAGATGGATGTGCATCACTTTCTTCTCTTTGCTGTTGTTTTTCCTTCACATTGTGGAAGCGTGGGTCATACTTATCGATTAAAATGTTCTTATTATAATATTAGACGATGAGGATTCGACAGAAGAAAAACATGGAGCCTGTTGTTTACAGTTATCGACTCAGGTGATAGTGTTAACTAGCCCACACTGTGCAGTTATCACAGGTTTTAGCTTCCAGGGTGTTTTTTCTTGCTTACAGTTTTTGTTTGAAAATAGTTCCTTTTTTCATTCATTTCACTTTTAGTCCAGATTCCTTATGATGATTTATGGCAAATGCCAGAGGCAAGATTCAAAAAACATAAAGTATAGGATTGCGGACTTCCCATGTGTTTTCTTTGCACTTGGACGAGTTGGCACGGTGTCTTTGTTGGGCCGTGCAGAGTGCGTGGACACACTCACATCCTGTAACTCAGTAACTAAGAGAACAATGGTTTCCTGCACATTTAGCTTGTAAATGGATAAAGACTTTACACTGGTAGAAGTTATCGTGGTTCCTGGAATATGATGGCATATAAAGTTTTGTCTTTGTCGGCATGCAGAAATGCCACTGCCACTTAATAAAGCTGATTGCGGCGCTCTGCTCCAGCCTAAATGTTTTGGGTTATTTTTCCACACTTATCAGCTGCCGTCAAGTGTCTCCAAGGGGATTTCCACATATGCTGGCTCAGCGGGAGTGAAAGGGATGCCTGCCAACAGGATCTTTGGAGCACGCACTCCTCGTTTATTGTGTTAGTTTGAGACACTAGTTTCAAGTGAGCTAGGTTGGAAGTGCGACCAGGAAGTCACAAAATAATCCAGACTTTTATGATTTCTTTCTTTTGTTTGTCTGTTTTAGCAGACAAATACTTGGAAAACCTTTTCCATGCTCCATGATTAAGTTTGGCACAAAGAATCAAGAACAAACTGTCCACAAATTACCAAACACACGCATCCGCTTTCATAACGAGATTCAACTTGCCATTTTAAAGACATAAGATAGCAGCAGAAAGATGTTTTACATAGTTTGGCAGCTGCTTTATGTATCTAATAATCATTCGTGACACTGAGCCAAAGGCCTGCTCTAGATAAACTCAAGTAAAATCGGTCGGGCATTAAAAAAGCTTATTTCTTTTTCTTCCCATTTTCATGCAACATGAAAAATTGTTATTAAATATTCATTACTTCAGTGTTGCACGAGGGGAAACTTGAGGTAATGCAAATATTAAGCAGTGAGTGACTATTAAGTGTAATAATCCACACTGGTCAGTTACACGGTGGCTGTAGCTCTGGTGGGAGAGCAGCTCACCTACTAACATTGTGTGTGTGTGTGTGTGTGTGTGTGTGTGTGTGTGTGTGTGTGTGTGTGTGTGTGTGTGTGTGTGTGTGTGTGTGTGAGATCGAAAGCACTAAACAGGACAAGAGTGCTCAGAGTAGAAAATCAGTCCATTTACTGAATTTCTTGTTTTTTGACAGGTAGCCTAATAAACTGGCTGAGCTCCGTGTAAAATCTGTAAGTATAATAAGAGGGGGTTGCAGCTTCAACAGTGCTTGTTTCACAGTCTGGAGAAATTATTGAGAGTTTGTTGAAAAAATCAGATAAATGGACTGACACCTGCCTGAGGAGTCAAAGTACTTTTTAAATAGCAGTCTCATTCACACACAGCGACTCCAGCATTACGCGACAACTCGGAGCTCAAGCATTCTTGAAAAAGCCAAACCAACCCTCTGATTAGCAGACGTCCTGCTCTGTTAGCTGAGCTGCAGCCACTGTGAGTCGGCTTGTCTGTTAATCTGTTCTCCTTTGATCTCTGAACTCCCAGTGAAATACTGCCCTGCAGGCCAAAGTCAAATCTCAGACGTTTCCTTGCCTTCATTTCCAATTGTTGCGTTACAGCTGAGTTCAGCCCTGACATGTTATCAGCCTGTGATATTTACTTTCACACTCTTCCCACATTTTTCACTTTTATTTGTTACCTGTGGCTACAGGGCATGTTCACAGGGTGAAGTCTGAACCTGCTGGCTGAAGCAAACATCCCGACTTTTACAGTGGAAACTCTGCAATAGACAAGCGCACATTACAAGCACAGTGCTGACTTTTACACATTTTTATTTTGTGCAGCAAAACATTAGCGTATGAAAATATATCATTTAGTTTTTATTACAAATGAATTGATTAAAGTAAAGCAGACCAAGTGAAATGCAAAGCAAACAACCTCACTGAGCCAAATCGTATTTACAGTCAGGATACAAAGTAATACTGTTCACGGTCTCATCATAAAGCATTGTAGCACATCTCAGAGCTCAGCGGGAAATCCTTCTGGAAACAGCTGTCTTCTACAGGATACACCTGGGGATAGTCTGTGGGAGCAAAGTAAGGTGCGCATTCTGGGGTGGGGGGGCTCTCCTGCTGGCCTGACCAACAGTGTGGCAAGCTGTAATATTCCTGGGGGCCACAGTGCTGATAGTGGTATTGCTGTGGGCTGAAGCTTGACTCCATTCTGGTGGGCGAGTCATAGCATGAGGAGGAGGAGGAGGAAGAGAAGGAGTCCTGTGGGGAATAAGTGTTGGGATCCACAGGGTTGCAGAAAGTCAGTGACTCCAATGAGGAGCAAGGGGCCTGAAAGAGAGGAGGACATCGAAATTACTTTGGGCAGGACTGCAGGTGTGCCACATGGTGGTCATCCAACCAAAGCTAGGCCCAGGGCTCACCAGGAACACTTGTGAGTGGTGTTTTTGATTTAATGCATTCATTTGTGTGCAGACAGCTTACAAAACTGACATGCAGCTGTTTATCCTGCCAGACAGGTCATTTTATCAAACACAAACAGCTGTAATCACAGTCAAAGCAAGACTAGCTCCTTCAAATATATCCACACAAACCTATCCACTACATGCTGAACAGACACTGACAGTGTTTGTGGAAATAAACGACCACCACACCAAACCTCTGTTCCAAATAAACGCATTGCTATTGCTCGTATCTCGTATGCTTTTAAAACAATCTTTCAATTTTGGTCACAAACAGAAAAACTAGGAAATTTTTCCGTTTTGTCACAAAAGTTTTAAGAAATCCCAGTTTCTGATTATTTCTTTAATGACGGTGTTTCGTTGGTGCCAGCTGAGTCCTACCATCCCCTGGCCGTAGTAGTCCGCATCTGAGGACAGTCCGTGGTACCAAGGCTGAGGGGAGGTTGGAAAAGGAGGCAGAGGGGTGTCGTAGGTGGTACCACCGTATCCGTTGCCGGGCAACATCACATCCCCAAACTGCTGCTGCTGCTGCACCTGGATGCCGCACTCCTGCATCTGGATGTTGCACGCGCTGTCAGGGACTGGAAACGAGATGGTGGCTCGAAGCTGGAGGGCCAGCGACCCGCAGCTGCTGGCTTCAGCTGGGGGGACAGAGGGAGGAGGAGCCACATGGCCACCTGCCGAGATTCAGTGTAACAGTCAGACCGAAAATATCCAGAATACAAACACATGCGATGAAAACAAGCGAACCACACGCTCTGGGTTAATCATTGCCTATCATTTAATCACGGACTAGGATATATCTGCGACCACTTTGAAAGGGCGTGGTCTGAGAGACCACGGTGGAACTCCACCCCTCTGAAATCTGAATGCCTCTTGCCCCCCGTCCAACTGAAAAAGGCGTCCTCAATAATTGATGCATATTTATATGTTTATTTTACAGAATTTTTGACCCCCCAAACAAACAAACAAACAAACAAACAAACAAACAAACAAACAAACAAACAAACAAACAAACAAACAAACAAACAAACAACTTGATTAAGATCATCAGACTGTGACGCTTAGGGCAGGCCGCTGTAGTGCATGTGTGTCTTTCTGGGATGTATTTTAGCACACTGGGTGGACAAACCTACTTTGGAAAGTGGACGCGCGAAGCTCCTGTAGTTCCAAGCAAGCCTGATGCATCTGCTGATCAGGAAGAAAGAGAAATACAGAGGAGGGGGAAGGCGATACCAGATTATTAATGGCTGCTTTCCTGTAAATGAGTTGAGTGGCTTATTTTGATAAAACGGGCTATCAGTGATTTACAGGTGCAGGCTTGCACAGAGCGGTATTCTCAGCAGAAAAAAGGTGAGACTGAGAGCAGGGGACAAGGGTAAAGAGGCGTGGGGGAGGGAGGAGTTACCGCATTAAGCTTCTTGTTGTTGGCCTCCTTCTCTCTGTGCCTCCGCAGCAACTCCTTGACCGTGATCTTCACCCGGACCCCCGGGTACACCTTCAGTTGATCTTAATGAAGAGCACAGTGTGTCACTCATGCGCAGTAATCTCCTCTTAAAGCAAACTAAACCAGTCGTGCACTCTTCTCCTCCCTCTCCCTGCTCCTCCAGTAAAGCACCACAAAGCATTTCTTACACATCACAGCTTATTTTGTTTCCAGTAAACTGAAATCGCTCCATGAAGTGTCGCTTCATTCTAATAAACTGCTGAAAGATTGTCTTTTAAGATTTTGTAAAAGAATATAACGAAGTGCTTTGAATTATCCAAAGATCCTATTTTATCACCGGTGCGTAAAGGTCGTTTCCACCGCTCAGTGTTTCTGAGTGTTACTGGCGGCTGATCCCCTCCCCGGAGCCTCCCGGTCGGGAGACGTTTTCACTGCACCCTGTAGCCCTGAGCTGCCACGCCCCAGTCAGAGGCAGAAGAAATCGGCTCTTAACGCGTTAAAGTAAGTAGATTTTATTACGCATATACGATCGAATGAATGTAAAGTAAATAAAAATAGGCGAGGAGATGAAAGAGAAGTTTGTCTGGCACGGTGGGATGAGGTTAAAGCTGAAGCGCGCAGACAAAGAGTCAGCAAAGCGATCCGCGACCAAAACGGAACAAAATTTCGAAACTAGAAGGAGCCGCTGATCTGCGCTTTTGGATCGAAGCGCTGCAGTTTTCAAGGAAACGAGCCTCCCGCGTGGTGCACGTGCGCGGTCACTTAGTGAAAGTTTGATCAGGTCGTTATGGAAAAATTTCGAGGCGATTTCAGCCCGGTGCTGTTTACAATTCAAAACCCCGAGCTCTACACCAATCTCCGTTACTTTATTCAAATCACCCCTGCCCCCCACCACGAACGCCTGACAGTTAAAGGCAATGGGAGTAATTGGCAGTTTTTTTCTTCCTTACTTGAAGCTTGATTAAGATACGGTGAAAGAACGTCTCGTATAGGTGCGGGTGATTTAGGCCTAAAGGCGATATTTAAAGCATTCAGGGCTGCGAACATTTTAGAGAATGTGTTAAGAGATGAAACCTCATCTGATAAATATTCATACAGAGAAATGCTACTTTATGATTTGTCTTAAATGTGGCAGACGCTGGCCAAAACGAAAGGCAGACACATCCCACTCGAACACACAGAACACCCTGTTGCGCACAGACAGCCCGACCACACAGCCCGCGAGACTTCCAGTTGAATTTTTCCAAACTTAAAATGATCTTTAAAAATGATCATCTGCGCGTCCTGATGTGCGTCGACAGACGACAGTCGGCAGAACTATAACACACAGTAAAGCCATAAACGCCAGTGAAGCTTGGAGAAGTCTTTGAGTGGAGAACGCTACACAAACAGGTGGAATCAGGTGGCATTAAAGTTATTCTACACGTGGAAGTTTAATCTAGCCCATTCTACTTTAATTTAAATATGGGAAGAAGTGGGCATTTATGGGGGGTGAGCACTCCACTTAAACACACAAATCGTGTGCTTTCAATATTTCCAATAAACTCTACATTACCCCCCCCCCCCCCCCCCCCCTCCTTTGTCTTCCAAACAGGGAAAAATGCAAGAAAATGATTTCCTGAAGAAAATCCGAGGTGAAACTCACCGGACATGATGGCTGGGATGGAGAGATGATTCCTGGAGAAGAGCTGAGGGACTCAACAATGTCCTTTTCTGCCTCAGCAAAATGGCCAAGAACGAAATTTCTGCAAAAATCTCCAAAAATAGCAACACAAATGTCTTACAGCAGAGCCAGAGCATACAGAATGATTGTAATAGAGCTGGGGACATATTAGTTTGAGATTTTCTCCCTCCATTCCCTCTATTTAAAACCCCTAGAACTCAATGATTTGACAATGATTTGATTGCGCGTTACTTACCATTTGAATATTCAGAGGCAACTCTCTCAAATCGATTTTCAGTAAAATCACTAAGCATGAACACTGTATCAAATCCACTTTAATCTCATATATTAGTATTTTACACTTTAACCTCGAAAAAAATGCACTTTTATTCATTTTACCCTCCTTTTGCACTATCCCAGCATCAGCCCCCTTCACTTAGCACTGCAGCACCCACGACTGCTTCCGTGCAACCTTAAGAGCGCATTTCACCTCAAACCTCGCGTTTAGCCTAGTCACGCATTTTAAAAAGTTTATTTCATAAAAAATACATTAAAAGTGGCAAAGAGGGAAAGTGGGTGTGGCAAGGGCCAACAGCCCTCGTTGGCATGGCAGGGCCTCCAGCTCCATCAGAGTGCTCACACCTGCTGGGAGAACAGGGAGAGAGGCTCAGCAGCTTCACGCACAGTTCTGTCCTTGTCTTGGTTATATTTTCATGAAAATAAAAATGCGTTTCAGGATCAAAGGTTTCCGGTAAAGTGTGCCGTTTAAGAACCGGCCTTTGAAATGTTTAACTCCCCCAGCATTATGATTTATGATCATTATGATCAAAAACGGTTATTATTTTAGATTTTCTATCAAATCTGTGTTGAAATCGAGTAAATAAATAAATAAATGAATAAATAACGAAACTAAAAACAAACATTGCAGCTCCTTCTTTGCACTGAAGTCCCTTACACTACACTTCGAGTGTATTTTATTTCTCAGACTGTTTGTGGTGCGAAGGTCAGAAGATAAAATGAACTCAACTATATCAACGTTACATTCATCACACTTGGATAAATGCATCCAAAATAAAATTGTGCCATAAACCGGTCAAAATATGTGAATTAAGACCCGGATCTATGAATATTATTACATTTATTACAGTAATAATAACTCAAAGCTTGATTATGACTGCAGCATCTATAACATTATTCATCATAGATGCTGCAGTAACATTGTTAGATTATTAGGGCGTCCTCGCGCCATAAGAACAGCAAACTGATTAAAAACTGATATGTGCTAACACATCATCATCATCATCATCATCATCATCATCATCATTTCTATTCGTCCATTAAAATCAATCTTTGTGCATCCTGCTTTAAACAAAGTGCTCTCTTCTCTGCACATCCCCGTTTCCTCGCCCAGCATTGTCCGCCTCTTCTCACAGCGCCCCCTCCTGCAGCCGCGGCGCAGCGGCTCCACCTACAGGCCACAAATGGAAATGTTTATGAAAGCATTCTGTCTTTCCACACACACACACACACACACACACACACACACACACACACACACACACACACACACACACACACACACACACACACACACGATAGTGTGCATTCATGGTATTTTTGTGCACTGGCAGTTTTTTTTGTGATCACATGTTGGAAAATGAAACTGTTATCAATCAGTCTAGATGTATGATGCATGATCAGATGCATGATCAAAATCTAATTATAGTTTTCCTCATTAATAATTTCATTTTTCTGATGAAGCCATCAAACCATGACAACACTTCCACCGTGTTTTGCAGAGGGCTGCAGACACTCACTGCTGAAACTCTCTCCTCCATACTGTCAGCCGACTGGAAAACACTTCAGCAAATAACACAGCACATTTGAAGGTAAAATAAACAGGATAAACAGACAAATGAAAAATGAAGTAAGGATTTAAAAGCTGACACCATTTGCTCGTCCTACAAAAACCTTTGATATATCTGGAACATGTTTTTTGGTTTTGTGGTTTGTTTCCTATCAGACTCTTTTTGATGGCTTCAGCCCTCCACACACTTCATTCCAGGATGAATTACTAAAATTTCATGTTTAAAGAACAAACAAAAGACATTTTTGTACAAAATCCTACCCACAGGTAGGATAGAGTCAGCATGAAATTAGGATATTTTGTATCCAACAGCCCAGCTACGGTGGCCCTGAGAGTTCAGATGCCCTGCAATGAAAGAAAATAGAAAACTGCCTTAATTCTGCAAAAACACACACAAAAACCCCACAATAGAAGAATCATAAAGAAACAGGTGCAGTGAATGATTAAAGCAACCACGTATCGACAGTATTAAATGAACCATGTGATTAAACCAGACATGACCTGGATTTTTTTCTCCTTCACAACACTGAAGAGATTTCTTTTAAGCGTGTCCCAGTAAAAAGCTCCACATGATCTGGGTTCTGTCACTTTCCTGTGTGAGATTTTAGTTTGTTTTATCATATTTTACATTTACTCAAACACTGAATGCTTCACTGTATTTTTTTTGTTGGTTTGTTTTTGGTCGATCTGCAAGGCCCACAAAAAAACCTGCATATAGGAATCTCCAAAAGTTGATTCTGTTCATCAGGACGTAGCATTTTGTGGGAGAAACATTTCGTCACTCATCCAGGTGACTTCTTCAGTCTCAGCTGACTGCAATGAAAATCAGCTTTTGGAGATTTACTTACCTGGATGATTGAGCATGCATCACGACTGCATCTAGAAAGTTAATTTCTCTCTCTGATAAAAAAAACAGTCCTAATTCCTGATCCTGTGAGATAATGCAACATGTGGGTGAGGGGACTCGCCCAGCAATAACTAGCTTGAAATCATCCAGGTGAGGCAGCCTGAGTAACCTCGCAGGTCGAGTCCTATCAGTCCCACTTGGCAACGGTAGCTGCCATATTGATTATGGCACGAGCCTGCTGTCTAGTAGCCTAGACAGCAGGCTCCAAGGAAAGATTATTTTATTATGGCTCGGATATAATAAGAATAATCCTCAGACTTTTACTGTTTCACTAAAGGTTAAAAAGTGAATGTCCACAACTTGAACCCTGAATCTCTTTTACACCCACTTTTATTCCTCCCTCTCCTACTCGACGTCACATCTTCACATTTTGGCCATTCAATAAAACTGCTGAAGTTAAATCATTTGATGTCCATTCATACCTTATCTCTCTCACTCTCTCTGATTTAGCACAAAGTTTAAACCTTTAAACTTTAAAATCTCTTAATTACATTTGCCTTGTTATTCTTAACAAAGGGAATTCACATCTACATCACATTTGAACATTCAAATGGATATAATTCACTTCATGTTTCGTTCAGTTTGTTTAATTCTAATTCAGTTAGATTTGTCTTTAGCACATTCTCACATGAACATTTATTGTAACATAAACCCTTCTTAATTCAAGTACAGAGGAATAATTTTGTTTGTCACTATTCATTTATTTATTTTAGGCTTTAACTTCTTTCATTAAATCATTTGTTAGTCAGACATTCTCTCTCCAGGTCTGACGACAACCTGTAGATTTCTTCCAAAGTGTTCACCACATACATTAATGTAACCCAGTGTGTTTGTTTCTTGTCATGGTTTCGGCTGATTCGCAGGCAGCAGGTGGACCCAAACGCAGGACTCAAACTTAAAAAGTTAACTGAAGAGGCAGCTTCACTGCTGCAGCTTCACTGCTGCAGCACAAACGATCCAAACACAAGAGCGTGAACTAAAACTAGAACTAGGACTCCTCAAGGACCACAGAGGAAACACATTATTTACACAGCGCTAAATCACAACCGCAGTCGCCTCATGGTGCTTTATATTGTACGGTAGACCCTACAATAACACATACAGAGAAAAACCCAACAATCATATGACCCCCTATGAACAAGCACTTTGATGACAGTGGGAAGGAAAAACTCCCTTTTAACAGGAAGAAACCTCCAGCAGAACCAGGCTCAGGGAGGGGCGGGGCCATCTGCTGTGATTGGTTGAGGTGAGAGAAGGAAGACAGGATAAAGACATGCTGTGGAAGAGAGACAGAGGTTAATAACAGATATGATTCAATGCAGAGAGGTCTGTTAATACATAGTGAGTGAGAAAGGAGACTGGAAAGGAAAAACTCAATGCATCATGGGAATCCCCCGGCAGCCTACGTCTATTGCAGCATAACTAAGGGAGGATTCAGGGTCACCTGGTCCAGCCCTAACTATATGCTTTAGCAAAAAGGAAAGTTTGAAGCCTAATCTTGAAAGTAGAGATAGTGTCTGTCTCCTGAATCCAAACTGGAAGCTGGTTCCACAGAAGAGGGGCCTGAAAACTGAAGGCTCTGCCTCCCATTCTACTTTTAAATACTCTAGGAACAACAAGTAGGCCTGCAGAGCGAGAGCGAAGTGCTCTAATAGGGTGATATGGTACTACAAGGTCATTAAGATAAGATGGGGCCTGATTATTTCAGACCTTGTATGTGAGGAGCAGGATTTTGAATTCTGGATTTAACAGGAAGCCAAAACAGGAGAAATCTGCTCTCTCTTTCTAGTCCCTGTCAGGACTCTTGCTGCAGCATTTTGGATCAGCTGAAGGCTTTTCAGGGAGTTTTTAGGACTTCCTGATAATAATGAATTACAGTCGTCCAGCCTGGAAGTAATAAATGCATGAACTAGTTTTTCAGCGTCACTCTGAGACAGGATATTTCTAACTTTAGAGATGTTGCACAAATGGAAGAACGCAGTCTTACATATGTGTTTAATATGTGTGTTGAAGGACATGTCCTGGTCAAAAATGACTCCAAGGTTCCTCACAGCGTTACTGGAGGCCAAGGTAATGCCATCCAGAGTAAGAATCTGGTTAGATACCATATTTCTAAGCTTTTCAGGGCCGTTACAGCATAATGAGGGTACGACACAACACAGAGCAAGGAGAAAACAGGGCTTAAATACACACCGGAGTAATCAGGGAATTGGAGACAGGAGAGACAGAGCTGGGATCATTTAGGCATAACATGACAAGGGGAAGCAAAACCAGACACACTGCACACAGGACAGGGACTATCAAAATAAAACAGGAAACATGAGACAGTTCACAAAGATGTGGACTTGACACTGAGAAATAGACTGAATATGACATGTGGAACACACGGAGGACATAGTGACTCAAACTACAAGCAAGAACAACAAAATTAAACACAAAACACTGGGTCAGACTCAGGAACATGGCAGGTTTGATTTGGGGTTTTTGTGTTAGACACGTTTATATACAAACACATTGTAATATCATAATATAATATTTTTAAATAGTGAATTAAAACAGTACACATGCTTCACACCCAGAAAAAGACGACTGGATTCAAACACAATTTAATACACAGTGTGGATGGGTGTGGTTTATGGCTCCGCTGCAGGGATGGGGTGGAGCAGTGGGTTGAGGAACAGTGTCAGGAGAGGCCAGTTGGAATTATTTCAGTAGGACACTGGATACGGAGGGGAGGGGGGGGGGGATGCGGGAGAGGCTGGAAAGCAACACCAGCAACGCTCTGTACAGAAGTCACACTCTCCCACAGCGCTGTGTGTATGGGCTCCTAACATCACACACAGCTTTGCAATACAATGATGCATTAATGATATTTATATCAACGTTTTAACAACTGTAGGGTGTTCGTTATTACCTGTGAGATATTAATCGGCATGATGTCTGCTGCTTGTGGATAACTCCAACAGTCAGGACATAAAAACTGTTTAAAGCTAAATGAAACCAATTGCCATGGCATCAATTCAGCTTAACCCAGAACAGGTTAGCACGAATCCACATGATGCACTGAGCAAGAGTGGGTGAGTGACCAAAAGAATGAACAACTAATCAGTGTCTGTCCCAACCAAATGTCAGTCATGGTCTCATTCTGGTCACCAACACAAAAATATTCTGGTTCCACTACTGTTACAGTGACAGCAACAGTATGACATACAAACATATCATATTGCTTGTGATACAGAAACTGTGCATGTATAAAGCTTTAAATGCCCTATGCCTGCATACCTGTCACTGATCCAGCAGTATTTGATGCCATCTGGTACAGAGCCATTCTCAGGTCTGTTCCTCTTATCTAATTAATGCTTACACTTAAAACTGCTGGCCAAGGGTAAAAGTAATTCAGTAAAATCATAATTCACGTTGGCAGTAATGACACCCGGTTACGCCAATCGGAGGTCACTAAAATCAATATTGAATCGGTGTGCAACTTTGCCAAAACAATGTGGGACTCTGTAGTTTTCTCTGGTCCCCTCCCCAATCAGACCAGGAGTGACATGTTTAGCCGCATGTTCTCCTTAAATTGCTGGCTGTCTGAGTGGTGTCCCAGAAACGATGTGGGCTTCATAGATAATTGGCAAACCTTCTGGAGGAAACCTGGTCTTGTTAGGAGAGATGGCATCCATCCCACTTTGGATGGAGCAGCTCTCATTTCTAGAAATATGGACAAATTTATTAAACCCCCCAAAATATGACTATCCAGAGTTGGGACCAGGAAGCAGAGTTGCAGTCTTACACGCCTCTCTGCAGCTTCTCTCCTCCTGCTACCCCCCCAAAAACCCATCTCCATAGAGACTGTGTCAGCTTCCAAAAAGACAAAAAACAAACTAAAAACCAGCAACAAACAACTTAAACATAAACAATTACAAAGAAAGAACAATAAAGTATCCACATCTGAACCAAAGAGTAAAACAGTGAAATGTGGATTATTAAATATTAGGTCTCTCTCCTCCAAGTCTCTGTTAGTACATGACTTAATAATTGATCAACAAATTGATTTACTCTGCCTTACAGAAACCTGGTTGCAGCAGGATGATTATGTTAGTTTAAATGAATCAACACCCCCGAGCCATTCTAACTACCAGAAATCTCGAAGCACAGGCCGGGGGGGCGGTGTGGCAGCAATTTTTCACACCAGCCTATTAATTAATGAAAGACCAAGACAGACTTTTAATTCATTTGAAAGTCTGATGCTTAGCCTCGTCCACCCCAGCTGTGAAACTCAGAAACCAGTCTTACTTGTTATCATCTATCGTCCACCTGGGCCTTACACAGAGTTTCTGTCTGATTTCTCAGACTTTTTATCTGATTTAGTTCTGAGCTCAGATAAAATAATTATTGTGGGTGATTTCAACATCCATGTAGATGCTAAGAATGACAGCCTCAACATGGCATTTAATCTGTTATTAGACTCAATTGGCTTCTCTCAAATGTAAAAGAACCCACCCACCACTTTAATCACACTCTAGATCTTGTTTTAACATATGGCATAGAAACTGAACATTTAACAGTGTTTCCTGAAAACCCTCTCCTGTCTGATCATTTCCTGATAACATTTACATTTACAATAATTAATTACACAGCGGTGGAGAGTAGACTTTATCACAGTAGATGTCTTTCTGAAAGCGCTGTAACTAAGTTTAAGAATATAATCCACCCACTGTTATCATCTTCAATGCCCTGTACCAACATAGAGCAGAGCAGCTATCTGAACGCTACCCCAACAGAGGTCGATTATCTTGTTAATAATTTCACCTCCTCACTACGTACGACTCTGGATACTGTACTTACTTAGTACTTAGTTCCTCCTACGCCGAGCGGCGCATCGGGCAGCTAGTGATCTCCATCGATGTCGGTCAGCAGCGACTGCTTCAGCTTCGTCCCAGGCAATGTCGACAGTTCTCAGGTCGTCCATAAATGTTCGACGCCATGTGGTCTTTGGTCGGCCTTGCTTTCGCTTGCCAGTTCGTGGACGCCATGTCATGGCAATCTTAGCTGGGCGATGAGGGGGTAGGCGTAAAATATGTCCCGCAAAGCGAAAGCGTCTTTCTGCAACAACATCGGCTAATGGGCGGGTGCCTGCTCTTCGTAGGACCTCCTCATTTGTTATTCGGTCCCGGTAGGAAATTCTCAGGATTCGCCGCAAGCCACGTTGTTGAAGCACGTTCAGGTGTTGAATAGTTGCACTTGTTGAGCGCCAGGTTTCACTAGCGTAAAGTGCAGTAGGGAAGACGATAGAGTTCAGTAGTCTGATCTTGACCCTTATGTGGCGAGACGAGGTTGGGATATAAAGTAAATACTCTTTGCAGTTTTAAAAAGACAACGCCACCCTGGGAATTTCACCCAGAGAATACTGAAAGTAACACTAAATCACCAGAAAGGCACTTAGGTTCGCTATACTCAGTCCAGAGACGAGGTTCAATGATCAACAAATTCACAATTTATTGGTAATTATTTAAAACACCGAATAAAAACATAATCATAAATATTAAAATACAAATATGCTTAAAAAGGTATTCAGAGCTGAGGCTTACCAGTGGAGGGGCAGGGATGCCACACACAACTACAGAAAGAAAACACACCAAAACACAAGTGCAACACACAATCACACACTCACACTAATAAACTAGACAAGGCAGGTGTGTACACTCAAGGGATCCCACCACCAAGGCACCCTAGTCTCCTCCACGTCGGCACTCCGCATCTGAATAAAAGAAACAAAGAAAATTTTAATATATTACAACAAACTAATGTGTAGCACCGGGGGATAACCCAACTGCAGGACCACACTGGTGATCCACAGCTAGAAAAAGGGCCTCCCACCAGTGGTGTAACAGAAAATCCAAACTACAAATCAAAAAGCAATAAAACAACATACAATCTGAATAAAACTCTAAAATCTGGAGCAAACGGAATCGCCGTACTGCTCCAACTTGCCGTCCACACGACGATAAGTTAACAGTCAATCAATATGCACGCCAGCTGACTCCGATAACCGGCATGCATATGGCCGTTGTCCACGCCGACGTCCACTGTAAAAGCTGACAGCAGCAGGGAAAGAATTCTCACAACGGGAACAGACGGTAAAAGCACAGCAAGGCAAAACAGCAGCACTTCAGTTCGCGTAGCTTGGCGCAAAACTAAGGCCCACACTTCCTGCGAAACATAATAAATAATTACTATAAAAGAACAATAGAAGGCAGAGAGCGTAACAAAAGTTGATTACGTACCAAGTAAGCCGGGTCATAGAACGTAAGCAGAATAGCTCAGAGGAGGCTTCTATAGCTACGACCAGCCGCGATGGAGACTTTAGAGGAGTTACCCACAAACGATCTCTACCACACCGAGGAAGTCAGGTGACCAAAAAGGAGATCACAGGCAAGCGATGCAGAGACACTCAAATGGCCACTATTTATACTAGCGCCCCCTAATGGGCCAGGCTGAAAGTGGGTTGGACCGAGGGATAACATTCATCCTGCCACACTTACATTCAGGGAAGTCGAGTTCCAAATAGGTTGGAGACGTCGCAGGACACCAACTGCCTTCCCTACTCTGGCGTCGACATCCCGATCAGAGACCCCGTCATTCGAGATGATGCTGCCAAGATATGTAAAATTCTCCACCTCTTCAGCACGTTGTTGGTTGATCATGACAGGAATGCGGGCACGTGCATAGCCAACTCGGAGTACCTTGGTTTTTTTGGCGCTGATTCTTAATCCAACTTTCGTTGCCTCCCTCTGCAGGGCCACGGTCAACTTTTGGAGGTCTTCCTGAGTCGAGCCCAGCAGGGCGATGTCATCTGCGAAGTCCAAGTCAGTGAGATTACGCGCTTCGTGCCAGGGCACACCGATGCCAGCTTGGTCAACTGATCGTCGCATGATGAAGTCAATTACCAACAGGAAGAGGAAAGGGGATAGCACGCATCCTTGTCGGACGCCAGTATTGATCTTGAAGAAGGCTGGCTGAGCTACAGTATCCAGTTTTCACTGTGAAAACTAAGGTCTCTAATCAGAAGTACCTGACTCCGTGGTATAATTCTCAAACACGTACCCTAAAGCAGATGACTCGTAATCTGGAGAGGAAATGGCGTGTCACAAATTTAGAGGATCATCATTTAGCCTGGAGAAATAGTTTGCTGCTTTATAAGAAAGCCCTCCACAAAGCCAGAACATCTTACTATTCATCACTGATTGAAGAAAATAAGAACAACCCCAGGTTTCTCTTCAGCTCTGTAGCCAGGCTGACAAACAGTCAGAGCTCTTTTGAGCCAACCATCCCTTTAACGTCAACTAGTAATGACTTCATGAACTTCTTCACAAATAAAATTTTTATCATTAGAGAAAAAATTACCAATAATCATCCCACAGATGTAATATTATCTACAGCTACTCTTAATACCATTGATGTTAAGTTAGACTCTTTTTCTCCAATTGATCTTTCTGAGTTAACTTCAATAATTACTTCCTCCAAACCATCAACGTGTCTTTTAGACCCCATTCCTACAAAACTGCTCAAAGAAGTCCTGCCATTAATTAATTCTTCGATCTTAAATATGATCAACCTATCTCTAATAATCGGCTATGTACCACAGGCCTTCAAGCTGGCTGTAGTTAAACCTTTACTCAAAAAGCATCTCTAGACCCAGCAGTCTTAGCTAATTATAGGCCAATCTCCAACTTTCCTTTCATATCAAACATCCTTGAAAGAGTAGTTGTCAAACAGCTAACAGATCATCTGCAGAGGTTTATTTGAAGAGTTTCAGTCAGGTTTCAGAGCTCAGCACAGCACAGAAACAGCTTTAGTGAAGGTTACAAATGATCTTCTTATGGCCTCTGACAGTGGACTCATCTCTGTGCTTGTCCTGCTAGACCTCAGTGCAGCGTTTGTTCCCTATCATATCGAGACTATCTCTCCACTCCGTTACATATTCCATATGTACAGGGTATGACCCCCTCTTGGTCATGGCGTGTGGATACTTCTTTAAGACACTCTGGATAGCCTGGCCACGCCCCACAGCTTACAGATAAAACGGCTTTGCAAACGTGACACCGGTGATTGTTTGATCTCCACTTGTTTGTTTGTGCGTGTGCGGTTCACTGGTAGTACTTACATGTGGTACTGTGTGACTGTGTGTGTGATAGTGGTAGTGGTGTCCATTGTGGGAGCTTGTTTCGGCAGCCTTCCTGGACACTGCCCCCCCCAGCCCCCTATCTCCCTTAGCAAGTCTGTTAGCTTAGCTGCTGTGCTCGAGTGGCTTAGTAGCCTGTGCTCCCCTGCCGTATTGCCTGACTCTCTGTCTGCAGGACCCCCATTGGTAGCTCGGTGTGCTATGCTTCCTGGCAGTCGGCTTGGCGTCTTTTGGGCTGTCCTTGTGCGGCCGCTCTATCGCGGTCCTTGCGTCTTGTGGGACCGGCTCGGGCCAGTCTTGCATCTGCAGACTGTTGCCTCCGCCCCCCGGCTCGGCCTTTGCATCTGGCGAGGCCATGACTTGGGTGGAGTGTATATATGTACAAATTGGTACATTCACTCTGGGTTCGGTTGCACTGTCTCCTAGTGGGGTGTCTTACAGAGTTACCCTGTACAGTTCAGAGGCTACACTGTTGGTGTTAAAGGACATGCACTGCAATGGTTTGAATATGTCTGTCTGACAGACTCCATATTGTGCATGTAAACGGGGAGTCTTGTTCATGCACAGAAGTTACTCACCCCACAGGGTTATGTGCTGGGACCAATACTATTCACATTATACGTGCTTCTCTTTGGCATGTTGTTAGAAAAACGTACTTTTACATACATACCTACATAATTTTCTACACTAACTGGATGTTTTTCCATGAACACATTTTTAATGCTTAAAGTCTTTCAAATAAATCCTCCCTATTACTCATATGGAAATCCTGCTAAATAGGTCCCCTTATTGGTCCTCTAATTATGTGACTTACAGTTGTATATATTTTTGGAGAGAAATCATCTACAAAAACATCTTTCATCAGCCTTTTTTCTCTCCATGTTTCAGAATGGTTCACTGATGTGTTAACATCATAAGATGTCTACCCTGTCACATGTATTTACAGTCATAAGTCAAAGTGTTTAAATTATAATGATAATTAATGTTACAAAAATGGTTTCATTTTTAAAAATATAAAAACATCTTTTTATATAATATATAGTTATATATATATATATATTTAAAAAACAAACAAACCATAATGCAGTTATAAAGCTTATGATAAAAGATTTATAGTATTATATCCTGAAATAACATTGAATAGTAGGAATGCCCCCACTCAGCAAACACCTACCTGAAGCCAGTTGACACATATCAGTTATTCATACTGCAGCCGTGACTTTGAGACACAAAGTTCTACAGTTTCCTTGTGCTGTATCCAAAAAACAATGAGGTTATTTTCTGTGGCCCTAAAGATCTTAGAACTAGACTCTGGATGGCATTACCTTGATGTCCAGCAACACTGTGAGGAACTTTCAGATCATGTCCTTCGACGGGCTCTGAACAAATATGCAGGATTGCTATTATCTGTAAAAAGAGTGATGCTAAAACACTAGTTCATGCATGCATTATTTCTAGGCTGGACTACTAAGTCATTAACATCAGGTTGTTCTGAAAGTTGCCTTCAGTTGGTTCAGGTGCTGCAGTGAGAGTACCGGGTATTTAAAAATCCTTCTTAAAATCCTGCAAAGCCTTGAATAATGAGGCCCTATCACATCCAAAAGTCCTATATTTTCATAGTGCCTTCAGACTGAGAGCTGCTCACTCAGAATGGGGGGCGGAGCTTTCCTCTCTCAGACGCCTTTCCTGCTGTGCTGGAGACTGACACGTTCTCTACTTTTAGGATTTTAGGATCAAAACTTTCCATTTTGACGAAGGTATCAGGTGACCCTGAAACATTGCTTAATTATGTTGCTATAGGCTCAGACTGCCGAAGGACTTCATGTGATGCACCGCGATGACGCCACTGTCTCCCTGTTTATATCCCACATTTCAGTCTTCTGTGTCCATAAGCTTTGGCCCAGTCTGCCTATGCTCTCGTTCTTCTTTTCAAGGTTCAAGGTTCAAGGTTCTTTATTATTTGTCACATGCATAGTTATACAAGTATAACACACAGTGAAATGTAGCCTGACACGCTCCTCGACATGTGCAAAAATTGGGGGGGGGGGGGGGGGGGGGGTGTAGAGGAAGAACATTATATATACATATATATATATATATATATATATATATATATATATATATATATATATATATATATATATATATATATATACAGACATATACTGTAGTATATACACTGGGTGAATGTGCAGTAGTAGCAGCAAGCAGGTGAATTCTGTACATTAATATGAATAGACATCTGACTATTTTACAGGATAGACAATATAAACATATTTAAAGTTAAAGGAATTGAAATGTACATTGTGCCTTGGTTTAGTGTCTGGAAGAGTCCTGTCTCAGTCAGTTATAGATGATGTGAGAGGGCGGGTGTGTGTGTTTAGGGCACGGATGGCTTGGGGATAGAAGCTCCTCTTGAGTCTCTCTGTCCTTGCCCGGAAGATGCGGAACCTTCTACCAGATTGCAGAAGTTGGAACAGTTTGTTGCCAGGATGGGACGGGTCCTTCAGTATCTGCTCTAGTCCGGCATCTCCTGGTGTAGGTGTCCTGAAGCGGGGGGAGAGCAATCCTGCAGCAGCGTTCTGCTGTACGGATCACTCTCTGGAGAGCTTTTTGGTCCTTCACACAGCTGTTCCCGAACCACGATGTCATGTTCTGTGTGAGGATGCTCTCCACAGCGCCTGTATAGAAAATCCTGAGGATCTTTGGAGAGACCCTGAACTTCCTCAGTTGTGGTAGGTGATACAGGCGCTGCCTAGCCTTTTTGGTCTGGACCTGAATGTGGGCAGCCCATGTCAGGTCTGAGGAGATGTGGACACCAAGATACTTGAAGGACTGCACCCTCTCCACTGGAGCTCCATTGATGATAATGGGCTTGTAGTCTCTGTGCTGACCCCTTCTGAAGTCCACCACCAGCTCCTTGGTCTTGCTGACGTTCAGCTGGAGGTGGTTGTCCTGGCACCACGATGCCAGATTCTTCACTTCATCCATGTAGGCCGCCTCATCGTTGTTGGAGATGGCACCCAACACCACTGTGTCGTCAGCAAACTTCACAATGGTGTTGGAGCCGTGGGTGGCCACACAGTCTGAAGTGTAGAGGGAGTAGAGCAGTGGCGAGAGGACACATCCCTGAGGTGCTCCTGTGTTGATGGTGATGCTGTTGGAGAAGCACCTGCCCACCCTCACCACCTGAGTTCTGCCAGTGAGGAAGTCCAACACCCATGCACACAGACGGCTGTTAAGTCCCAGATCCCTCAGCTTTGTGAACAGTCTGCAGGGCACTATTGTGTTAAACGCTGAACTGTAATCAACAAACAGCATTCGCACATAGTTACCCTGTTTCTTGTCCACGTGGCTGAGAGTGGTGTGTAGGACGTGGGCGATGGCATCCTCTTTTCTCTTTGCCCTCACGCCCATCTGCTCACATCAGCCTTTCTTCCTGTTAAAAGGCTGTTTATCCTTCCCTCATACCCTTCCTCCCCAAAGTGCTCACGGGGGTCGTTTGGGCTTTCTCCAGAATACTGTAGGGCATTTACCTTACAGTATAAAGAGTCTTAAGGTGACTGTCAGTGTGTTTTGAAGCTATATAAATAAACCTGAACAGAAGGGAAGCATCACAATTGCTTCATTCCCAGTAAATCCAGACAACCTCTGCATTCAAGCACCACACTTAGCCGGGTCGTACAAATGGCAGTAGCCTGCAGTTTAATAACAGTTACAGCCTGAAGTTACAGGAACCTTCAGGGTACAATGATTAAGATGCAGCATGTTCACACATTATGAAAAAACAAAATCCTCAGAATATACGCCCTCAAAGCCATTATCCTTGCTTTGGTATACGCTCTTTAACTCCAGCCTTATAAGTTAAGCTATGCTTTGTGATCACGTCCACACCGTACGGGAAATAGTGGTAAAAAAAAGAAATCGTGCTATTCTACAGTCAGACTGGACCTTTGGCAGAATGAGGCCACCAACAGGTTAAAGTGCCCCTGTGTGCCCCCTGTCTGGCTTTTCTGTTCACGTGGTTTTCAAAATGAACCTCATCACTCTTTTTTCTGTGGCTCATCTATGTCACTATGTGACACCTGGAGCGAGTTCAAATGAGAAGCCTTGCATTCCCCTCAGCCACCTGAGCCTCTCCCCTTCAGTGCCAGCAAAGTGTGCAGTTGATGTGGCTAAGCTTTGCTGTCTTACAGATAAATGTGTTGGTTAACAGATACGAGGGTACAGTCATATTTCTTGATGTATATATTGTCGGATATGCTCAGATGCTTGGAGTAATTAAGAAATGGTTTTACCACATTGTTCATCGAGCAGCTCCGACTCCGCGGTTTAGAGCATTTCAGCACTGTCTCACTTTCATCACACCCAGATGCTTTTGAAGGGTCTCACAGAGACAGCAGCCAACACAGCGTGTTTCCAACTGAGGGTGAAATGAAGAGCTGAGCACAAAGTGCAAGGGTACAGGGAATGAGCACAACAGGGACACTTTAAAATTTGAATATTTTTAGCAAATTGACATTGAAATTTTCTTGGAAAAACCTCCCCAAGAATTTACAGCAGTGTTGAGTTCATCAGTGTCTGTAAAATCGTCTGAATCTTCTGAATTCAGTCAGTAGGCCCTCCGAATCTCATAGGGCGACCAGGCGCTCACCCCCTCTTCCTTAGCCCAGGAGGAATGAGCTTCGGCGCCGGGGGTTAGGCTGCCGTGGCCGTCGGCCGCCTCCTCCGTCACCATCTTGGTCACCAGATCTGTGACGGGGCTGCTCATGTAGGGAGGGCAGGGGAAGGAGGAGGAGGAGGGTGTGGTGGGGTAAGTGCTGGTGGAGGTTAAAGGGTGATAGTGGACATCCTCCAGAGAGTGCAGAGTGTAGGGCTGGCTGCTGGAGACGGGGCCCAGGGAGGAGCTTCGGCTCGGAGAGCGGTACTGGGAGGGGCTCCCTGGAGGTTCGGGGCTGGGCATGGAGGGTGGGACGCTGACGGAGGCCAGGTTGTCCTGACACAGAGCCTCCACCTGAGATACTGGCTCAGACTGCTCCCACGAGTCTCTCTGCAGCAGGAAGACAGCAGAGGAAAGGATGAATCAGTCATTTATTTCCTCATCAGATAGTGCAAAGTCCCCAACATCACAGCAGACCTTTTGTAACGAGAGCGTTTCCTGTAGTGTCGCATTATTTCCTTCACTACGTTTGTTTCACTTCCCTGCCCTGCGAGCACATCTGAAAGCCTCTGCGGACATGCAACCTCGACCACTCTAGAACTCGGACTTTAAATGGATCTCAGTAACTGAAGTGTATTTGTGATCTATCCATGAATACAGTTTTGGTTTTGGCTTTTCTAGAATCCTCTGTGCAGTCCGGTCGAGGCACACCGCCCACCCTGTCCAATGGTGTGCAAAAATGTAACATCAGAGCACAAACTGCAAATGTGGCTGAACGAGGAGCATGTCTGTTTTTCACTCTAAAAACTTCCATACACGCCATCAGTGCAGTTAGGATGACGACCAGGCAGGCGTACTATGAAGGTCATCGGTGCCACGCCGCCTCTGTGACTGCTGCTAAAAGTTTGACTTTAGGGCCCAAATAGCTCCGCAAGATTATCAATAATTCCACTTATTAAATGTCCTTGTTAGTCTTGTTATATTTTAGAGTTTTCTTTAAACAGCAGTGCACAGCTAGCATAACTGTCCTGTGCTGAATGCTCTTGGCTCTAGCTGTGCAGTCAGTGACCAGTCAAACAAAAACGTCACATAAAAAATGAACTTTTTTCATCTCGAACTGCGGTGGAAAGATTGCTCATTTAAAAATGCTCCACTACGAGAAGAACGTCCTTCACTGTACTCGAGTACTCTCAGCTGAAGTGTCAAAGCTGGCCCTGTAGAGCAGCAGTTCCTAACCCCGACCCCGGTGAACACATAAATCTCAGGGGGTCGACACAAACAACGATAAAAGGAAAAGAATTTTGCATATGGAAAATTAGTCGGCCAACAGTTATTTAAAGTGAAAGCATGAAGTGACTCACAGCCCAGACACTAACAGAGCCTAATGTTGATCACAGAGCATTCTCTTTAACAACGTCGCACCTGCTGTGTGGACTGGATTTAAAAAATGTAATCTCACTAGTGACTAAAGTAACTAAATTAAATCCAAATCCAAATGCATGAAATAACCAATAGAACTTGGTTCTTTCGGTTCCTCTTGTCTCAGCGTGTTCCTGCTCTTCACTGCAGCTTGGTATCGTTGAAATCCTCGAGCTCTGAGTCTTCTTACACTCAGCAGCATCGTGTCCCTCGCCATGTTAATAGATTAGCTTGTCAGAACAAAGTTACTGATTTTTCTTCAAAACAGAGAAACATTTTTCACACTGAACATAAGTGGAGCTGATGGGAAATCAGTCTGCACTGACAAAGTTGATCTGAAGCTAATATGAGACTACGGAGGTCTCAGTTTGGCAAATAAAGCAGACAGCTTCTAAACTTTCCTCTTTCAGCTGTGAAGGAAGAACAACAGGAACTTTGTACTGAAAATACCAGGCATGCAGAGACTATGATCAGAGCTGCGTACACGCAGAGCCCTGCAGGAACATTTGTAGCTGTCGGTCAGCTGGCTGACACTTGAAAAATGTGAACATCACGCAGAGTATATGTTTATGTTTCACAGTAACTAAAAAGGTACGCTGAACTTCTGTGTTGCCGTTTTTAAATCCACGAAGGTTATTCTGAACATGCGCTTTGTTTTGTCAGCGTGCCACCGTCACTCTGATTCATACCAGAAACAGATGCGAGGACTCTCCTCCGAAGGGCGGCAGCAGGGAGGACAGTGCTGACGAGGGCAGGAAGGACCCGCCGGAGCTGGAGAAGGTGGCGGCGCTGCGGTAGTCACCAAAGGTTTCTGGGTAGTAGCTGTCTATGAGCGAGGAGTAGCTGCTCATGGTGGAGGGCTCACAGCCTAGAGGCTTACCCCCAAGGGTGGAGGAATAGACATCAGGGGAGAACTGCTTGGTGGATGGGCAGAAATCTGAGTCAGAGATGAAGGAACGTCCTCTTATGCCATAGTAGCTGGGCAGCATGTGGGCACCTGAAGTGGAGAAGCAGAAATGCCTTTATCATTGTTACTCAGTGACTCCAGACACCCTGCTCTGTCTCAGGGGGCAGACTCGGTCAGAGGACGCTCACCTGGCATCTGGACGAATGATGGCGGAGTGGTTGATCCTCCCTGCAGAAACAGAGACATTCCAGGTTTTACTTATATATGAATTATGGAGTTCCACCGATACTTGTCTTCTTTGTTGAAAACGGTTCCTGTGGTCTAGCAGTTAACACTGTTACAGCAACACTTTTGTCTTAGAAGCAAATGCTGTTGTTTCTAAACAGATGTTTGTTGGCCCTAAAACATATCAGCTGACAAAAAAACAAAACAAACCCAGACATGTCACGGGATGATGAGTGAAGAAGGAAGGATGAAACATCATCCTACAACACAAATGTGTATTTGGTCTTGAGTTTCTCTGGTGCTAAGGGCGATTGCTCAGATCAGCCTTGTATGAATTTGCAGCTGGACCAAAACCACATAAATGCTTCTATTTATAACCCGTCTCCACATGATATGTAAGATGCAGCCTGAGATAGACGCTGGACATCATGTTTGCAGGGATCAGTCACTGGCTTAATGTTTAAGCTCTTACTGTAAGCCCGAGTCAATAACTGCTCTTCAACAGGGAAACGGCCTCTTGAGTTCGTACGGATACAAAGTGTCAGCAGCAGAGCACAGCGAGGCAGGAAGACCAGCAAACCTAAAGTAATGGATGACAACTCTTGAAATTAAGTCAATGACACCAATATTACAGAGCACTTTGTAAAGGTCCTCAAATTTAAACTCCAAACAAATTTCACACTCATTATTCGGACAGACAGACCTTTACTTTTAGTTTGACCTAACTGTGGTATTACCAGCATGAAACATGCTAACAGCCCCTTTCATCCATAAGTCCACACTTGTGACAACCCCAACCGTAAGCCCAACCCAGAGTGTGTAGTTTGTGTTCCCGCCTTTGTCCAAAGCACAGAGTTAGGCCAAAAAGTAGTTTTTATTATAGACGAGACCTTTGAGGGAGCAAAATAAGAATCGTAAGAATCAACAAAGCTGCAAACACAGTCAGATCTCTTACTCGCTGCGTAACATTAAAGGACTCACACACTGTTGGTCATTCACCACAGAGCACTAATGTGAAATATTACATAAGTGTTTATCTGACAGGATTTCAAAGTCTGGAGTCACGCTGCTGATGGACCTGCATCACTGGTCTCCAGTGTTCACCATGTATGACGCGGCCCTGTTTGCTGTGTCATCTTTGGTACGCTTGTCACTGGAGGCTCAGAGAACCCGGTTGCCTCTGGATGTTGTTGACCACACAGCACTGCAGTTTGTTTCTGCTCTAAAAGCAGACACAGATTCGTGTCAGAGAGTTGCAGCGCAGGGACACAGAGGACAAGGTTTGGCAGGATCTCTGGTTTGCATATTGCTAACATGAAAGAGTTGATATTAAGCCCATGTCGGCTGGGACGCACGCAAATTTTGAGGGTTAAATTTGAATGTGATTTGCCAGTGCCAAGACTTCCTCATGTGGCCCAGGTATGGCTCAGTGCATCTCTGAAGGCTGCCTATGGAAATCAGCTCGCTCAAGCTCAGACAGTCAGGTAGTGTGCGTATTTGTGCCGTGGCGTTGACTAACGATAGATTTATTTAGCTTTGTTTCGCAGAAAAGCTCTTCCTTCCTATGCAAAATATGTTACACAATGATATTTTTAAAACAGCCCATTTCATATTTTTAAAATCGAACACGCACAACTGTTTTGTGTAAATTTTCCTACTTTAAACAGAAACTTGATCCATATTTCTTCATTGTTTGCTTTTTATCCAGCATGTTGCACTGTGTTGTAGCATCTCCTGCATGTTGTTCGTGCAACACACACACACAAAGAGTGAGTTTGTGTTGTTTGTTAGCATTAGCGCTTTCACCCCGGTACACCTCGCGATGTCTCTTCAGCATCATGTCACACTTTGATTTGTTCCCAGGCTCATTTATGTAATAGCAACATGTCTGGACACGCTAGCTCGACAGAACATGTCAGAAAAGAGAAGCTACTGATGTGAAATGGTGTAAGAGCTTTATAGTTTCTGTCTGGCTGTCCCAACATGAGGAGACTGTGGTCAGAGTTTGCTCTTATCTTTCAATGGCCTTTTATTCCCAGGTAAAAGGCAGCACAAGCCAACACAAGGGCGGGAATGGCTTTAGTTACTGTGTGCCTCTGTGCATTATTAGCTCTACAACCATCATATATAAACACACAGTAAAGCCCACACTGAAAGCAGACTGTAGACCTGCAGACAATGGCCTGTCATACTGCCTCCATGCTGTATTCTTTTGGCCCAATGATTGCATAATACCACATTTGACCATGAAAACAGAACGCAGAGGTAGCAACTAAGATTCTTTTACACGCCTCGTTGTCTCCAAAGGAGACTATTGTTTGACATGCTTTGGTATATTGTACATGCTAACATAACATGTAACAATAAGCTATAGAGTCCACAGTTAAATAAAGTTTGTGGGATTAAAGGCCAACTGCTCCCAAACAACTGTTTCTCAGGGACTACACACTGACCACGTCCTATTACCTGAGCCGGCAGTTAGCCACAGGTAATGGACAACTATTGGAATAAATTGTTAACCAAGAGTGATGGATTAAAATTCATAAATGAATGAGAAAAATGCTTAAATCGAACATGGACAGCTAAGGAGCGCTAAGGCTAACAGATAAATATTGTAACAAAAAGTAGCCAAACGTTAGTTTAAAGAGACGACGTATGGAGATTTGGTGGATTATTGGTTATCTAAAGAACGGTTGCTCAGCTGTATTAAACGAAACAAAGGTGTGTTGAACGTTTTCCCATCAGACAACTTATGTTTGAAATGATTTATTACCATCACCATCAGAGTCTGGGATTCTCAAGGAAGTCATAAAACTCATCACTCTCCACAAGTATGCTATTGTGCATATAAGTGATGAGTAAATGTGGCCTACGGGTGGATGCTGGAGTGGCTGTGAGAGTGGGGGAGCTTAAAGACGAGGCCAGAACGAAGAGCGTTTGATAGACGTGAGCAGAGCGAGCCATGTTACACATGTGTGTGTTAGTCCCCATAGGGAACTAGTTCCTCTGCATTTAACCCATTCACCCAGTGAAGCAGTGGGCAGCCACCAACGCAGCGCCCGGGGAGCGGCATGTAGGGACGGCACCTTGCTCAGGGGTACCTCAGGGCAGCCGTTCAGTGGAGTCGAACCCCCGACCTTCCGATCATGGGGCCACCACTCTACCTACTGAGCTATCCCTGCCCCTGTGTGTGACGTGCACAGCTCACGTCGCCTGCAGGCTTCGCTCGATTCAGTTTGGAATATCAAAAAAGCGAAAATGCTGACGGACTGAAAAAACAATTGGAATGATGCCACAGGTGTTAGCTTGTTATTCAAATTTAAGGGAAGTAATAAAAGCAAGAAGATAGCTTCTGGAGCTCCCGTCGATTCACCGAGCCCTGACAAAAGCGTACAGTCTGTCACACTTGTGTGCGGTAGCCACACAGCTTGGATGTGGAGCTTGTTAGATTAAGGTCGTCTGTTTCTGAGACGATGCCCAATCTCGCAGAGCTGCTCTTCACCACTTTTTAATAACAGCTTTGATTTGTTTTGATTACTTTGTTCCCATTTTCAGTTTTGATTGAAAATTAGTTGACGTTAAATAAAATCCAGACTATTCCTCGCCTTCTTCTGCTGTCACAGGACGTCTGCAACACAATCTAAACAGCATCTCGGCTCTGATTAAGACTAAATAGTTCTGTTAGTTTCTTGTTGTTGTTAACGACCTGTCCTTCAGCATCAAATGAAGCTAAACTTTTAATCTTTTATGGCAGCTCTGCCTCCACACAAAGAGTTTAAGAACCAGCGACAGAGTGAATTTCTGTCTGTGTCAGCCTACGTGCTAGGAATTTACCCTACCCCCACCCACACACAAAAGTACACCTGTGCCAAAAATGTTATAATGAGCACCGCACTGCAGCAGATAGAGGAAACGTCTGCTGGCATCTTCCAATGTTGTCTGACATAATTCCTCCATTGCTCGAGCCATCAGCGAGTGTATGGCGTGGACGTGCCAGCACAGAAAACAAACAGTGTCCTGTAAAAGCCTTTTGACAGGCGGTTTGTGGAAAATAAAAAGGCAGTCTTGCGTGTGCGAGCAGGCGTCTAAAGCACAGAAGCACAGCCTGATTTCTCTGTGTGCATGTGTGTGAGAAAGTGTGTGTCTGAGACAACAATAGGAGGTTTGTCTGTGGCCTGATCACGGCGCAGGACAATATCGGCTGGCAGGTGTGCACGGATCAAACTTTGCATAGGCAGTCTCCTGCACGGGCCCTTTCTTCTGTTTCTCTGTGCTACCTGTCCACCTCAAATCCCCCCGCCCTGCCTCCACCTTTTTGTGGATTTTTTTGGGAGATCATGGCCTACAGCATTGCAGGCATTGTATTAGCGCTCCTTTGTGAGGTTAGGATGAGTTTTTGTGCTCCGTGTCTCTTTCTACACGCACAGTGCTCGGCTATTTACAGAATGGCTTTGCAAGCGAGGTACAGGTGGTCAAAGGATCCACCGTGGATCGTTAGCGCACAAAAACGAGCCTCAATGTAAACAAGAGGAGTTTTTTTGTTTTTAGAAAACCTCCCAGTCGCTAAGAGAAGGTCAGCTGTGCCGTTTGGCTTGATAGAGGAAAGTAAAGCAGGGAGAGACAGGCGGTTTAGAAGACGTGGTGCTCACGCTGTATCTGGGTCCGTTTGTCTGCCGGGACCTCTTCTCTGCCAGCAGGTCTTTGACCGTGTGCTTCACTCGGACGCCCTGGTACACTCTCTTAGAATATTCTGCAGACAGACAGAGCACAGACATGAGTGATGCAGCTCAACTTGTAACACGACGTCATACAAATTTTCATCCATTCCCACAAATGTGTGGTCATTTGAATGCTTCACAGTTTTATGCATATAGGCGAATGACTCTTTGGGATTGGTGTGTAAATGTCATGGAAATTGCCTTTGGTTTGGTCAATGCAAATGGACTTCTAAAAAGAGGCAATTAACTACAAACTCTTGCCAAAACCTCACCATAAGCAAACACTCCAGAGGGCTTAGGTGGTACGGAGGAACGACTACACTGCAAAGAAGCGCCACGACTGAATAGGCAGGCGATGCCAGCGAGCATCATGGCGGCACATCGTGTCATATATTAAATAGTCCTCTACAAATCTCACGTGTGTGTTGGTGTGATTTGGTCACATTCCTGGGAAGCAGAGGTAGAAACTCAATGAAAATGCAAACTTTACTATGCAAACGGAAATTGCATGCAAAAATCTTTATGTAAAAGACCCCAGCTTTTTGAATGGATCCTTTAGATAAGGCCCAACTTTGCACAAACGTGAGATTCTTGAAAATATCAACTCTTCTTTGGAGGAGGTTGTTTTTTCCTTTTTAGAAATGACCTTAAAACGTTCAGAAATGACCTCCTCGTGTCAACATCTGTAGAGTTTTCTTAAAACTAGACATTTAGTCCTCATTGATACGTGTCACACACGAGCAGCTTCATCAATATCAGCGCAGGAAACTTTTTGAAGAAACTTTTCCCACTCAAATAAAAGCCTCCGTCACGATCTCACACAAAACCAGACAAACCCTTAAAAAACCCGACATACACTGTAAAAGTAAAACCAAACATTTTTCAATATTTCCATTATGTATAAAACAGCATAATAATAGCACACTTACCTGTGTCCATGATGCTGTTGATGCGCACACACACAGAGGCCTTTCTGTTCTCCCCCTGCTGTATTTGCCTGTAGTAGCTAGATCCAGGAGTGCAGCACCATACTGAGTGGCGTGCTGCAATAGGAGCTTTAATCAGGCTGTGAGGAGGGCAGGGACACATGGAACATGCCACCTCACACTGCAACCATGAGGAGGCAGCTTTTCAAAATGACCTTTATCTATTTGTTTAAATGCAAATGTTTGGTGGGGACGTTTTTTAGACTATTTGCATCTGCAGTCAAGATTAGGGTCAGGAAGCATCAGGAGCATGGGAGTGAGAGAGGCTGTAAAGCAGCTCAGTCGCTCCTCCCCTCAGCCATTTGTCATCAGCACAGTTCCAGAGGATACGTTGTTTCCATATTTTCTTTTTGCTGCTCTTCATTTCTAGCTGCAGGTGTGTGATGCAATCCTGCGATGTCCACCTGCTGATAAATGGTTGGGGCTCCCTGAGACAAATAACTGAAAAATAATGGCACCTTTTTGTGTGAAGCCTTCACTGTGTTTGTATAAAACCCTGAGTGGTCTAGACCTGGTGTTTAAAAAGAGGAGGATACCTTCTCTGCTCTGCTAAACTTTCTGTGTCTGCTGATTGGGACGCTGGCAGTTCATTACTTGTCAATGAAAATTTGCCCATACTGTGTGATGTTTACAGGATAAACCTGGTTGCATTTGATGTGCATGACTTCATAATCACACAGACAGCAGTCAGATAAACTAGCTAAACATTAAAGTGGCTCAACTTCTGCCAGCTTGGATTTGCATGCAGTCCTCAGGTGAACACTCAGAGACACCAGCGCTGCGTCTGAGTGTTCACTGTGATCCCTGCGACGTTTAATATCTGACACAGTAAAGGTTTCTGGATGCACAGGTCTTACACACAGTGTGACTTTATGTGGTGACAGCAGCTGTACTTGGTGCCACAGTGCTGGGCTGCCCTTAAAGCTCCAGTATTATCCAACAAAAACGATGCTGCTGCTTTAGCCTGTTGTGTGGTAGAGCCGGTCTCTGTTCACAGGTAAAGAACACCTGACCACAACGTTATAATAAAGCCAGCTTATACAAGTGTTTTCAAGAGGAGCAGCTTCGAAAAAGTCTTTGTTGGTCTAACAAAAGACTCTGCTTATACGTTGTACAGATCCATTTAAATGCTTACATCTATCACTTTCTAATCATTGCAGCCCCCCCCCTCCCCCCGTGTAGACTTGTGACAAGCCCGCTAACCAGTGTGGTCCTGCAGTACTTCAGCTGAGTGTTCTGGTAAATAACCACGTGACTGGAACCACATTCTGCACACAATAATACCAACGTTAGCCACACTAAGCAAACGCACACTGTCCACTGTTCTGCACGGCACAAAGTGCCCGACATTAACCTCCTAGGACCTGGTGTCCACATATGTGGACGTCACATTTTGGGTTATTTAGACCAAAATACTGAATTTTGCTCTACAAGGGCCTGATATCCACTTACGAGGACGTTATATGCTACTGTTCTATCGAAATTTTAAACGAATATCCTCATATGTGGCTCTTATTTTTCTTAAAAACAAAAATAAGGAAAAAAAATCTGGTAATTCTTTGTTTTTACATTCATCGGACCCCAATGTGACCAAATATCAAAGAGAAATTAAAAATGCTCCTGTGGAAGAGTTCAGGTCTTGGGAGGTTAAAGCAACATTTCAAATATGTAAAGCTTTTCTCATTGCCTGAGGATTTCAAATTTGCATTTGTACTGACAGTGTTTTAGTTTTCCATTAGATTCAGCTCAGTTTTGACTGAAACGTGTTACTTTTACAACTTTTCCACCTGTTTCATTAAAAGACAATTGGAGACCTTGATGCAGCCTCGCTCTCACACTGCAGGCCTACTTGTTGTTCCTAGAGTATTTAAAAGTAGAATGGGAGGCAGAGCCTTCAGTTTTCAGGCCCCTCTTCTGTGGAACCAGCTTCCAGTTTGGATTCAGGAGACAGACACTATCTCTACTTTCAAGATTAGGCTTCAAACTTTCCTTTTTGCTAAAGCATATAGTTAGGGCTGGACCAGGTGACCCTGAATCCTCCCTTAGTTATGCTGTAATTGAAAGACAACTACTCTTTCAAGGATTTTTGATATGAAAGGAAGGTCACTTCTTTAGTTACCAGCTGAACCTATCTGTGTCCTGTTGAAAAGCATGTATGGTTACAACAGTCTATTAGTAAAAACAGTCGGAGGATTTAAATTGTTTTTGTAGGACTGTCAATGCTTAAAGGAGTAAGCACTGCTCACCAGTGCTAAAAGCCAGGTAAATTATAGTTTGAATAGCAGATGGGTGGGGCTTTCACAGCAACCATTGTACAGTACATAATGACACAACAAGAACAACAATAATTCCCTTTAAAGCCGAAACCCCCCCAAAATTTAAAACGTTTGGTTTCGTCTCATCATAGTGAGACATAAATAATTCACTTCTTCTTTTCTACATTTTATATATTAAACCAGTGGTGTTCTGTCAGGGCAAGCAAGGAAAGCAGTGCTTGCTATCTCATTCTGTGGCAAACTTTCTCTCGTTACCTGCTTGCAAACAACCTTTAAATTACTACATCTTCTCACTGCAGCTGATCAGCGTCTGTGGAAGCAGGCTCTGCTTGCTTCTGACTGCCCTGAAAGCTGTACCGGGCTAGCATCCCAACTGTGCCGTCAGCAATTACTTGATGTTCTCAAGCTGAGAGGTTAGCACCTTTTTGCATTGTGGGCACACGTCTGGTGTTTGATAGGAACATGACGGAAGACTAGCATGCTACATAAACTGCCATTGGCTCTGCTTTCCCTGCTCTGAGATCGCTGCACATTTGTGGAAACAGAGATAGCATTAGCAAGTAAATGTGATCAATCACCCTAACAGGTACATTTTGTTTTACTTACCATCTTGACCAATATGTGTGATGTAGAGTGTAGTATGAAGACACATGTAAGAACTCCTTTAAGACAAGAAAAGAAAGCCAGGTCTGGTTTCATAAAACATCCAAGTGTGGTGCAGGTGCAGGCTCCATACATGATGCATGAAGCACAGCCATTTAAAAAATAAAAACTCAAGGTCTAGGTCTGTGTCCATCTCTGAAACACTGAAGCGATGTTTCAGAGATGCAGTGTTTTCAATCTCTAAACTCTTACTTTTAATTACAAAATGATACATTTTAGTCCCAGCTATAAATATCTGTAAAGTAACAAATAACAACTTATTAACAATTAGCTGCAGCAGTAAAAATGTGGAAGCACACGTGAGCAGCCACACGGCCCCAGTACTGATGCATGAAGGGCGTCTCTGACATGTTGCAGGATCATTTTGCATCGCTTTCTGCAGCAGCTTGCAGGTTTGCTGTAACTGCTGAAAACTGCACCTCCACGAGAGACAGCCTACTATTTATATAACAGGAAAACTTAGCCGCAGGTTACGTAGCCTGAACGAACTACATGTACTTGTTTCTGTAAAAAGTAGAACTGTTTTACCAATGACTCACTCTGCACAGGTGTAAGCATTACCACAGAAGCTAAACCATTTAGATGATAAATTTAAATTTCAAAGTACCTGATCAGGCTCACTGCAAACAACATTTAAGCACGACATCCAATATACTGTACATATTGTATATTGTGGGAAATGGTTTTCACTGGAACAGGTGAGAGGAGAGGAGAGTCAACACTTTCCATATTAACACAGTGGCTTTGAATCGGGCCCAGCACTTACAGAGAATTTTGGGAGCAGACTTCCTCGTCAATAGGAGCATTGTAGTTGCCTGTGTTTTTGTGGCACAGCAATGTTATGTGCACTCACTGCTACATGGAGTTTTTATCAGTTAATGACTCAGAGATAAGAGCGATGTAAAGCTCTCCTCTGCAACGGACATCTGGGGCTGAAGAGGAAGGAAAACATCCAACTGCACTGTGCCTGCAGCTTCAGCCTTCCTGTTCAAATGTGTCTTTATTTCGAAATATTCTCTTTGTGCAGTCAATCAAACACAGCAATCCGACTAATCTGGCTTTTGCATTTGATATTATAAACAAGATCCAGTTTCTCTGTGAGCTCTTTTCCTAGGAAATTCCTCTGATGAACACTAATCGATTTATCTCCAGTAAACTATCTGTCTGCACACAGACACAATAACTGACAACTACATAGCAAATATGGTTGAAACTCTAAGAAGGGAAACAAACACCAAAGCAACAGCGTACCTTGTAACAGCTCTGAGGCAGTCTGGGTATGTGGGGCAGCAAAAGCAAATGTTTTAGAGCTAACCCAAACTGTAGAGTGGAGTGAGCTGCAAAGGCAGGGGACGCACAAAAAACACAACATTTATCAAAACAGGGTTTAAAAGACTTATCACCACCACATTTGTATGTCTACATCAGGGTATACAATCAATACCACTACAAAAAGCCGTCACTTCCATGACCTGCAGGAGCCAACACAGCCACCATCTGCCACTAACACAGAAGAGAAGTGTTTTCATCATCTCTGCAGCAGACACCTGTGCACCAGCTTTGGAAGCACAACTGCAAGACAACTGATGATGCAGCCAGTCTGAGAGGATGGAGGCACCCAGATCCACACTAGGATGTGCTCTTCACTTTCAGATGCAGCTCGATGAACTGCTAAAGAAATGAGACCCACAGTGAGCGTGGACAAACGTTTTCAGTGCCGTGTGTGAAATAGCTTTGAATGCCCACAGCCAACAGGCACTTGAGCCCCACCAGCCGTTTGCTTTTGCACACCAACTCTCTGGATGTCAGAGACATCAACATCAGATTATATAAGCAGCAGATGCAAGTGGAAGTTACAGTTAAAATGGTACTGAATAAATAAAATTGGAGCAAACTAAACTTTTTCGAAGGCTACCAGGATAAAAAAAGATTTGCTTCTTCAGTCCACTAGGTGGTGCTATTAAGGTTTGTTTTTTTGTTTTTTCTCAACTTTATTGAAATTATAAAGCGAACAGTCATTCCAGTTCAGTTTGTACAGTAAATATACAGAGCAAATAAGAGTAACAATAAACAGTACAATAAGATAAGAAGGGTAAATAAAAAGAGGAAAAAAAGAGAGAGGGATGTGACAGACTTTGTACTTGAACGTTGTATCTTTGACAGCTCATTTGTTAAAAATTTCTGAATGAATTTCAATCAAGAACAAATTAAATGATGGGGTTGAGTTTTGAAATTTACATTTATGTAAATGAAATTTCCCTAATAAGATATAAAGATTGACAATGGCACATATTTTTTTTCTTTAGTTTCAAAATAAGTGATAATGTTCTTCCCAATTGAGGTTTGTTTGTTTTCCTAGTGAGTACCATTGGGTGACATCACAGTGAGTGTGTGAGGGGGAACAAAGACTGACGCATGTGACAGAGATAGTCGAAATGTGTTGTGATGTTTAAAGGTGGGATAAAGGAGAGCAGGGGCGATTCTACGAAAAATGATCTGGCACTAAGCCCTCAGTCATAATGTCATCCTTATAGTAGGACTGTGCTTCTTACGGAGCCACTCCTTTGTGGTGTGTTTTGGATCATTGTCATGTTGGAAGACCTCGTTTCATCTTCAAAGTTCTCACTGATGAAAGGAGGTTTTGGCTCAAAATCTCACGATACATGGCCCCATTCATTCTGTCCTTAACACGGATCAGTCGTCCTGTCCCCTTGGCAGAAAAACAGCCCCATAGCATGATGTTTCCACCCCCATGCTTCACAGTAGGTATGGTGTTCTTGGGATGCAACTCAGTATTCTTCTTCCTCCAAACACGACGAGTTGAGTTTATACCAAAAAGTTCTACTTTGGTTTCATCTGACCACATGACATTCTCCCAATCCTCTGCTGTATCATCCATGTGCTCTCTGGCAAACTTCAGACGGGCCTGGACATGCACTGGCTTCAGCAGCGGAACACGTCTGGCACTGCGGGATTTGATTCCCTGCCGTTGTAGTGTGTTACTGATGGTGACCTTTGTTACTTTGGTCCCAGCTCTCTGCAGGTCATTCACCAGGTCCCCCCGTGTGGTTCTGGGATCTTTGCTCACCGTTCTCATGATCATTTTGACCCCACGGGATGAGATCTTGCGTGGAGCCCCAGATCGAGGGAGATTATCAGTGGTCTTGTATGTCTTCCATTTTCTGATGATTGCTCCCACAGTTGATTTTTTCACACCAAGCTGCTTGCCTATTGTAGATTCACTCTTCCCAGTCTGGTGCAGGTCTACAATACTTTTCCTGGTGTCCTTCGAAAGCTCTTTGGTCTTGGCCATGGCGGAGTTTGGAGTCTGACTGTTTGAGGCTGTGGACAGGTGTCTTTATACAGATGATGAGTTCAAACAGGTGCCATTCATACAGGTCACGAGTGGGGGACAGAAAAGCTTCTTACAGAAGACGTTACAGGTCCGTGAGAGCCAGAGATTTCCCTTGTTTGAGGTGACCAAATACTTATTTTCCACCCTGATTTACGAATAAATTCTTTACAAATCCTACCATGTGGATTCATGGATTTTTTTTCACATTCTGTCTCTCACAGTTGAAGTGTACCTCTGGTGCAAATTACTGACCTCTGTCATCATTTTAGGTGGGGGAACTTGCACAATCGGTGGCTGACTAAATACTTTTTTGCCCCACTGTATATATATTTATGGTAAATGGTAAATGGCCTGCATTTGTATAGCGCTTTTCTAGTCCCTAAGGACCCCAAAGCGCTTCACACTACATTCAGTCATTCACCCATTCACACACAGGCGATGGCAAGCTACATTGTAGCCACAGCTGCCCTGGGGCGCACTGACAGAGGCGAGGCTGCCAGACACTGGCGCCGCTGGGCCCTCTGACCACCACCAGTAGGCAAACACGGGGTTAGTATCTTGCCCAAGGATATTTGGCATGCCGCCAGGAGGCAGCCTGGGATCGAACCACCGACCTTCAGATTAGTGGCTGACCTGCTCTGCCACCTGAGCTACAGCCACCCATATCCATATATCTATATAGGGCTGGGTATCGTCACTGATTTCTAGAATCGATTCAATTCCGATTCACAAGGTCCCGAATCGATTCGATCCACGATTCGATTTAATTCGATTTAATTCGATTCGATTTAAATCTGGGATATTTTGACAGTCAGAAATATTATAATTCAGATCAGTACATTTACATATTTTTGTATCAATAAAAAGGAAGCTGACACACGCAAGACTTTATCAAAGGTGTGAGCGTCACAGCAGATACCTTTGTGTCAAAGTAGCTGAAGATAAAACACAGAAAAACATGAAGGTGATTTTCCTGGCCTGGGATTTTATAAAAATATTCTGCAGTACATCAAAAACGAAAGAAAACCATTAATCAACATATGAACATTACCTCTGAAGTTACAGCGGTTTTATTAGAGACACGGTTAAGCGTTTTGCATTTTGAATAATTTTAAAAAGTTTAAATTTGTTCAGTATTGAACAGCAGAAATGAGGTTTTCTTTTCGGAAGAATGTAAAAGGGAAAAAAACAGCGGCTGACAGCGCTGTAAACAACAGTAGACTTGTGCGTAACAAGCAAGCGAATAATGAAGAAAGCGAAACTGTTCTTGAAGTACAGAGATAGAGATAGAGAGAGAGAGAGAGAGGGAGGGAGAGAGAGAGCTGTGCATCGCGGTGGAAGCAAAACAGTAAAAGTCAGAGTGAATACATGACGATGTTTATGTGAATCTTCTTTTGCTGCTGGTTCGGTCAATATTGTTTGGAGAGAGATCAAACTAACAGCTTTAGAATCGGCTCATAATGGGCGTGAACACAAAGCGCGGACCCGCCGACAGATCAGAATCAGCAAGCTGTCGGCTTTCAGCCCCGATCGTGTCCTTGCCGTCGGGTGAGAAAGGCGACATCTCACTGATTCTGATCCGCGGGTCGCGCTGTGTGTTTAAGTCTATGTGCAGAATCCGTGTTCCTGCTCTCATTTACTGTCTTAACTGTTTGGTGGTTCTTGAAATTTTGTGAGATGTCACCAGAGATTCTGGCATTTCGGGCAAAATAAATTTATATTTAAAAAATCGATTCAGGATTTTAATGAATCGATTTTACGTTATCCAAGCCGGAATCGATTTTAATCGATGAATCGATTATAAAAACCCACCCCTATATCTATATATATATCTATATATATATATATCTATCTATATATATATATATATATATATATACAGTGGGGCAAAAAAGTATTTAGTCAGCCACCGATTGTGCAAGTTCCCCCACCTAAAATGATGACAGAGGTCAGTAATTTGCACCAGAGGTACACTTCAACTGTGAGAGACAGAATGTGAAAAAAAAAATCCATGAATCCACATGGTAGGATTTGTAAAGAATTTATTGGTAAATCAGGGTGGAAAATAAGTATTTGGTCAATAACAAAAATACAACTCAATACTTTGTAACATAACCTTTGTTGGCAATAACAGAGGTCAAACGTTTACTATAGGTCTTTACCAGGTTTGCACACACAGTAGCTGGTATTTTGGCCCATTCCTCCATGCAGATCTTCTCGAGAGCAGTGATGTTTTGGGGCTGTCGCCGAGCAACACGGACTTTCAACTCCCGCCACAGATTTTCTATGGGGTTGAGGTCTGGAGACTGGCTAGGCCACTCCAGGACTTTCAAATGCTTCTTACGGAGCCACTCCTTTGTTGCCCGGGCGGTGTGTTTTGGATCATTGTCATGTTGGAAGACCCAGCCTCGTTTCATCTTCAAAGTTCTCACTGATGGAAGGAGGTTTTGGCTCAAAATCTCACGACACATGGCCCCATTCATTCTGTCCTTAACACGGATCAGTCGTCCTGTCCCCTTGGCAGAAAAACAGCCCCATAGCATGATGTTTCCACCCCCATGCTTCACAGTAGGTATGGTGTTCTTGGGATGCAACTCAGTATTCTTCTTCCTCCAAACACGACGAGTTGAGTTTATACCAAAAAGTTCTACTTTGGTTTCATCTGACCACATGACATTCTCCCAATCCTCTGCTGTATCATCCATGTGCTCTCTGGCAAACTTCAGACGGGCCTGGACATGCACTGGCTTCAGCAGCGGAACACGTCTGGCACTGCGGGATTTGATTCCCTGCCGTTGTAGTGTGTTACTGATGGTGACCTTTGTTACTTTGGTCCCAGCTCTCTGCAGGTCATTCACCAGGTCCCCCCGTGTGGTTCTGGGATCTTTGCTCACCGTTCTCATGATCATTTTGACCCCACGGGATGAGATCTTGCGTGGAGCCCCAGATCGAGGGAGATTATCAGTGGTCTTGTATGTCTTCCATTTTCTGATGATTGCTCCCACAGTTGATTTTTTCACACCAAGCTGCTTGCCTATTGTAGATTCACTCTTCCCAGTCTGGTGCAGGTCTACAATACTTTTCCTGGTGTCCTTCGAAAGCTCTTTGGTCTTGGCCATGGCGGAGTTTGGAGTCTGACTGTTTGAGGCTGTGGACAGGTGTCTTTTATACAGATGATGAGTTCAAACAGGTGCCATTCATACAGGTAACGAGTGGGGGACAGAAAAGCTTCTTACAGAAGACGTTACAGGTCCGTGAGAGCCAGAGATTTTCCTTGTTTGAGGTGACCAAATACTTATTTTCCACCCTGATTTACGAATAAATTCTTTACAAATCCTACCATGTGGATTCATGGATTTTTTTTTCACATTCTGTCTCTCACAGTTGAAGTGCACCTCTGGTGCAAATTACTGACCTCTGTCATCATTTTAAGTGGGGGAACTTGCACAATCGGTGGCTGACTAAATACTTTTTTGCCCCACTGTATATATATATATATATATATATATATATATATATATATATATATATATATATATATTTTTTTTTTTTTTTATATATATATATATATAAACAACACCCAGCACGCCCCTGCGGGCGGTTTATCCTTCAAGCTCGGGTCCTCTACCAGAGGCCTGGGAGCTTGAGGGTCCTGCGCAGTATCTTAGCTGTTCCCAGGACTGCGCTCTTCTGGACAGAGATCTCCGATGTTGTTCCCGGGATCTGCTGGAGCCACTCGCCTAGCTTGGGAGTCACCGCACCTAGTGCTCCGATTACCACGGGGACCACCGTTACCTTCACCCTCCACATCCTCTCGAGCTCTTCTCTGAGCCCTTGGTATTTCTCCAGCTTCTCGTGTTCCTTCTTCCTGATATTGCTGTCATTCGGAACCGCTACATCGATCACTACGGCCGTCTTCTTCTGTTTGTCTACCACCACTATAGGATGAGGGACCTATATATATATATATATATATATATATATATATATATATATATATATATATATATATATATATTAGGGGTGCAACGATATTCGTATCGATATTGAACCGTTCGATACAGTGCTTTCGGTTCGGTACGCATATGTATCGAACAATACAACATTTGTAATTTATTTTATCAACTTTTCTTCTGACGATGCTGTCTGTGTTGAGCGCTCAGTGAATCTGCGTTCGACTACTCCGCCTAGGCTGCACTGTCGAGCGCAGATCCACTGAGCGCTCAACACAGACAGCATCGTCAGAAGGAAGGGCGCAGGGCAAGCTAGCGAGACAGAAGTTAAGCTCTCCTTGCAACATGGACCTCCCCCACTCTCATTCAGATTTGGCGTTTGGAATTATTTTGGTTTTCATGTGACGTATGACCCTGAAGGTAAGCGAGTCATGGACTAAAGTAAAACAGTATGTTGGATGTGCCATGCAATGCTCAGTTACATGGGTGGGAACTAGTGTGTTAGCGCAGTTCGCTCGTTAACTGTTGGCCGTCTAGCCCCATGCACGGGGCGATCGGCGGTAGCTCGTTAACGGAGATTTGCCGTGTTGTGGCGTTAAGGTCATTTCAACGAGATTAACCTGAAAGCACTAGTGGGAACACAACGAATATGACTGCACATTTACACCGACATCATCCTAGTGCAAAGACAAAAACAACAAGCATGCTACTAACCAGAGGTGGGACCAAGTCATTGTTTTGCAAGTCTCAAGTAAGTCTCAAGTCTTTATCCTCAAGTCTCAAGTCAAGTCTCAAGTAATGTCAGGCAAGTCAGAGTCGAGTCTCAAGTCACTGGTGTAAAAGTCCGAGTCAAGTCACAAGTCTGAAACTTTGAATTTCAAGTCCTTTCGAGTCTTTAAAAAAAAGAAAAGAAAAAATAATGTTGCAGTTATGCTAAATGTAAATATTAGACCATGTAATTTTTAAATCTGTGTTTTTCTCAACACATGACAAAATAGTGAACTTAGAAAATATACACAAATTGTGAAATTGCACCTCTTTAAAATGCAGCTCAATTAAACCTAGCTCCAAGAATAATTTTCACCGACGGTTCTGAGATAAGCTGCATGTTATTCTTGGATGCGGTTGTAGGACCGGCTTTAAAATCGCATGACAAAAATATCATACACATTAAAAAAAAACTGCATCACCAACGTAGCCTGGACAACATTTGCTAGTTAGATGAAGTCAGCTATCTCATCTTAGCATATTTATATGCATATTTATAATCATACGGTTCTTGGAGTGAGTGCATACACTCATGAAGTTTAGTAACTTCAGGTCACTGCAACAAGCCCAGGTACAGTTTACCGACGGATGGGTGCAGGACCTTGAAATGCACCGTGTAGAAAGTAAAGACCATCGTACGTATCATAAGTTTACCAGTCTCACAAATCGTCTTCATAAATACACATTCGTTAACCGTTTATTAATAGGACCTTTGAGCTCAACGGTAATTAATTAGCAGTGGAAATAATTTCTGGTACCCATCACAGAAATGTAGCAGTGACAATAATACTGTATGCTGTAATCGTACTGGACAATTAGTGATACAAAAAACCTGTTTTATCCTGTGAATAAAAGTATATGTTTTTGTCAATGTACCATAATAACAGAAGCGAAACGCAATATTGTGTCAGGACAATTCACTATTTATGCACAATAAACAAAGGAGCATAGCGCCACAATTTCTGTTCAGCGCCAGACTTGCTTGTAACCTATATCACCAATTATGTTATGAAAATGACGTATTAACTACAACAGCAGACTGACCTTCGTGTAAATGCTTGGAGCAGACTAACCTGTGAGCTGGAGTGTTCTGGGATGTTATATTTGGTCTTTGAATGGCTGCAATCCAGGCCATCCGTCGCGTCTTTGTTACTTCGGAAACATGGCTCGAACAATTTCTCTTCAACGACGTAATCCGATAACAACCGATCTCTTTACCCGTCGGCTTCCCGTGGCTGTCATGCGACCGGCTATTGCAGTTAATAATACAACAGCTTCTTGACATTTTTGTGTTTCTTTTTATCGCTGTGTGACTGATTTCAATTGAAAGCCTGCGTGCGCTAGTACCGCTTGCCACGAGTTCCCAGAATCCTTTGCGGTTCTACCCGTGAATGACGTCACATTTTCAATCTCTATATAATATGCATGTTAAATTTTATATTTGGGGTGAAATATCACGTCTTTTCAAGTAAACCGGTTCAAGTCCAATTCAAGTCCCAAGTCATTGGTGTAAAAGTCCAAGTCAAGTCACAAGTCTTAGAACATTTTTTCAAGTCAAGTCTAAAGTCATAAAATTAATGACTCGAGTCTGACTCGAGTCCAAGTCATGTGACTCGAGTCCACACCTCTGCTACTAACTTTAGCCGAGTCATTTAGACAGCTGTTAGCACATGATTCTCCTTATGCTGCTGAGAATATAGCCCAGAAGAAGCGGATAGTATAGCTTTTATTGTAGAAAGAGACATTTCTCTGTAATAAACTCTCTTTTCCAAAGATGAGTGATTCCTCAATCAGATACAGGGCTCGCAATATCGCTAGCCCGACGTCCCGGGGCTAGCGATCTTTTCAGTCGGGCTACCAAAATCTATCTCTTCCCTGCCCGTCGGGCTATTGTAGGAAAAATATATGTCAATGCTTTTGCATTCTTTCAGAAATGTAGCTGGGTAATTATGTCATTGGCATCGGTGAGCCACTGTCAATATGTGACATTGAAATCGCGTTTGAATTTGCGCTTGTTTTTTGCTTTCACTTTGCAATCGTGCGAACTGTGTATAGAGAGCGACAGCACTGATCTGTGAGTGATGATAATTTGTGCACCAATTCCTCTGACATCGTCTTATTAATCGTTAGCTTACTATGCAAACATGACAAGTGAAATCTCCCGCAGCAAGCTTAAACATGTGAGAGGTTGATCGCGCAGAGAATCGCTGAGCTTATGTGAGTGCATGTGTAAAAGCAGCAGGATATATATTTTAGTTCTGCTGAGCCAAATAAGACAGGTCAGGGTGAAGAAGTGACAGCCAAAGAAAAGCTTACCACAAAACGGAGAAGTTATGACAAATCAGACTATAAGGCAAAAAGAAAGTGCAGCTTTATGGTTTCATGGACAAAATAATTTCTGTGGCTGCAATATGACGAGCTAAATAACCAGGGCTGCACATAAGTGGTCCGCAGGTGCGCATTCGCTGTCAAAATAAAAAAACACGCACAAGGGTTAGGGTTAAATTTAAAAACTGTACTTTTGAGTTAAAATATATATTTATAATTTTAATAAATGACAAATTAAAAAGGCATGAACATTTTTTTTGTATCGAAAAAATATCGAACCGTGACACCAAAGTATCGAACCGAACCGAACCGTGAATTTTGTGTATCGTTGCACCCCTAATATATATATACGATATATATACGATATATATATATATTGTAGCGAGTCAGGGCTGTTCGGGGTTCTGTTTATACAGTTATGTTTTGTTTATGTTACCATAGTGACGGGTGACGCCCTCTCGCTGCGACAGTGTGTCCTTCCGGGGTGAGAGGGCGCTCTGTGTGTTGTTGTTGTTGTTGCTGTGCTGTTGCCGTGCTGAGCAGTTAGCTAGCGGCAGTGTTCTTCTGGCAGATGTAAATAAATGGCTGTGCTCCCTGGCTAAGAGGGCGGGGGAGCAAGACTGAACGGAATTCTGTCTCCTCCTTGTCTGAGCTCGCCACACTGGTGTCAGAAGTGGGATAGCTCACCCTCGCCGTAATGGAGAGAGACATTCAGAGGCTGGAGCAAGCTGTCGAGGAGAACATTCCCCGCTTGGGAAGCTGGCGATTGAAGAGAGAGGATGTGAGCGGCCATGTAAGTCCCCCGATGGGTCCAGATGGCGCGAGCGCACCGCGGCGGCGGCCTGTCGCGACAGATGCAAGGGCAATGCTTCATGGGCTACCTCTGTCGACCCACACGCCGAGCCCCCAACCGCGAGCAGTTATACCTACCATGCCAGTTAAGGTACCGAAATACAACGGGCTAACCCCGCTAGAGCCCTACCTCTCACAAGTGCGGCTGGCCGCCAGACATAGTGGCTGGAGCGAAGAGGAGACTGCTACACACCTAGCGCTAGCATTAGAGGGAGATGCACTGCAGATACTCCTTGACCTAGCCCCGGCAGAGCAGCATAAGCTCCAGGCCATCACCGCGGCACTCAAGAGGCAATTCGGACAGCGGCACTCCACTGATCAGAACAGAGAGCGGCTGACCAACCGGAGCCGTCAGCCGGGGGAGAGCCTGGGCACCTTTGCAGTAGACGTGTTGCTGTATGCTCGTTGTGGCTACTCGGAGTTTCCAGCAGCAGCCCGTGAGGAGCTTAGCCTGCATGCTTTTCTGCGAGGACTTTTCCCAGACCGACTACGCCAACACGTCCGCCTGGCCATGCCTCAGACCCTCCGTGAGGCGCTCCTTGAGGCTGAAAGGGCCGAGCTGGTGCTCACCAGGGGGCAGGGATAGCTCAGTAGGTAGAGTGGTGGCCCCATGATCGGAAGGTCGGGGGTTCGACTCCACTGAACGGCTACCCTGAGGTACCCCTGAGCAAGGTACCGTCCCTACTGCTCCCCGGGCGCTGCACTGGTGGCTGCCCACTGCTTCACTGGGTGAATGGGTTAAATGCAGAGGAACTATTTCCCTATGGGGACTAACACATAACACATACACATACACACCTCGCGACCTAACCAGCAGGTATTTCGGATGCTGGTGGCTCCGGGTCATCTCCACTCGCCTCAGCCTCAGCCTCTCAGCCCGACAAACCTCCCTCGACCGAGACCATCGAGGCTGTTGATGACCTTTGGCAGCGCAGCAGCGCAGGCCTCAACGGTTGAGGTGCCTCCTGGATGAGAATGTGGACATCTTTGCCGCCAGTGACAAAGACTGTAGGCAGACGAGTCTGGTCCAGCACACCATCCAGCCCATCCATCTGCGCCCACACCGGCTGCCCCTCTCAAAATGGCAGGTAGCGGAGGAGAAGAGTCGTGAGATGGCTGCGGCTGGGGTGATCGAGTCGTCCAATAGCCCATGGGCGGCACCTGTGGTTCTGGTGGGGAAGAAGGATGGCAGCCCGAGGTTCTGCGTGGACTTTCGCCGTCTCAATGCAGTCACCAAGAAGGACTCGTACCCGCTTCCGCGGATCGACGAGGCCCTAGATTACGTTACCGGCTCCAGCTGTTTCAGCTCCCTCGACCTACGCAGCGGTTACTAGCCCCCGAAGCAAGGCCTAAGACTGCATTCACCATTGGACAGGGGCTATGGCAGTTCAGGGTCATGCCATTTGGGCTCTGCAATGCGCCAGCGACGTTTGAGAGGCTGATGGACAGGGTGCTCATGGATATCCCTCGTAGCCGCTGCGTTGTGTACCTGGATGACCTGTTGGTGCACGGTGGTGACTTCGACAGTGCACTGTCTCACCTGAGCGAGGTCTTGAGTGCCATCCGACGAGCTGGGCTGCGGCTCAACCCCGCGAAATGCCGGCTGTTGGCGAGAGACACCACGTTCTTGGGCCACGTGATCAGCGCTTGAGGTGTCGCCACTGACCCCGCAAAAGTGGCTGCGGTCCGGGACTGGCCGACTCCCTCGAATGTCCAAGAACTGCGGAGCTTCCTGGGCCTAGCCTCCTACTACCGTCGGTTCATCAAGGGGTTCACGACGATGGCCAGCCCCCTCCACCGCCTGACTGACAAGGGACAGCTGTTTGGCTGGGGGGATGCCTGTGCTGCGGCTTTTGCACAGCTGAAGGAGGCCCTCACCAGAGCCCCAGTCCTGGCCTACCCTGACGCCCGGCAACCTTTCATTGTGGACACTGATGCTAGCAATGTAGGAGTCAGGGCGGTCCTTTCCCAGCAGGACGAGGCTGGAGAATGGGTGGTGGCGTACTTCACTCGTGCCTTGGGGCGAGCCGAGAGGAACTACTGCGTGACCCGGCCGGAGCTGCTGGCCGTAGTGCTAGCGGTGCGGCACTTCCAGCCCTATCTGCACGGCTGCTGGTTCCTCCTGCGCACTGACCATATGTCTCTGACTTGGCTCCTGAACTTCAAACACCCAGAAGGGCAGGTGGCCCGCTGGCTGGAGGTCCTTCAGGGCTATGACTTCGAGATCCAGCATCGGGCAGGACGACAGCATGGCAACGCTGATGCCCTCTCCAGACAGCCCTGCGTAGCCATCGAGTGCCGCTACTGCCTGCGACAGGAGGAGCGGGCCCAGGAGGTGCTGGGGGCTACTGCTCAGGCCACAGCTGGCGGAGGGGGGTGGCTCCCATTGACAATGCAGCAGCTGAAGCGGGAGCAGGAGGCCGATGCGACGTTGGTTCAGGTGGGGGCCTGGCTGGAGGCGGTGCAATGCCCCGCTTGGACGGGGGTGTCGGGACAGGAGCCCGAGGTGAAGGCCTACTACTCCCAGCACAACAATCTGGAGACCCACGACGGCCTCCTGTACCGGAGATGGCGGGCCCCCGGTCAGGGCAGAGATCTCCTGCAGCTGTTGGTGCCTCGGTCGCTGCGGTCGCAGGTGCTTGAGCTGGTCCACGGCTCGGTGGGGGCAGGACACTATAGGAACGCCAAAACTCTCCGCCGCCTCAGGGGACGGTTCTACTGGCCTGGCTGTCGAGGGGATGTGGAACTTCATGTGCACTGCTGTGACACCTGCACGGCACAGAAGGGCCCAACTCAACGCTCCACTGCCCCCCTTCAGCAGTACCTGGTGGGGGCCCCAATAGAAAGAGTTGGAGTGGACGTCCTAGGGCCTTTCCCCGTCACAGAGTCAGGGAACCAGTATGTGTTGGTGGCTATGGACTATTTCACGAAGTGGCCAGAGGCCTACGCGGTGGCGGATCAGAGCGCAACGACGACGGCCGAGAAGCTGGTGGAGAAGATGTTCACCCGTTTTGGGATCCCGGCTGAGCTCCACAGTGACCAGGGGGGTAACTTCGAATCGAAGGTCTTCCGGGAGAACTGCCGGCGGCTGGGGGTGGAGAAGACGAGAACTACACCGCTCCACCCGCAAAGCAATGGCTTGGTTGAGCGCTTCAACCGCACGCTGGCCACCCAGCTCGCCATTCTCACCAGCCACCACCAGCGGGATTGGGACCGACATCTGCCCCTGGTCCTTTGGTCGTATCGGACTGCGGTTCAGGAGTCCAGCCAGTGCACACCTGCCACTCTGATGTTTGGACGGGAGCTCCGGACGCCTGTGGATCTGGTGTTCGGGCACAGCAGGCTGAGGGAGCGGCTGCAGGTGGTTCATGACTATACCCGCCAGGCCCAGGCCAGCACCAAGGGGGTGTTTTCATAACAGGCGACAAGGTTTGGGTGTACTGCCCGGTCCGCAAGAGAGGAGTGTCCCCCAAACTGTGCAGTCACTGGCAAGGGCAGGCGGAGGTCGTGGAGCGGCTAACAGAAGTGGTCTACCGCATCCGCATGCCGGGCCTGGGGTGCATGGTGGTGTTGCACCGGGACAGGCTCTCACCGTACCAACTGCTCGCTCCGGCCGACGCCGGGGCAGGGGATGATGGTGGCACTCTATGTTCTGACCCGAGTGACTTTTCCCCCACCGGTTGAGACCGGCTGGTGCACCAAATGAAGGCACCTGGACATTTGCAGGACTGTGGGGTAATGGGGTCGTCCTTAGGTGGGGGCTATGTAGCGAGTCAGGGCTGTTCGGGGTTCTGTTTATACAGTTATGTTTTGTTTATGTTACCATAGCGACGGGTGACGCCCTCTCGCTGCGATGGTGCGTCCTTCCGGGGTGAGAGGGCACCCTGTGTGTTGTTGTTGTTGTTGCTGTGCTGTTGCCGGATGTAAATAAATGGCTGTGCTCCCTGGCTAAGAGGGCGGGGGAGCAAGACCGAACGGAATTCTGTCTCCTCCTTGTCTGAGCTCGCCACTATATATATATATCGTATATATCGTGTATATATATATATATATATATATATATATATATATATATTAGGGGTGCAACAATACTCGTATCGATATTGAACCGTTCGATACAGTGCTTTCGGTTCGGTACGCTTGTGTATCAAACAATACAAAATTTATTTGATCAACTTTCCTTCCAGCCTAGGCGGAGTAGTCGAACGCAGATTCACTGAGCGCAGGGCAAGCTAGCGAGACAGAAGTTAAGCTCTCGTTGCAACATGGCAAACTGAACCTCCCTCACCCTCATTCAGATCTGGCGTTTGGAACTATCTTGGTCTTAATGTGACGTATGACCCTGAAGGTAAGCGCGTCATGGACAAAAGTAAAACACTATGTCGGATGTGCCACGCTCAATTACATGGGTGGGAACTACTGCGTTAGCGCAGTTAGCTCGTTAACGTGTTGGCCGTCCAGCCCCACGCACGGGGCGATCCGCGGTAGCTCGTTAACGGAGATTTGCCGTGTTGTGGTGTTAACGTCATTTCAACGAGATTAACGCTGAGAGCACTAGTGGGAACACAACGAATATGACTGCACATTTACTCCGACAGCATCCTAGTGCAAAGACAAGTGGAAGCAGACAAAAACAACAAGCACGCATGCTACAAACTTTACCCGAGTCATTTAGACAGCCGTTAGCACAGGATTCTCCTTATGGGGACCTGATATGTTTAATATGCTGCTGAGAATATAGCCCAGAAGAAGCGTATAGTATAGCTTTTATTTTGAAAGAGCCATTTCTCTGAAACAAACTCTCTTTTCCAAAGATGAGGGATTTCTCGATCAGATAGATTTATTTTTTTATTACTTTGTTGTTTCAGGAACATTAAATTTAAAAACTGTACGTTTGAGTTAAAATATATATTTATAATTTTAATAAGTGACAAATTAAAAAGACATGAACTTTTTTTTGTATCGAAAAAATATCGAACTGTGACACCAAAGTATCGAACCGAACCGAACCGTGAATTTTATGTATTGTTGCACCCCTAATATATATATCGTATATACGATATATATATATATATATATATATATATATATATATATATATATATATATATATATATACATACATACGATGTCATATATATATATGACGACCCAGGTAAAACATCCGAAACTCAAGGCAAACAAATAATAATCCCTTAAATCAACATGATCTCAAGATGAGAAATCAAAGTGAAGACGTTCTTTTGACAGTAAAGTATTACTTTACTGTCACAACAAGTGGATCAGATGTTGTGCCCAGCGCTGCTTAGATCAGTGGATTGTGTTCCAAACACGTATGTTAACAATAGGGAACTTGCAGCGTGCCATCCAGCTGACAAACTACGCTGCATGAAAATGTCGACTGACCTGTCAGGAACTTTACATTTTGATCCAAGAGTACTCTGCAGGAACATGCATTATTCACATACTGGAGTCTGCCTTTTTTGGACCATGGCCATGTGAACTATTGAGCCAAAATCTTTTAAGAATAATGATAACAGTGGGATCCCCACCTCTCAACTCCTCTGTGCATAAGCCCCCCAGAAATACAGATGTATATTTGGACCCTGACATGAGTTTAGGTTTTTACCTGTTTACTGAAACATATTCCAGCAACAATGGACATAATGTGTAGACTCCCAGCTTTCATCTGAGGGAATCATTTTAGTTCAATTCAATTCAGTTTTATTTACACAGCGCCAAATCACAACAACAGTCACCTCAAGGTGCTTTATATTGTAAGGCAGACCCTACAATAATGCATACAGAGAAAAACCCAACAATCATGTGACCCCCTGCAAGCAAGCGCTTTGGCGACAGTGGGAAGGAAAAAGGGAGGGGCGGGGCCATCTGCTGCGACCGGTTGAGGTGAAAGAAGGAAAACAGGATAAAGACATGCTGTGGAAGAGCGTCAGAGATTTATCCAAATTCAAACTGGAATTCAGCTCCCTAACATGTCCCACCCTCTTTTTTAAAGTGACCAAAAGTATGCAGACAATTGACTCAACATTGATTTCACAGGCAGGTGTGGGCAATTCCTGCATTATGTCTTTATCAATTAAGCAGATAAAAGCATGGAGTTGATTTGAGGTGTGGTGGTTGCATTTGGAAGATTTTACTGTGAACAGACAACATGCAGATGGAACAAGCCATCCTTACGCTGCAAAAACAGAAAAAAAAAAACCCTAGAAAAATTCTACAACAGTAGGAGTGACAAAAAAATCCATCCTGAGAAACAAAGAGAGCAATGGTGAACTCAGACATGCAAGAAGGCTGGGCGTCCACAAAAGACATTTTTAAGCATTTTTTTTGTTCAACCCACTGATCTAAAGCTTAACTCTGCACTTCAGCTGCATCTGAGTTGTTTCATTTAAAATCCGTCGAGGTGATGTACAGAACGCTGTCACTGTCCAAATATATATGGACCTAAGTGTAAGTTCTATGACTCTGTGGCTTTATTTACTCAGTTTGACCACATCAGCACTGCTTCAAGTCTTTACCTTAGTTCTGTGTATATTTCAATTTATATTTAAACATTTGTAAATCTGCCATCATTGTTGTTCCTGTTCATGCAGAAGCATGTCCTGATGCTTCTGCATGAACACTGCTGTTGAGAGGTGCTATACAATAAACGTGGCTAGCTTTTAGGGTCCCCACTGTGGATCCTTGTGTGTTTCCAAGCTAACCTCCAGTGACTGCACTCTGCAGTTTATCCACTAGAGGGCAGTAAAGGATAACTGAAAAACAAAAAACCAGCAAAGGCAAGGTGAATGGGTGGGTTAAGTAAAGTTAGGAAACAAAGTCACAAAGAAATAAGACAATTGAGGACATGCAGGTATCAGCTCAGCCAGTAAATTGAAAGAAGCTGGCACGCTGACAGACGGGAGGAGCAGGAACACCGTTTCTCTCATCTCTCTGTCATCCAGAGCACGTTCACACAGCTTTTGCTTATCAGACGACACTGGTGAATCATGACTGATCACACGCTGGGTTTGATCACACGTCTCCCCTGCTGCTCAGAGTCTCCACTGCCAAGAAAGAACAGACTGTGCTCACGTCAGGCTGATATATCAGTCTGGCTGTTTTATTGGGGTCTGGATGTGCCAGCCTCTGCCGACCAGAATGACAGGTCTGCACTGCTGTTGCTGCTATCATTACAGTAACTAGTGCCATACTCACTCTGACTGCACTGACAACAATAGTTCACTGTTAGTGGATACAGTTTGCATCTAATACAACAGGAATATACTTTTTTTCTTGGCAGGTGTTTGATGCCATTGTTATTGTTATGCATTAACTTACATACTGCTCATTTTGTCCTTTCACAGCAGCAAAAAAAAAGTTTCATTTATATATATATTGCCTCAGCCCAGTGGTCTACAGCTATACCCCCTTAGGCTGAAATAATCACCAGACTGCACAACTGTGATGGTTGGAGCTGCACACACACCTATAAACACCTGTCAAAGTACTTAAAACCACCTCTGTGGGAGTGACCCTAGCAGTAAACTCTTGGACCACATTTTTCCATGATCTCTCTCCCCCCACCCCCCACCCCCCCACACACACGTCTGGTTTGCTATCCTTGTGGCAAACCAGACGTGACATCATGCTTTCTCTAGCTGCTTACCCTAACCATCAAAGATGTTTGCCTAACCCTTACCCTAAACCTAACCACAACCCTGTAACCTTGACACTAAAACCACATCTTGAGAGTGAAAAATTTTCACCCTTAAAATGTGGCTGTTGGTCCCCACCAGTATAGTAAGAACCTGTACACACACACACACACGTTATCCCTGCTGATACATGTACTTTTACATTACTTTACATAGCTACTTGTGGAGTTTTAAAGCATTGAGAACATTATCATTTCAAGACTTTTGAGACTGAATCAAAAGTGTGAAAAACAGACAGTCACAGGAGTGTGTGTGGTCTATTCCACAGGGCACAAATATATATTTCAATACCAGGACATTGATCCTTGCTTGTCCGTCCTTTGGATACAGGCTGAACAAAGTGGTTTTCATGCCGGTCGTGGAACACCGGACCAGCTCTCTACCCTCTCGAGGATACTCGGGGGTACATTGGAGTTTGCCCAACTAGTCTACATGTGGACTGGGGAAGGCATTCCAGGCATGTCCCACCAGGATTATTCCCGGGGCAGAACCAGTACATGCTGGAGAGAGTATATAAAGCAATGGTCAAAACAACGCCTGACCAAAGGGCTTCTGTCAGTTTAATGTGAGTCTCTGCAACCTGAAAACCAGGTTAAATACGAGTTGCGTTTAATAGCTAAATCAGAAGGTCCTCGTAAACTTTCAGACTCATTTAAGATTTTCAGTCTTTTAAAGAAAATCCCAAACTGGTATTTTTTTCTGTCACCTTTGGTAATAACACGCCTCTCATCGTAGGACATGGTCTTGGACAGCTGAGTGGAATTTTCCAGAGCATGGAGGGTTCACCTTGGGCCAAGGAGGAGACAGTATTGGAGGGCTGTTTGTGCGTATCATGCACATATAGGGATTATTCTCATAAAACGAAATTCCAGCTTGTAAAGCTTTGGTATGTCTCTGAGCCATTCGCTCTGTCTTGGAAATTAAAGTGCTTCGTCACACTCGAGAAATATTTTAAATTCTTTGGAGATTCTGGAAAAAGCATTTTGCTGAGTGGGGTAATATAAATGTTTATTCAAGCTGTGGCTGCACAGAGATACACGTCACTGTGGCACACGCAGGCCAAAGAGGTACTCCATGGTGGGGCAGATGTGTATTTCTGCTTTCAGTCCTTCACCAGTCCACTATCTGAACTCCACTTCTCAAACAAAAACACATTTTGTCGCTTTACAGAAAAAAATGGACCCATGAATGCAAAACCAATTCATTAAAGCAGCCACACGCAGCCGGCGTGCTCTTACATTAAAGTAGTGATTTATTACAGATCCTGGACAAGCGCGTGGAAACATATTATGCTGAAGGGAACTTAATCCTTCTCTTCAGCACTTTATAAACAGTTTCTCTTCTTGAAAGTTCAGGAGTGAGAGGAAGCAGGACACACGGTTCAAGCAAAGAGCTCTGTGGAGGATGGAAGACGGAAAGATGAGGTCAAACAAACTCTCCTTATCAAATTGGTGATGTAAGTAAGCTGTGCTAATGCATCAACGTCAGGAAGATTACAGGATGTAGATGATGTCACCCTCCATGGAAAGCTTCTGCCTGTTTGTTTAGTGTTATTTTCTACAAAGAAACTTGTGAATGGGATGTGTAGGAGCATGCAAAGATCTGAACGCTGACACATTTTAACCATTAAAGCAGGACTGCTGCATGACGTCCACATCATCAGAGCACCGAGTGTGGGTGTGTTGGTTTAAGAGAAACAACACACTGATTTCATGCGTCAGGAGGAAGAGTGTGGAGCTTAACATAAACTGCATGCCTTTCTCTCTAGTACGACACGCCCTGTAAGCAGTGTTTCCACTGTTTATTTCGTTTCTTTACACTTAAAATACTCGTGTATCACCTTCTCAGATAAGAACGACACCTTGTGCTTCCTGTAGGTCAGGTCAGGATTCATTCCCAGAGACTCCTCTGTTATAAAACCAGAGACCCGGCATTTAAAAAAAACTGCGTTTGTTTGAAACATAGCTACGGTTGCTAGGCACTGCAGTGGCTTTCCCAAAGGCCTCAAGAGTCAGCAATGACGCCATAGCCACAGGCTCTATAATAAGAAATGAATGCTACCACCACTGTGGTGTCATCCATTGGTTTGTGGACTACTGTTTAAAGCTTTGGGTTTATCATTTTGGCAGTCACCCACCTGTTTTTGTTTTGGTGCCTGAGAAAGTGCCCACAGGAGACTTTTGACTCCCCATTGTAGCGAAATATGCTGCAGTTCAATGGGTGGCACAGCAGAAGGTGCAACATTCAACAATCATTGAGTTCATATGTTCCACTGACTTCCATGGACACAGGTGTATACAGTCAGCGTCAGTTTTAGTTGTTATTTCTTATTATTTGATTTATAGCAGAGGCAGGGTTTAGGGAAATCAATATAGATATTCTTCTCCGTGAATCGCTACCTTATCGTGGTGGAGGGGTTTGTGTGTCCCAGGGATCCCAGGGGCTATGTTGTCTGGGGGCTTTTGCCCCCTGGTAGGGTCTCCCATGGCAAATTGGTCCTGGGTGAGGGACCAGACAAAGAGCGATTCAGAAGACCCTTATGAAGAGAACATCGAGGGAACAGTTTACCCTGCCTGGGATAGGGTTACTAGGCCCGGGGAGGGTGCCCGAGGGCGAGCGTCTGGTGGCCGGGCCTCAGTCCGGCCGGGCGCAGCCCGAAGAGGAGACATGGGCCCATCCTCCCGCAGGAGGCGCCATAGAGGTCGGGTGCATTGTGTGCTGGGTGGCGGCCAGGAGCGGAGGCCCTGGCGGACTGATCCCCAGCTGCCAAGACTGGCAATAGGGACATGGAATATCACCTCTCTGGTGGGGAAGGAGCCTGAGTTAATGCGTGAGGTTGAGAGGTACTGGCTAGATATAGTCGGGCTCACCTACGCATGGCTGGAAGGTGCTCCACCTGGAGCATTGAGCTGCGGCCGCAAGGTGGTTGGTGCGCCTGCCGTGGTGGTAATCCCCGAACCAAATGGTGGACACCAGAGGTGAAGGGAGCCACCAGGCTGAAGAAGGAGTCCTATCGGGCTTGGTTAGCCTGTGGGACTCCGGAGGCAGCCGACAGGTATCGACAGGCCAAGCGGAATGCGGCTCGGGCAGTGGCTGAAGCAAAAACTCGGGTGTGGGAGGAGTTCGGAAAGGCCATGGAAAAAGACTTTCGGACTGCCTCGAAGAGATTCTGGTAAACCGTCAGGCGTCCCAGGAGGGGAAAGCGGTGCTCTACCTGCACTGTGTATAGTGCTGGCGGAGCGCTGCTGACGTCGACTGAGAAAATTGTCAGGCGGTGGAAGGAATACTTCGAGGACCTCCTTAATCCCACTGATACGTCTTCCGAGGAGGAAGCAGAGTCTGGGGATGAGGGGAATGACCCGCCAATTTCCGGGGGCGAGGTCACTGAGGCAGTTAAACAACTCCTTGGTGGCAGAGCCCCTGGTGTTGATGAGATCCGCCCCGAGTTCCTGAAGGCTCTGGACGTTGTAGGGCTGTCCTGGTTGACACGCCTCTGCAATGTTGCGTGGAGATCAGGGGCAGTACCTGTGGACTGGCAGACCGGGGTGGTGGTCCCCATCTTTAAGAGGGGAGACTGGAGGGTGTGTTCCAACTACAGGGGGATCACACTCCTTAGCCTCCCTGGGAAAGTCTATGCCAGGGTGCTGGAAAGGAGAGTTCGTCCGCTAGACGAACCTCGGATACAGGAGGAACAATGCGGTTTTCGTCCTGGTGGCGGAACACTGGACGAGCTCTTTATCCTCTCGAGGATACTTGAGGGTGCATGGGAGTTTGCCCAACCAGTCTAAATGTGTTTTGTGGACTTGGAGAAGGCATTCGACCGTGTACCTCGGGGTGTCCTGTGGGAGGTGTTGCGGGAGTATGGGGTGTCTGGCCCATTGCTACGGGTAGTTTTTTTTAATGAGTAGTTAATAGTTTTAGTTTTAGTTTCCATCCATCCATCGTCCAGCCAGCCATCCATCCATCCATCATCCATCCATCCATCATCCACTCGTCCATCCATCCATCCATCCATCCATTATCCACTCATCCATCCATCCATCCATCCATCATCAATCCATCCATCCATCCATCCATCATCCACTCATCCATCCAGCCATCAAGCCATCCATTGTCCATCCATCCATCCATCCATCCATCCATCCATCCCTCGTCCATCATCCATCGTCCATCATCGATCCATCCTTCCATCCTTCCATCCATCCATCATCTATCCATCCATTCATCCATCCATCCATCATCCACTCATCCATTGTCAATCCATCTATCAATCAATCCATCCATCCATCCATCCATCGTCCATCATCCATCATCCATCGTCCATCATCGATCCATCCTTCCATCCTTCCATCCATCCATCATCTATCCATCCATTCATCCATTATCCATCCATCATCCATCCTTCCATCCATCCATCCATCCATCCATCCATCGTCCATCATCCATCGTCCATCATCCATCCATCCTTCCATCATCTATCCATCCACTAATCCTTTATCCATCCATCATCCATTCATCCATCATCTATCCACGAATCCATGAATCCATGAATCCATCCATCCATCCATCCATCATCTATCCATCCATCCATCCATCCATCCATCCATCCATCGTCCATCCATCCATTGTCCATCCTTCCATCCATTCATCCATTCATCCATTCATCCATCCATCATCTATCCATCCATTCATCCATCCATCATCTATCCATCAATCATCTATCCATCTATCCATCCATCATCCATCCATCCATCATCTATCCATCCATCCATCCATCATTCATCCATCCATCCATCATCTATCCATCCGTCATCTACCAATCCATCCATCCATCCATCCATCCATCCATCATCTATCCATGAATCCATCCATCCATCCATCATCTATCCACGAATCCATGAATCCATCCATCCATCCATCCATCCATCCATCCATCATCTATCCACGAATCCATGAATCCATGAATCCATCCATCCATCCATCCATCATCTATCCATCCATCCATCCATCCATCCATCCATCCATCGTCCATCCATCCATTGTCCATCCATCCATCCATCCATCCATCCATCCATCCATCATCTATCCATGAATCCATCCATCCATCCATCATCTATCCACGAATCCATGAATCCATCCATCCATCCATCATCTATCCATCCATCCATCCATCCATCCATCATCCATCCATTTATCAATCCATCCATCCATCATCCATCCATCCATCCATCCATCCATCATCCACTCATCCACTCATCCATCCATCGTCCATCCATCCATCCATCCATCCATCCATCCATCCATCCATCATCCACTCATCCATTGTCAATCCATCTATCAATCCATCCATCCATCATCCATCATCCACTCATCCATCCATCCATCCATCCATCCACTTCCACTTATCCAAGGTTGCCTAGGCAGAGAGTCACAGACGTCCCTCCCCGCAATCACTTCCATAGCCTCATCTTGGGAAACACTCCATCTCTGGCATGCCTGGAACACCTCGTCCCAGAAGCATCGTTATCAGACGCTCCAAACACTTCAACTGTCTCCTCTTGATGACTGAACTTCTCACCGTATCGCCAAGAGAGAGCCAAACCATCCATTCATCCACTCATCATCTATCCATCAATCATCTATCCATCCATCCATCATCTATCCATCCTTCCATTCATCCATCAATCATCTATCCATCCATTCATCCATCGATCAGCTATCCATCATCTATCCATCCATCCATTCATCCATCCATCCATCCATCCATCTATCCATCCATCCATCATCCATCCATCCATCCATCCATCCATCCAGCATTTCATCCATCTATCCATCCATCCATTGTCCATCCATCCATCCATCCATCGTCCATCATCCATCGTCCATCATCGATCCAGCCTTCCATCCTTCCATCCATCCATCATCTATCCATCCATTCATCCATTATCCATCCATCATCCATCCTTCCATCCATCCATCCATCCATCCATCGTCCATCATCCATCGTCCATCATCCATCGTCCATCATCCATCCATCCTTCCATCATCTATCCATCCATTCATCCATTATCCATCCATCCATCATCCATCCTTCCATCAATCCATCCATCCATCCATTCATCCATTCATCCATTCATCCATCCATCATCTATCCATCCATTCATCCATCCATCATCTATCCATCAATCATCTATCCATCTATCCATCCATCATCCATCCATCCATCATCTATCCATCCATCCATCATTCATCCATCCATCATCTATCCATCCATTCATCCATCCATCATCTATCCATCAATCATCTATCCATCTGTCATCTACCAATCCATCCATCCATCCATCCATCCATCATCTATCCATCCATCATCTATCCATGAATCCATCCATCCATCCATCATCTATCTACGAATCCATGAATCCATCCATCCATCCATCATCTATCTACGAATCCATGAATCCATGAATCCATGAATCCATCCATCCATCCATCCATCCATCCATCCATCATCTATCCACGAATCCATGAATCCATGAATCCATCCATCCATCCATCCATCCATCATCTATCCATCCATCCATCCATCCATCCATCCATGGTCCATCCATCCATCCATCATCCACTCATCCATCCATCCATCATCTATCCATCCTTCATCCATTCATCATCCATCATTCATCTATCCATCCATCATCCATCCATTTATCAATCCATCCATCCATCCATCATCCATCCATCCATCCATCCATCCATCGTCCATCCATTCATCCATCCATCCATCATCCACTCATCCATCCATCATCTATCCATCCTTCATCCATTCATCATCCATCATTCATCTACTGGGTGGCCTGGGGGGATTACTGCACCCAGTATTCATGCTGTTGTCCAACCTGACTGTACTGTGTGTTAATCAGAACTTCAAAGGCCTTCACAGAGGGTGTGTGAGTCCTTTTAAGGAGAACTGTAAAAGAGCTTTATACTGAAGTAAGTGAATAGGCAATATTTACAGTGTGTAAGTGCACGGCTTAAGTTTGTATGCACCCTTTTTCAGAGCTTTTTGGCTTTCCTCTTTTCTTACGCCCACAAGAACACACACATAATACAGTACACAAAACCTCTCACCCTTACACATTCCTGCATTCACCCTTGTGGGTTTTTTTTAGTTGCATGCATTGTATGCATGCATTCATGCATCCATCCATCCATCCATCGTCCATCCATTCATCCATCCATCCATCATCCACTCATCCATCCATCCATCCATCCTTCATCCATTCATCATCCATCATTCATCTATCCATCCATCATCCATCCATCATCTATCCATACATCCATACATCATCCATCATCCATCATCCATCATCCACTCATCCAATCATCCATCCATCCATCCATCGTACATCCATCCATCCATCCATCCATCCATCCATCCATCCATGCATCCATGCATCCATCCATCCATCCATCCATCGAGCCATCCATCGTCTATCCATCCATCCATCCATCCACCCACTCATCCATTGTCCATCCATCTATCAATCCATCCATCCATCCATCCATCCATCCATCCATCCATCCATCCATCCATCCATCCATCTATCCACTTCCACTTATCCAAGGTTGCCTAGGCAGAGAGTCACAGACGTCCCTCCTCGCAATCACTTCCATAGCCTCATCTTGGGAAACACTCCATCTCTGGCATGCCTGGAACACCTCGTCCCAGAAGCATCGTTATCAGACGCTCCAAACACTTCAACTGTCTCCTCTTGATGACTGAACTTCTCACCGTATCGCCAAGAGAGAGCCAAACCATCCATTCATCCACTCATCATCTATCCATCAATCATCTATCCATCCATCCATCATCTATCCATCCTTCCATTCATCCATCAATCATCTATCCATCCATTCATCCATCGATCAGCTATCCATCATCTATCCATCCATCCATCCATCCATCCATCCATCCATCCATCCATCATCCATCCATCCATCCATCCAGCATTTCATCCATCTATCATCCATCCATTGTCCATCCATCCATCCATCCATCCATCGTCCATCATCCATCGTCCATCATCGATCCACCCTTCCATCCTTCCATCCATCCATCATCTATCCATCCATTCATCCATTATCCATCCATCATCCATCCTTCCATCCATACATCCATCCATCGTCCATCATCCATCGTCCATCATCCATCCATCCTTCCATCATCTATCCATCCATTCATCCATTATCCATCCATCCATCATCCATCCTTCCATCAATCCATCCATCCATCCATTCATCCATTCATCCATTCATCCATTCATCCATCCATCATCTATCCATCCATTCATCCATCCATCATCTATCCATCCATTCATCTATCCATCTATCCATCCATCATCCATCCATCCATCATCTATCCATCCATCCATCATTCATCCATCCATCCATCATCTATCCATCCGTCATCTACCAATCCATCCATCCATCCATCCATCCATCATCTATCCATCCATCATCCATCCATCCATCCATCCATCCATCCATCCATCCATCCATCATCTATCCAAGAATCCATGAATCCATCCATCCATCCATCCATCCATCATCTATCCACGAATCCATGAATCCATGAATCCATCCATCCATCCATCCATCCATCATCTATCCATCCATCCATCCATCCATCCATCCATCCATCCATCCATCCATCCATCGTCCATCCATTCATCCATCCATCCATCATCCACTCATCCATCCATCCATCATCTATCCATCCTTCATCCATTCATCATCCATCATTCATCTATCCATCCATCATCCATCCATTTATCAATCCATCCATCCATCCATCATCCATCCATCCATCCATCCATCCATCGTCCATCCATTCATCCATCCATCCATCATCCACTCATCCATCCATCATCTATCCATCCTTCATCCATTCATCATCCATCATTCATCTACTGGGTGGCCTGGGGGGATTACTGCACCCAGTATTCATGCTGTTGTCCAACCTGACTGTACTGTGTGTTAATCAGAACTTCAAAGGCCTTCACAGAGGGTGTGTGAGTCCTTTTAAGGAGAACTGTAAAAGAGCTTTATACTGAAGTAAGTGAATAGGCAATATTTACAGTGTGTAAGTGCACGGCTTAAGTTTGTATGCACCCTTTTTCAGAGCTTTTTGGCTTTCCTCTTTTCTTACGCCCACAAGAACACACACATAATACAGTACACAAAACCTCTCACCCTTACACATTCCTGCATTCACCCTTGTGGGTTTTTTTAGTTGCATGCATTGTATGCATGCATTCATGCATCCATCCATCCATCCATCGTCCATCCATTCATCCATCCATCCATCATCCACTCATCCATCCATCCATCATCTATCCATCCTTCATCCATTCATCATCCATCATTCATCTATCCATCCATCATCCATCCATCATCTATCCATACATCCATACATCATCCATCATCCATCATCCACTCATCCAATCATCCATCCATCCATCCATCCATCGTACATCCATCCATCCATCGTACATCCATCCATCCATCCATCCATCCATCCATGCATCCATGCATCCATGCATCCATCCATCCATCCATCCATCCATCCATCCATCGAGCCATCCATCGTCCATCCATCCATCCATCCATCCATCCATCCACCCACTCATCCATTGTCCATCCATCTATCAATCCATCCATCCATCCATCCATCCATCCATCTATCCATCCATCCATCCACTTCCACTTATCCAAGGTTGCCTAGGCAGAGAGTTACAGACGTCCCTCTTCGCAGCCACTTCCATATTCTCATCTTGGGAAACACTCCATCTCTGGCATGCCTGGAACACCTCGTCCCAGAAGCATCGTTATCAGACGCTCCAAACACTTCAACTGTCTCCTCTTGATGATCGAACTTCTCACCGTACACAGCAAATTCAAAAGTGTTAAATGTTTTGGTGTTAATAGTCTTCTTGCAAAAGTAGAGTTAATTTTACTCTAAGCAGAGTCACATTCTTTTAGTGTAACTCTGAGGTGTAAAATGATAGTAGTTAAAATCGAGTGTTAAAAATGAGTGTTTCTCTGTCAAATCTGGAGGTGTTACAATGGAAACATTAACTCTTGACCTCTTAACTCTGAACTCCTAGACGGGCTATGACACCAATAGAGTGAATTCACAGACTCCGCCCCCAGCACGGCTCCAATCGAAGCTGAAGTGAAGCCGTTTCAGAACATTTTGCTCTACATATTTGAGTTGTTTGCCATGCTTGGTAAGTCATTTTTTCAAAGATTGTTTCAATTATTATTATGAGCTTTTACTTCTGTGGCACTTTGGAGTTGAGACAAAGCTGTGTGAAAGGCATTAGCCATGTTGCTCGCTGATAGCATAATATTCTGTTTTAGCTAGCTGAAAGGTATTGTTTGCCTTGAAAAAAAGCTTGCATGTGAATTTTCAGTCAAACCTTTGGTCAAATACGCCTAAAACAATGTGTAGAATGTGAAATGTTGGTCTAATGGTGCTACTTGAAGCCTGAAAACGATCGCCCATTAAAAAAACGAGCAAACAGCAGTAGCAGACGTCCTGACTGGGTTTTACGTTAGCATAGATCCCTCCAGAGTTTTGTGCACACGGTTTAGGTAAAAATGAAAAAGGTTGAGGTTTTACATTTAGTTCAGTATTACCTGTTGCCTGTGTCCTTGTCTTTTGGGAAAATACTTTACACAAGTAATGGCTCAAAGATGATTCCTTTTTTTCCCACTGTGCTGCAATTGTTTTGTGCCATTAATTAGTGTCAACTAATTTTTATTCAATCTCCACACAGGATATGCTTGTGAAGATGGAATATGGGGGAGAGCAGAAGTGCGTTGAAGTTCCACAGAGGGATGAATGAAGGACATGCATATTGTATTGAAGAAATAAGTGATGAGAATGCTGTTATTTGCATTTACCATGTCAGACCTTTTGATAAACAAAATTCTAATGAAAGTGAGAACATGTATACTGTTACATCTTTCAGAAAATGTTTTGAAATTGTGGTGCACAGTTCAGAATAAATGTTTTTCAAAAACATTGCATCTTTTTAGTAAATGTTTATTTCCAAAAGAAATGTCTAGAAGTTCAGAACAGGAAAATTCCCGCTTTTTAGAATGAATTAGAAGATAACTCTTACGTAGTTAAACTAAAATACTCTTTGAGAGTTAATATATAAACTCTTAACACCAAGTGTTAAATTATCAACTCCAGACAGATTTGGTGTTTAACACTAAATCAGAGTTAACGTACCAACTCTCCAAAAAGAGTTAAATTAACACTCTCTGGTGTGGACCCATATAGACACTTTAATAGTGTTGAAATCAAATCCAACAGTGTTAATTTGGACATGCTGGATTTGCTGTGTATCGCCAAGAGAGAGCCAAACCATCCTTTGGAGAAAACTGATCTCCACCACTTGGAAGGACGTAGATTGACTAGTAAATCAACAGCTTCGCTTTCATGTTCTTTATTTACCACAACAGTCTGGAACAGCATGCATATCTCTGCAGACATGTCTGTGCGTCTCCCTTCTCCTCTCACACGAGGTAGCTGAACTTCTCCACTTAGGTCAGAAACTCCTTCAGCTGGAGTGGACGCTCAACCATTTTTCATCACCACGACTGTTACTCCACAGTGCCGATCGCGATCGCTCCCCCTGTGCACAATTGCCATGTATTAAAGGAACAGTACGTAAAAATTAAATAAGGAAAGAAAATTCAATATAACTGTAAACATTACACTAAACAACATTTTAAAGTAAAACTGAAATTCTCCATTATCTTACATTTTATCTTCATCCAAAGTAATTCAAATCAAATTATTAACAAATATACACTCTGTGAAATCTGAATAAAGTAAGAGATGTTTAGACCTTTATCTTATACTGGGCATTTATCTCATCAGCTGGTGGAGGGCTGAACTAAAAGAGAAGTAAATTACGCACTAACTGCACTTCTACAATATGGGAGTGCACTTCTGGCTAGCACATTAGCAAAGTTTAGCACAGCATTTCATTCCTGTCACAAAAAAGTTATATTGATGCAAGATACATGATCCCCAGTGTTTTTGCTTCAGGTTCATCCTTAAGTGTTTAAAATCAGTGCTTAGGTACTTCAGCACTCTGTCCATGAAAATTCCTGTGGCCAGGCTAGATCATCACCTTCTCATACGTCCAATTTGGCCAAATTAGGGAATTAAGAGCAGACATAAACATTTACATTCACCCTCTGACTTCAGCAGTCTGGAGCACATCGTAGTACCAGCCAGGTACAGCTCTCAGACAGATGCTGCCCTCAGTTCACAGACAGGCCACCACGCTCTTGGAGTCAGAAGTCAGCATGTGGTGCAACTAGACATCAGCAGGAGCAGCAGGTTCAGCAAAACAAACTAAAAAAACCCCACAAGGGTAAATGCAGGAATGTGTAAGGGTGAGAGGTTTTGTGTACTGTATTATGTGTGTGTTCTTGTGGGCGTAAGAAAAGAGGAAAGCCAAAAAGCTCTGAAAAAGGGTGCATACAAACTTAAGCCGTGCACTTACACACTGTAAATATTGCCTATTCACTTACTTCAGTATAAAGCTCTTTTACAGTTCTCCTTAAAAGGACTCACACACCCTCTGTGAAGGCCTTTGAAGTTCTGATTAACACACAGTACAGTCAGGTTGGACAACAGCATGAAAACTGGGTGCAGTAACCCCCCCAGGCCACCCAGTGTCCAGTGTTTTAGCAGACCCTGAAAAAAAGTCCGCCATGATCTGTTAACCAGAGAAAAGATGTGGAGAAGTTCCACTAATGAGCTGGTCACAAGATCCTGTCAGACTGGAGCCCTTCAGTTGGTGAACAGCTCTAAAAAATGTCGTTTTTGCAATTGATTACGTGTAAAATGTGCTTAAGGTATAAAACAAAACCATGCACACATCAGATGAAAAGTGATACCATGTAAAGCGTATAGTACGAACATCTAATAGTGCCATACACCACAGCAAACCTTCTATGTTTCTACTCTGCAGCCTTTCTGAATTGTCTGAGCTCAGACAGTCTCCCCCGCCCGTAGCTGTGATCAGATTTTATTGGTCGCTACCCAAAGTTTACCCAAAGGTAAGGGTGTGAATGTAAATCTCCAGCTTGGCCTTCATGGCTTCAGGATCCACTTTCTCCTCACTTCAGCAGACCAGAAGCCTGATGCAACAATCCACCTCTCAGTCTTCCAGTCCACCTTCCCCTGCTCATGAACAAGACTCAGACACCTGAACTCCTCCGCATGAAGCAGAAATCGCCAACCCAGAACAGACAGTCCAACCTTTTGCAGTTGAGAACCATGGCCTCGGGCATGGAGGACCTCATTCCAGCTACTTTGTATTCAAACACAACGCTCTGCAGTGTGAGCTGGAAACCATGGCTTGATAAAGCCACAGGACCACATCATACACAAAAGCAGAGATGTTATCCTGCTAGAACAAAGTCACACTCATTCATTACTGGTGACCAAACCCTAGACATTAGACTTACTTTAGACTTTTTAGGTAACAAAAACAAGCAAAAATAGTTTGCTTAAACGGTGCTGCTGCTTAATGAAGCCCAACAATGTTGCAGTCCTACCTGAAAGATGGATTTTTACATTTACGCAGTGTTGGGACTAACGCGTTATTAAGTAACGTGTTACAGTAACTATGTTATTATTCTGGTACCGAGCACGGTAACTGCTTATGCCAAAATCAGGAATGCATTAATCGTTACTGAGATTTAGTCGTTATTCATTACTTCATGTGTTGCGTTCGACTTACCTTGGAAATCAGAACACAGACCTGGGAATGATGTCACACTCGAGTTCTGGTTAACTTCGTCAGAGAAGTCGGGATTCCAATATGGCAATGCCCTCGAAAACAGTTGTTTTGCTAGCCCGCTACAACAACAAATTACTACTAAACACATATGCAGCCATAGCTGGACCCGGTGGGCCGATGGTGATTTTTCGTTTTGATGAGCCGATGTTTTTTTGTTTGTTTTTTTCCGTAACGGTATAAACAATGAAAGGTGGTGGATTGTCCAGATGCTGGCAGATGTGTAAAAATAACTCAGTTGTTTGGTGGTGGCTATGGCGGAGCTTCCACAGAGGCCAGCAGGTGGATGAGGGAGAGGGGAGGCAGGAGGAGAGACCAGAGGCAGCCGCCAGTCCGAGTGTCAGGTGAACTGAACTTCAGGTAAGAAGTTATGAGCTGCAGTCTATCTGGGTCAGATATGAACCAAGTTTAGGTGGAGTTTATTTTTGTTATTCTGACTTTTTACAGTCAGTTACAATAACTCGTACTGCGTGCTAGCTAGCTTGACGGAGTTTCTATACAGCTGGGTGGTGCTATGATGTTACTGATAGTGAACTTTATTTTGTTCATAAGGTTAGTTAGTAGAGTTGCCAACCGTCCCGTAAAAAGACGTAATCGTCTGGTATTCAGAGAAAATATTACGCGTTTCGTATTGAGGTGAAAAGGAACAGTTTGTCCTGGACTTCAGGTACAATGAAAAAGACACAAAGCTGGAGTTATTCTGTCTTTGCTGCACAGCTGCCTCTTCTTCTCTCATTCTCTCCCTCTCTCTCCTGTTTCTACTTCAGTCATGAAACTGATCAATGATCAGCTGATCGGCTTTTCTCTCTTGTTTGTTTATCGCCCACTTTGCGCCAGAAAGAGGAAACCAGCGGATGTCGCGCTAAACAACAGCAGCACGTTTAAGCTTGATCAGCTGTTGTTAGAATTTATTTAATATTAATTTCTAGTATCAGCTGATGTTTGCTGGAGCCACAGCTGTGAAGCTGCTGGTCATGATGTGGGTTTGGATATGTGGTGAGAGGGAAACATGAAGATGAAACCAGGAGATGTCCTTACTGAATCATCAGAGCTGAACAGGTGATGGAGAAACAGGTTTACCTTTTAGGTGACATGAATGAGTTGAAGGGAAGTTATGAACTGTTTCTGAGAGACAAATAACACCAGGATCCTTTTCTAAGCAGCTGACAGCTGGTAACTGTGCAGGGGCGGGTCTAGCAAAGTGTTGCCAGGGGGGCAGGTAGGGCATTAACAGGGAAAGGGGGGCACAAAGAAATACTTTTCTTTCTTATTCTCATTTAAAATGTCTCACTTTTAAAAAATAATTATCTGAATCTAGGTGACCCTGAATCCTCCCTTAGTTATGCTGCAATAGACGTAGGCTGCCGGGGGATTCCCATGATGCATTGAGTTTTTCCTTTCCAGTCACCTTTCTCACTCACTATGTGTTAACAGACCTCTCTGCATTGAATCATATCTGTTATTAACCTCTGTCTCTCTTCCACAGCATGTCTTTATCCTGTTTTCCTTCTCTCACCCCAACCGGTCGCAGCAGATGGCCCCGCCCCTCCCTGAGCCTGTTTCTGCCGGAGGTTTCTTCCTGTTAAAAGGGAGTTTTCCTTCCCACTGTCGCCAAAGTGCTGCTCATATGGTGGTTGGGTTTTTCTCTGTATCTATGAAGCGCCTTGAGGCGGCTTTTGTTGTGATTTGGCGCTATATAAATAACATTGAATTGAATTGAATTGAGTCTTACAACAAACGATTGATAGATTGATGCATATATACCATCAGAACAGTGAACATCACTGTCACAACAGCGTTTGTTTTCATTCAAAGGCTTTATGATTTTTCCTATAATGGTGGGCCGGTCTCTAGTCAAAATGCCCGGGCCAATTTTCTGTCCCAGTCCAGCCCTGTATGCAGCTCATCTGCAGTCTGGTGTTACCTACATCTTCCTATTCAGAAGGCAGAATTTCTGAGTTCTGAGTACAATCAAAGCACCACGACTGCAGTTTTTGTGTTGGATGTAAAAAGCAGGCTAGGATAGAACCAGGCGTGGGATTTCTCTCGTGGAAATGTGCACATTATTTTTTCCTTTCTATTGGTAGGTGGCACAGTGCACTTGTGGCAGGATAGTGTTAACATGTAGGCAAGCTAGAAGACTGGCAATCTGGCTGGGTATCCAGTTATGGAAGCAACACATTAACAAGAGAATTCTGAGTAAAACCAAAGTTACTTTCCCCGGAAACTAGTTACTTTGAAAGTAACAAGTAACTTGAAGTAAGTGAGTTACTTTTGATAGAAGTAACTAGTAATGTAACTAAGTTACTAATTTAAAGTAACTTACCCAACACTGGTAATAGTAAACTGAAATAGGGGAAGCTGCCTAAGCAGTTAATCATTAGCTGTAATGATGGAGGCAGAAGCAGTGTTACAGCTCAACAGTAAGTCGTCAGCAGCTCTGTGAATGTTTTTCTTTCCTTTTTTATGCAGCACAGAAATCTAATGCGGAGAGCAATGATTTATGAAGTGAGGCCTGCAAGACTGAAAAAAATACGTCCTGACCAAATCGATGTACAACGTGTGGCCCATTTGTGAATCTTTTTGCTATGGGCACCTTCCTGATGTTGGCCAAGTTGATTTGCAGATGTGTCCTGACTTATGTAAGGTTAGGAGTCTGCACAGTGGGGACAGCCACTGGCTTCCAGCTTCCTCCAATGAAGTTCAAATGTTGGTTCAGTCCCAGTACAGACATTAACCCTGTCTTTATTCACTGGTGGTGTGTGCGAGTATGAAAAACCACAAACACTCAATGTGCTGCACATCGTCTGTTTGCTTTCCCAGCTGACCTCATGAATGAGAACATATATCTCCATAATGACTGTATTTCTTAACGTTTTGGCTGACAGAAGCAGGTCTGACAACTTCAATTCATTTGTCGTGCAAAGGCACAGAAAGGTGGGCCCGTCAATCGGCTTTCCTCTCTGCAAGAGCTGACACGAAGGATTAAGACAAAACAGAAGCCAGAGTTTGCCTAAATCACTCCTTTATGTACAATGTCTTCCCTCAGGGCCCAGAAATGTGTGCTTGGTTTACTCACCTGTGTGGACCTTCGAGTGCGCCTCAACAGGTGCTTCTCTGGTCCAGGGTTGTGGTTGTGTATACGGCTGTTTACTTTAATAACAGTGTGTGTTAATCGGGTGTAGCTCCTTGGCACCTCAGCTCTCAGAGATGACATCACTGGTGCGTAGCTGAGATTAGAAGAGACGATACCTTCTTCAAATTCTGACTGAGCAAATGGGAATTAACTGTGCATTAAAAATTACATGTTGTTGACTTTGTGAGTGGAAAAACTCACTGAATGAAAATTACTGACAGTTTTATTGACACAATGTCCAATCACAGCTGCCTCAAGAAGCTTTATATTGTAAGGTAGACCCTACAGTAAAACAGCAAAAACACCAACAATCAAACAGGCACCTACACGCAATCGCTTGGTGACAGTGGGAAGGAAAAACTCCTCTTAACAGGAAGAAACCTCCAGCAGAACCAGGCTCACATCTGCTAAGGAGGTGATTGGAGGAAGACAGGATAGAGACATGCTGTGGAAGAGAGCCAGAGATTATTAACAAATACGATTGAGTGCAGAGAGGTCTGTTAACACATAGTGAGTGAAGAAGAAACACCCAGTGCATCATGGGAATCCCCCGGCAGCTACACCGTGTGCAGCATAACTAAGGGAGGATTCAGGGTCACCTGGTCCAGCCCTAACTATATGCTTTAGCAAAAAGGAAAGTTTGAAGCCTAATCATGAAAGTAGAGATAGTGTCTGTCTCCTGAATCCAAACTGGAAGCTGGTTCCACAGAAGAGGGGCCTGAAAACTGAAGGCTCTGCCTCCCATTCTACTTTTAAATACTCTAGGAACAACAAGTAGGCCTGCAGAGCGAGAGCGAAGCGCTCTAATAGGCTGATATGGTACTACAAGGTCATTAAGATAAGATGGGGCCTGATTATTTAAGACCAATGAAGGGAAGCCAAAACAGGAGAAATCTGCTCTCTTTCTAGTCCCTGTCAGGACTCTTGCTGCAGCATTTTGGATCAGCTGAAGGCTTTTCAGTGAGTTTTTTGGACATCCTGATAATAATGAATTACAGTCGTCCAGCCTGGAAGTAATAAATGCATGAACTAGTTTTTCAGCGTCACTCTGAGACAGGATATTTCTAACTTTAGAGATGTTGCGCAAATGGAAGAACGCAGTCTGACATATATGTTTAATATGTGCATTGAAGGACATGTCCTGGTGTTACAGAAGGCCTCTTTTAATGCTGAACTCTTTTAAGAACATTTCATTTAAAAAGGCTTCTGTTGAGAGTTTTATTGAATTATTATTATTGTTTTTATTTATTTATATTGCCTATTATTTTTTTGTGTACACCACTTGTTTGTCTATGAAAAACTCCTATTAAATAAACTTTACTGACTTTCCTTCAGTTTCAAGGACAACAGTTTTAAATGCAACACATCACCATGTATAAGGTCACACATTCAAACCAAATTTAAGACCATTTCAGAAGTTTTAAGGCCTTTGACTTGTAAATGTTGATTAATTATCAATATATTAGGCTAATTGTTGGAGAACAGAAAGATCATCATTGTTAGTGTTAGCACAGCCCATGGCGGCCTCCAGGGTCCTAAAGAACCATGGAAAAGGGAACTAGACCAGAAACAGCTGAAAATCATTTTCTTTGGATGGAAAAGAAAGTGTGGACAGTAAAACACCACGTTTACAATAAACCACATTATCCACAAACACACATAAACATTAGGGGTGTATAGATGAATCTTCTTGTCATTCAGTGTCTCATTGGTGTACAGTTCACTGGCACTGGGAGTCTTCTTATAAGGAACCGTTCAGCTGTACAGCACAACCATTTTATTATAACCTGCCTGTTTCTAATCCAAGGCTACTCCTGACGTCAGCGCTTTTGGAGAGGAACCTGCACACATTCCTGAGATGAGTGGAGATCCACACCTCGGCCCTCACCCCCCATCCACCCACGCCCCTCCTCTGTAATCAGCTGTGACAGCGAGCTGAGTCCTCTGCAGGCAGGCTGATTGATCGATCAGTTTAACCAAACTTATATGTGAAAATTATGTAAAACCTTTGCGCTGAGTATGCCTGTAAGACAGCTGTCCTGGCAAGAAAAGTCCTTTTTTTCATGTATCATCCATCTTTACTTGCTGTTTTTAGCCTTGATGTATTTGTGGAGCGCTTTTCTTCCACCTTTCCTCCACAAATCACTGGAAGGCTTCTGCATTGACACAAAGGGAAAAAAGTCACTGTGTTGTTCGCTTAAAAACACCAATGCTCGCAATGCTAGGTGCACAGAACATGTCCTGTCCTTTATGAAGGACATAAACATTTTCTTTTGACAGTGAACACTGACACCAAAGGACGCACAGCAGGGACCCAGGTCAGACTCAGCCCCAGGCTACTGCACTCCAACCTGAGCCGAGGCCTTACCCATAAAGGACATAAACATGCACTAAACAAACAGACAAAAACATCCCAACAGCTAGCTGTCGCATTTGTAGCTCAAACACGTTGCCAACAGTGCCCTCTGGTGGTAAAACTACATAACATCAACACTGATAACATGGCTGAGCGTGGGTCTCTCGTCTTTTTAAAAAACTTTATTTGTATTCATTGGCCATTAAAAACAATGACTCTGACAGATGGTCAAATAACCACATTTTTGGGAGCATTTGCTCAGCTGCCAAGAAATATGACGACTAATGAAGCGTTTTCTTTTCTGTTTTCTTTTGTTTTCCATTTCCAGCTTTTTCTTTTTATTGATTCATGCATATATTATCAGTGAATGCGTCCTTTACAGGTATAGCGCCAAGAATAATGTGTCTCATGTCAGATTTGATTTTGTGTGGGTGTTAATTCCACCATCACCAAGGTGCATGTAAAAGTTGCATCCATGTGCTGATTCAGGTGTAGATCAAGTGAGGAGCTGGGAACTAGATTAGGGCAGCTTTCTGCTTTGGTGAACAATAAGCGTCTTCATGAACAGCATGTTGTGCCAACCTGGTTAACCAGGCTAGTGGGCTGTTTGCTGTGACACTGATACACTATCTGTACATGTGATAGTCTTCCCCTGTTACTCCAAATTTCAGCACTCTCTATAATTCCATTTACAAGTTTCCATGACGAAGTTTGATCCCAGCAAAGCTTTATGCTTGTGGATCAGCAAAGAAGGGATGGAACATAGATATGCTTACACTGCAGTGTGTGCCATGGGATAAAATGAAAGAGCACAACATGCACAGTGTGCTTTGCAAAATATTCCACAAGGTAAGGGTAGTGTGGCGGGGCGTGGTCTGGCGTGGGTGTGGTGCCGCTGCAGGGGAGATGGATGCACCTGCACGGTATCTGCAATCACGCCTCGCCACCATACCAGGCTGTCTGTGTGTGTGTGTTGTTGGTAGTGTGTGTGGCTGAGCTGGAAAGCTGCAGCCGTGAGGTGTGTGTTCAGTGCAAAATAATGACTATGCTGAAAAACATGCAAACATCGTTGGGTCTATTGTTACAGGTTTCACATTTTGACTACTGAAACATGATTCTATGTATTCAGACTCACGTGACTCTGGGAAAGGAGGTCGGGGTCACAGGCTTTGGCAGTAGAGGAGTTTGTTGCCCCTCTGCCCATCCAGTGTTGGGGACACTTATGTCCACTACATTGTTGCCTGGGGAATCTTTGTGTGCAGATCTGTCTGATATTTGCTTCTGAGATATGATACGGTAGGTTTCTGTGAGAATGCTCTTGAATGCTTCTTCTTCGTTAGTGGAGTCCGAGGCTGAAGTTTCAATAAATGAAAGACTGTTCTTTTCTGCAGATGCTCGGGCCTCGTCAGTGGGCACGGCCCTGAGATGTCGAAGGTCGCTCTTGTTTCCAACCAGCATGATGACGATGTTGTTGTCAGCGTGGTCCCTCAGGTCCTTCAACCAGCGGTCCACATCCTCGTATGTCAGGTGCTTTGCAATATCGTAAACTAGGAGAGCCCCGACTGCACCCCGATAATACGCTGAGGTGATGGCTCTGCAGCACTCCTGCCCAGCTGTGTCCCAGATTTGAACTTTTATCGTCTTGCCATCCACCTGAATGCTGTGGGTTGCGAACTCCACCCCGATGGTGCTCTTGCTCTCCGAGTTGAACTCATTTCTTGTGAAACACGACAGCAGATCACTCTTCCCCACTCCAGAGTCTCCAATGAGTACAACTTTGAACAAGTAGTAGTATTCATCATCTGGAGCTCCCATTTTAGAAAACTTTAACACAAACAACAACAATAAGAACAACAAGCTTCTCCACCAGCAGTAACAAGCAGCAGGCACCGCCTTCCAAGTGCTGAATTACCAGAAGATGGAGCATCTTTATTTGTGGGATTTTTGTTCTTATCAATATGAATATGATGCCCTGAGAGAAGCAGCAGACATAGTTCGTGGGTGTTTTCACTGACAGTTGTGATTCCTGTGGCAGTTACCTTTTGATGATATGCTTTAGTTTTGATTTAATTAGGTGTGCTGTCAGAATAGATCATTGTAATGGTGTTCTTTTAATTTGAGGCATATTTAGCATTTTCCTTGATAAGTAAAAGAAAGATTCCTCATTGACCTGCTGGGTTGTGTTGTGTGCAACCTGATTCAGGTTTGTAGGTCTGAATTGCAAACTCTATTTACTGTGCTGGAATCTAAAAATCAGAAGAGTCTAGCTCAAGATCTTCGAGACTCCTACATCTGGTATGGCCACACTCCTGAAAGCAGCTCTGAATAATCAGGATCGTTGCTTTTCCTCAGTCGTGGTTTCTTAGCAGCTATTTGACCATAAAGTATCAGACACACAGACTGATACTGGAGCTCTGTGCGGCATCTATCTGGGCTCTGATCTGAGCTGCTGTTAACGATTTCTGAGGCTGGTGACTCGGATGAATGTATCCTCAGCAGCAGAGGGACTCTTGGTCTTCCTTTCCTGGGGCGTCCTCATGTGAGCCAGTTTCATCGTAGGGCTTGATGGTTTTTCTGACTGCCATAATATGAACCAATGATATAATTCCAGCAGTTGTCAAACAGGGCTGTCAGCTGTGAACCAACCTGACTTCTACACAACACAACTGACGGTCCCAACCTCATTTAGAAGGCAAGAAACTCCACCAATGAACCCTGGCAGGCACACCTGTGAGGTGAAACCATCTCAGGTGACTACATCACTGAAAGAAAGTCGAGGGTTTGCAGCGCTGTCAACAAAGAAAAGGTGCCATACTTTGAGGAATCTAAAATACAAAACATATTTAGAGTTATTTATCATTTTTTTCTTTGCTACATAAGTCCATTGTAAACATCACGCGGCAGACCCGACTACATGTTTATACTGTTCAGCGTCTTTATTAAGTCCTTTCCCCACTGTTGCTGTTCACATTGTCATGGCTGCACCAGTACACACCAACAACATCATCATAGTCCGGACTTAGTTCGCTCTTATAGGCAGGCGGGGCTCAGGTGTGTCAGCCTCCCTGCAGATACAAATGAAATTTGACTTTACTTCTGATTTGAGGCTCTATTTTTCACAGGAGCTTCAGTATCCAGAGTGTGTTCTTGCAAGACTTCTGACCTCGTCAGCCATCATTGAGAGTGTGCACTGTTTGTACTCAGTCCTGGAGCTGTTAGTAAGAAACAGACATGGTGACTCAGTCTGAGCATGTTGCTTCAGGTGCACCTTTCACCAGTTGTGTATCTCACCTTATGCAAGAATAACAGTTTATCCTATAAAGTTACACCATGCAACAGTTTGCAGCTAACTGAGCTTATATTGGTATTGGTATTATATTGTGATGTGAGTACAAGTGTGTGTGTGTCCGTCCTCTGCTACTCATCCAGCGTATGTGTGTTATATTCTGCCCTAAAAATGTAGAAAAAAAGCTGTGTACTCCAGCGGTCCCCAAGCCCCGGGCCACAGACCGGTACCGGTCCGTGAGTAGTTTGGTACCAGGCCACGAGAGTCGAGGCTCGGGTGTGAAACCGATGATTTTCAGGGTTTTTAATCGTTAACACCTTAAAGGCCGGTCTGTGAAAATATTGTAAGACGTTAGCTGGTCCGTGGTGCAAAAAAGGTTGAGGACCTCTGCTGTAAAAGCTCTATACTTCTGCAATCAAGTTCATAACCCCAGAAAGAACAGCCCAGCTCCGGCGTGTACATATGTGCCTTACTGTGATACACAAATAATGAAAATGAATTATGTTTAACCACCTATTTCTAAAACTCTCCCACTGCCTGTTTTAAACAAGCCAAATAAACTGAATTGACATTTTATACCCAAATGTGAGCCGGAACACTGGACTTGTTTAAGAAAGCAGTTTAGCATGTAAATAACTGTAATTTGACTTCTTAATGACAGCTTTATTATTTTGTCAGCTTTTTTTTTTGTAAAAGTGTATAATTACCATAATTGCTTTTTAGCACTGAAGCAACACAAAGACCATCTTGATCCACGCTGGCAGATTAACCATTACAGGAATATAAGACATGACAGTGGTTATTACCAACACTGTTAATTTAGGGCGGCTAATCATTGGCTAATAAATTAGTTTATTATGGTTGGAATAAGATGAGATAACCTTTGTTAGTCCCACGCGTGGGAAATTAGTTTTGTTACAGCAGTGGAGAGTGCAAAGTTGCAGAGAAAAACACTGGAATAAGATATCAATAAGATACTGTACACAATAGAATAAAATAAAATACTGTATACAATCAAATAAAATGGAATACAAATGCTATATACAATATGAGTATAATACAATGGTGCCAGGAAAGAGTATTGCACTTAGTCTTATTGCACATGTGTGGATGTGTTTGATCAGTTGGAGGCTTTGTTGTGGAGTCTGACAGCAGTGGGGAGGAAAGACCTGTGAAATCTCTCCGTCCCACACCGTGGGTGCCGCAGCCACTGGAGGAGCTGCTCAGTGCTGTCACAGTCTGCTGCATGGGGTGGGAGATGTTGTCCAACAGGGATGACAGCTTAGCCACCGTTCTCCTGTCACTCACCACCTCCACTGGGTCCAGAGGGCATCCTAGAACAGAGCTGGGCCTGCAGATCAGCCTGTTCAGTCTCTTCCTGTCCCCAGCAGAGATGCTGCCGCCCCAGCAGCACCAGCATAGGACTCACATATCACCCATGCATGAAGCCTACGCTCTCAAGCGTGCAGCAGGGTTACGGTTTGAGTGTTTGAGTCTGAACTAACGATATGAGTGACTCCTTGTTCTGAGGTTACTCTATTTAAACTTATCAGAGTGATGAATGATGCTAATCTACAAAATAAAAATGCCTTCAGTATGCGTGGCCACATGTCGCACATTCTTACTAACATATTATGATTAAAACTAATTTCCTCCATGTTCATATGCAGGTTCTGCCATCCTAAACTTGGCCAGATGTGCTGGCTGACAACAGGACTGCTGGAAAATGTCAGAGGTGTCGTAGGCGCTTTACTGTCACCGCTGTCAGGTCGGCTTTTCCACGATTTCCCTGAAATGCGATGGAAAGACTCTGTCATGACCGAATGGAAAAAAGTGCTGAGACCCTTTTCTGATGGTTGGTTGGTGGGTTGGACATCGCTGCATCGCTTCAGAAATCCCTCATGTGCTCCAAAAACTGGTCCTAATTGTCTGATATAAATTTCACCCTTCATCTCAAAATGAAACAGAGTTGTCGCAGACAATGGCTAATGAGGAAAAAGTGAAAGTGTGCGTTTAAAGCCTGCAGCACATGCCCCGTGTCGCAAATCTGTCATCTTAAGAGCCTCTTTGCAACACGTACGTGAGGAGGTGGAAACACAGCTCGGGTCGCAGAACGTGGCTGAAATGATGAGAGTGTAAAAAAATCCCAGGCCCTGGCTTTCTCATACGAGCTCGCGCTGAACACACTGTCCAGGCAGCACCTTCTAGATCTCTGGGAAGATTATTTAAGAAGATGAGAGCGCTGTTTGACGTCAGGCTTCCTGTGAAGTAGAGATAGTGTCCTTAGTAACGCCTGAAAACAATGCATCACAAATGTAACTCTGACAGCAGCCGGGAGTCTCATCCCAGCATTGTTACAGGAATAACACATACTTGGAAATGACTTTGAATAGCTCGGCTGTGAATCATCAACACACACACACACCAAGTGTAACCTCTGCTGCTGATCTTTCTAATACACTCCAGCCTACTGACATAATCTCCTCTGGATTTGGTGGAAGAATCATGTGATGCAACTTAATAAAAGTCTGATTTCATGATTAACTCATTTGATCAACAAAACAACAGAATGTCACAAATACCAAACGCAGTACATCTGTCTCATTGACCCTTTTCCCAAAACTTGAACACATTTTTCTTCAGAAACAACCGTGGCAGCATTTTCTCATACAGCGCCCTGTTTACCAGCTGTCAGTTGTATCTGGGCACATTATGTGAATACTGAGCTGCAGGTAAACGGAGTCCATTTTTAAGTGCCTACCACTTTAGTTTGCTAGCTAGCTTAAACTGCATCAGTTACAGAATTAGCCCTTCAAATGCTGAGCATCTCCAAATCAATTGTGTTGTAGGAGAGCACGCCGAAATAATGCATTTCATTGCTTCTTCTTCTACATAGCAAGCATGTGACTGAGAACATGAGATTTATGCTCACATGTGTAGACACATGCCAGCTATCCCCCGTAGTGAAAACATCTGATTCATTTTCTCCAAAATTCACTGTTACGGTTGAGTGTTTGTAGTAGCCAAAGTCAAATAAAAGTTGCACATGTGTATGCCTGTCTCCTTTCACATGGGTTTTCTTCATCCAGCCTATCTATTTATCAAACACATCTGATGTACGCTCAGCCTTGATAACTGCACTGCTGTTTATTGCATTCACGCATTTTTTCCATGACAAAGAGTTTTAATCTCTCCTATGGCTTAAACTTACTCGACTCCTCGGTGCATTCAGGAACATCAGTAAGCGAGAATGAGAGATCAAATTAGATTGAAAATGTGACCTCAATCTTTCCACATTTTTCCACTTGAGACAAATCTGTGGAGTAACCAGATGATTAAATGGGTAACAAACAAACTAATTCATCATTTGTCAGACACAAATATGTCCACGCCAGGGCTGACACCACCATATGACCTAAGCTGACTGCGGGTGTTTTCTGAATGCATGAACTGCAGGCTAATAGCTAGCTGTTTGGCTAGCTATTAGCCTGCAGTTGCAAATTTGAAAAGAGCTCAAAATGCATAAAGAAATTTAACAAGAACTCATGTGGCTCATGATCCACCACTATTCACAACTTAGTGAATGAAAAACAAACAAAGTTTTCTGATCAGTAGCTTTATTACACAAACTAATGGAATTAAAATTAAAGTACAGCGGTCCCTTGTTTATCGCAGGAGTTACTTTCTAAAAATGACCCGCAACAGGTGAACTTTATTTTTTATAATTATTTTAGATGTTTTAAGGCCGTAAACCCTTCACCACACATTTTATACACTTTTCTCAGACTTTTTTCTCTTGTTTAAACACTCTAAAGTTCAAACCTTCGTAGAAAAATAAGTCCAGTATTATAGAATGAAACCAAAGGCAACTGCAGGAGCCTTTGACAGTGCAAAATGTTTCATCGGCATTGTCGTGTTTGTTGGGGAGAAAACTTACAAACATACAGTCCAGCACTTCAGAGTCACGCTGACATTACGCCCACATTACACCGGTTTTAGAATCGCTGCACTGGCTCCCCGTGTGTTTCAGGATCGATTTTAAATCCATTATTATTATACCTAGACTACCCAACCATACAAAATCTATGTCTGACATACATGTAGATGCAGTTCTACATAAATATGTAAACAAAGGAGGATTTTAAAGTTCTTTTATTGGTTTTTAAATGTCTTAATGGTCGTGGGCCTTCTTATCTCTCAGATCTGCTTTTACCATACGAACCCTCGCGGACCCTGAGGTCCTCTGGTGCTGGCCTTTTGATTGTCCCTAAAGTCAGGACACATACTCACGGAGAGGCAGCTTTTCAGTGGTATGGTCCTCGTCTGTGGAACAGCCTGCCGGAGGAGCTCAGGGCCGCAGAGAACGTACATGTTTTTAAGAACAGGCTCAAGACCACCTTTTTAATTTAGCTTTTACTTAGCGTTTATTTATTTTATGCTTATTTATTCTATCCTGTTATTCTATTATTAATTTAGGATTTACCTAATATTTTTTGATTTTATTCTTATTCATTTTTTAATCTTCTTACTCTATTTATATTTATATTTATATTGTATCCTGTTCTTATTTATTTTATCATTTTACCCTGTATATATCGTATTGCGTCATATCTCCAGTGTTTCCTCGGAGGGCGCTCTCTGCACCGGGGCTGTTATTGACCGTGGCTGCTGGGTCTCTGGGGTCCTCTCAGCCTGGTTGGGGGGCTCCTTGGCTTCCCTCCTGCTGTGTGCCCAGCCCGGAGGCTGCGGTCTGTGACCGGCTCCCGGTGCAGACGGCTCTCTGTTATAATGTTTCCTCACTTGGCTCATGTGAGCTCAGCCCAATTTTTACTCTTTAAGTGTGCGCGTGTGTGTATGTGTGTGTGGGTGGGGGTGGGGGGATATATGTGTATTGAGAGTGTGGGGAGTGAGTTGGAGGGTGGGGTGGGCTGCTTTTAACTATGTAAAGCACTTTGTGCTACATTTTTTCTGTATGAAAAGTGCTTTATAAATAAAGATTGATTGATTGATTGATAGGGATCGAAGATTTATGTAAATTTGACAAGCTGAACGCATTCTGTACTGTACAGGAGACACAGCACGAGATTGGTTGACAATGGTCTACAGCCAGTCAGAACACAATACGCTGTAAAAACAAACGAACAAAAAAAGCCATGGAAAACTGCACACAAAACAATCTGCGAAACAGCGAGGCCGCGAAAGGTGAACCGCGTCATAGCGAGGGAGCGCTGTAGCCTGAAGGATGATCTGATATCGTCGTGTTGATCCTTGCAATGTTGTCACTTGCAATGTTGATCCTGGAACAACATTTAGTATGTTGATCTGGGAACAACACCAACACGAGGATATCAGATCGTGCGTACTCTGAAACACATTCATGTTTCCCAACAACCAAACAAACAGGAATGTTGTGAAGGAATTCTCTAAGAATGAATGTCTGTACCTGTGTTGGTAAAGACTATGGGAATTCCACAGGTGGTGCACATAGGCCAAGTACACACAGAACAGACTGGCTCCCTTCAGCCTTACTTTCAGACACCTCTTTTATAAAGAGTTTTAGCACTAATGGAGTTCACTGCTGTGATACTGAGCAGTAGGTCATAAAATGACTCTTCATAAATGTCTAAACTCTGCACTTTAATCTAAGTGATACTGCAGAGTAGCCTGGGGGAGATTTACTGGGAAAGGCTCCTCTTACATGGTGGATATCAACACCATGCTGGGAGTATGCACACATGACAGCACACCTGTAAAACCAAACCATTTATTAGAAATGTATCTTCTCCTACACGTCACAATTATGATTGTTAAAAAAGTGCAGTTTGTATTGCACAATAAACAGTAACAACCATGTTCACAGGCCACAATCCATCATCCAACACTTACCTTCGTCCAGGTCACAAAATAAATTGGTCCAAGCAGAGAAGACCAAACTGGTTCCCAAGCAAACTGAGAGACAGTTGTCCAGAATGTCCTATGTTTGTCTCAGTTGGACATGCCTAAAGAAAATTTCCAACAGGGGTCCCAGTCTGATGCCTGAACCCATTCAGCTGTCTCCTTTTGATGCAAAGGGATTAAGCTACATACAAAGTGCTTCGAGTGCTATGTTATAGCAGAGAAGTGCTACATAAGATCCAGTGTATCTATGCTAGGACGTTCTGCATGATTGAGCTCTTCACCCAGTCTCTTCACACAAAGGTCATGTCTGTGATCTTGTTCCACTGGCCAGTATCCACAGCTTATAGCCACAGGTCAGCTTTCCTTTACCACACCTGAGCCCGTACTTTTATAACGAGCCATCGGCACAGCAGTCGCTGCCCCAACCTGCCCACGAGTCTCATTTAACAGGACGACATGCATGAACCCTTTCTATCCATATGATAAATGGCCTGGTTCTTATACAGCGTTTTTCTACTCTAGCTGAGCATTTAGAGTGCTTTACAGCAGCGGTCCCCAACCCCCGGGCCTCGGACCGGTACCGGTCCGTGAGTCGTTTGGTACCGGGCTGCGAGAGTTGAGGCTCAGGTGTGAAATGTGTAGTTTTCAGGGTTTTTATCGGTTTTCAGCGTGATTTTGTTATCGTTTTTATCGTTAACTCGGTTTTCCTGGGTCTTTTCAGTGTGTTATGAATAAATCTTCTTTTTTTCGGTACCGGTACTAGTTTTATTTTGTTGTATTTATCCTCGACACCTTAAAGGCCGGTCCGTGAAAATATTGTCGGGCATAAACCGGTCTGTGGCACAAAAAAGGTTGGAGACCGCTGCCTTACAGAACCTGCCTCAGTCACAGAAGCACCTTTTTATATGCTTTTTGACATAACTGCTTTCTATATAACATCCACACACAGTCACAGTGCGATTGATGCATCCAAGAGATATTTGGCATGTGTGTGTGTTAGCAGGGTTTTAACACAATTTGACCTGTCGTTAGTCATCTGAACTTCAGTCAAACACTCTGTTTCTATGGAGGCTCTCGCTGAGATGATTAATACAATGAGGCCCTGATGTGCTCTGGATAAGCTCCCCGTGAGATTCCTAAAAGAAGCTGCACATTCTGTCTGTAATGAATTCCTCACTCCTGACTGTCCCGGTTTATTTCAAATAAAAACAAGTGTACGATTCTCTTCTGAAAACATATTCTCTGGATATTAAGTCCTTGGATAATTTTAGAACCTTTTCCAGACTTCCATTTCTCGCCAGGGTTTTAGAAAAGATTGTTGCCAGACAATCGATTGCTGTTTGAAATAGAAATGAACCACAGCACAGAGACAGAACTGTATTTCATTGCTTTCATCTTATCCCAAACCCCAACATGTCATCTGAAATCCAGAACAGGAGTCCACTTTGTTTTTATTCAGTTCAATTTTATTTATATAGCGCCAAATCACAATAAAAGTCGCCTCAAGGCGCTTCATGACACAGAGAAAAACCCAACAATCATATGAGCCCTATTATGGTGGCATCGGCTCGGGGGCCAGAGGGGCCGTGCACCAGCACAAAGGTTAGTGACTGGATCGTCGCCGCGTTTGTCGATGTGGGAGATTCTGTGACGTGAAAAGTTCAGTGTGCTTTCTATAGCGCTGTATGTCACGGTGTGAGGATGCGGCTTTGAAGGGTAAAGCTTTCAAGCAAAGTTACTGACCACGACCTGCTATTCAGAGACTCACCCTCGGCACAGCCCCTCTTTTTGCTCACACCCTTTATAGCAGGTGCACATGTGAACACAGGTAAAGTTTGCCCAGGTTAACTCATACCCGCAGAATCATTGTTGCACATCCTCGTGAGGAGACGCTCTGACAAATGCCTGGTGACACTTTTGCAAATGAACAGCCTGAGTCATCAAAACAGAGCGTCGTCTCCAGTTCAGCGTTTCCGAGCTGACTGTGTGCAGACTTCTGGAAATAACTGATAGATAGTGCTGCAGCATGCAGTCGCTCCCAGTTTTGCTGTGATGCTGATGGTTTTGAGCACAAAGTGAATAATCAGACAGGAAGCCTTACCCCAGGATTCACACTTACACACTTTTCCGATAACGCTGCTGGCACTACTCGGATAAAAGAGGTTTGATTTCAAGCGTACTCCTGCTAACCAAATCATACAGCGTGACAGCAGACTGTTACATGGGCAAACGGAGTGCGAGGCCAAATACCTCATTGATAAATTAAGCTTATGTAAGTACGTATGAATGCCATTAGACAACCTCATAAAGCATGTCTGACTCCAAGATGCAAGAACATCACTGCAATGTTCCAAAGACGTCTGATACTTGAGAAGCTTCAGGTGCCCAGCAGCTGCAGAGCAAAGACGTGATGCAGCACCACTGACGTACAGCGCTTCAGCAGAAGATGAAATCCACTCCACCACCACCGCAGCGCTGCTGTCACTGTCATTTAGGAGTCACACAGCCTGAGAGGCCATTAACTCTGTGAAGAGAAAACAGAATCAGAATCAGAATCAGAATCAGAATGGGTTTATTGCCAGATGTTGAGGTTTACAACATTAGGAATTTGCTGCCAGTCCGGAAAAAGTCCGTGTTTACGTCCCTGACACATTTGTAACTAAGGTCATGGAAACTCGAGGTGCCCCTGACACATTTGCTAAACCTTCTATCAGGAACCTTGGGGCGACTTTTGCAGCTTTCACTCTGGATGCTCACATTAAATCTCTGGTTTGTCCTCTTTTAACACATCAAGAAATACTGCCAGATGATGTCACGCTCTGAACTGGAAATTGTTATTCATTTTTTTCACCACATCTGACTTTTGTAATTTATTGTTCACTTGCAAGCACTCAGTTTACATTATGATATCCAACAGGAGTCACTGTATGTTTAAACTGTATGCTACACATACAGGGGGAAAGGTCTCTTTTTCCTTTTATGTTCAATTCAGTTTTATTTACACAGCACCAAATCACAACCGCAGTCGCCTCCAGGCGCTTTATATTGTACAGTAGATGGTACAGAGAAAAACCCAACAATTATATGACCCCCTATGAGCAGCACTTTGGCGACAGAGGGAAGGAAAAACTCCCTTTTAACAGGAAGAAACCTCCAGCAGAACCAGGCTGAGGGAGGGGCGGGGCCATCTGCTGTGATTGGTGGGGGAGAGAGAAGGAAGACAGGATAAGGACATGCTGTGGAAGAGAGACAGGGGTGTGAAGCCTAATCTTGAAAGTAGAGATAGTGTCTGTCTCCTGAATCCAAACTGGAAGCTGGTTCCACAGAAGAGGGGCCTGAAAACTGAAGGCTCTGCCTCCCATTCTACTTTTAAATACTCTAGGAACAACAAGTAGGCCTGCAGAGCGAGAGCGAAGTGCTCTAATAGGGCGATCAAAGGAGCTTGTAAAGAAAAGCGTCTGGACTTCTTTAAGTTGCTTGAAGACGTTTCACCTCTCATCTGAGAAGCTTCTTCAGTTCTAAGGTCAAATGTTGGAGAGTCCCAGATATAAACCTAGTGGGAGTTTCCCCCCAACGAGGGACAAAAGGACCCCCTGATGATCCTCTAATCGCCTGAGCCAAGGTGTGAAACTGGGCGTGGGTCTCAATCAGCCAGAGTTTCGGGTGTGTTCATTGTGAAACCTGGCCCCACCTTATCATGTGATTTCCTGAGGTCAGATGGCCCATGATGTGAGTGGGCGTTAAGGCGTCTGGGAAGGATCTCAAAACTGGATTATAGATGGCAGAGAGTTGGTGTCGTAAACCCCGCCTCTGTTCAAAGATGGTCGCTCACAGTGGACATAGATGCTTCTTTCACTCCTCTTTCAAACCATCTGTCCTCTCTGTCCAAAATGTGAACATTGGCATCCTCGAATGAGTGACCTTTGACCTTTAGATGCAGATGGACTGCTGAGTCTTGTCCTGTGGAGGTGGCTCCAGAGCCTCGTTTCATCTTCAAAGTTCTCACTGATGGAAGGAGGTTTTGGCTCAAAATCTCACGATACATGGCCCCATTCATTCTGTCCTTAACACGGATCAGTCGTCCTGTCCCCTTGGCAGAAAAACAGCCCCATAGCATGATGTTTCCACCCCCATGCTTCACAGTAGGTATGGTGTTCTTGGGATGCAACTCAGTATTCTTCTTCCTCCAAACACGACGAGTTGAGTTTATACCAAAAAGTTCTACTTTGGTTTCATCTGACCACATGACATTCTCCCAATCCTCTGCTGTATCATCCATGTGCTCTCTGGCAAACTTCAGACGGGCCTGGACATGCACTGGCTTCAGCAGCGGAACACGTCTGGCACTGCGGGATTTGATTCCCTGCCGTTGTAGTGTGTTACTGATGGTGACCTTTGTTACTTTGGTCCCAGCTCTCTGCAGGTCATTCACCAGGTCCCCCCGTGTGGTTCTGGGATCTTTGCTCACCGTTCTCATGATCATTTTGACCCCACGGGATGAGATCTTGCGTGGAGCCCCAGATCGAGGGAGATTATCAGTGGTCTTGTATGTCTTCCATTTTCTGATGATTGCTCCCACAGTTGATTTTTTCACACCAAGCTGCTTGCCTATTGTAGATACACTCTTCCCAGTCTGGTGCAGGTCTACAATACTTTTCCTGGTGTCCTTCGAAAGCTCTTTGGTCTTGGCCATGGCGGAGTTTGGAGTCTGACTGTTTGAGGCTGTGGACAGGTGTCTTTTATACAGATAATGAGTTCAAACAGGTGCCATTCATACAGGTAACGAGTGGGGGACAGAAAAGCTTCTTACAGAAGACATTACAGGTCTGTGAGAGCCAGAGATTTTCCTTGTTTGAGGTGACCAAATACTTATTTTCCACCCTGATTTACCAATAAATTCTTTACAAATCCTACCATGTGGATTCATGGATTTTTTTTTCACATTCTGTCTCTCACAGTTGAAGTGTACCTCTGGTGCAAATTACTGACCTCTGTCATCATTTTAAGTGGGGGAACTTGCACAATCGGTGGCTGACTAAATACTTTTTTGCCCCACTGTAAAGGTTGCTACAATAGGTGACACGGGGGAGCCCATGGCACAGCCATGTGTTTGTCTGTAGAAGCCTTCGTTGTATTTGAAGTATGTAGTGGTGAGGCAGAGGTCTAACAGTGTGCAGATCTGATCAGGTGTGAAGTTGGTCCTGTCCTCCAAGGAGCTTTCTTCTTGTAGTCGTTTTCTGACAGTCTCCACGGCCTCCGTGGTGGGTATGCAGGTGAAGAGAGAGACTACATCAAAGGACACCATGGTTTCATCTGGATCCAGGGGAAGTTTCTGGACCTTGTCGGTGAAGTCGGTGGAGTTCTTGATGTGGTGTGGGGTGTTCCCCACGAGAGGAGCAAGGATGGTAGCAAGGTGTTTAGCAATGTTATAAGTGGCTGAGTTTATGCTACTGACTATGGGACAATGGGTCTGAGTGGGACAGCTTCTTTGTGGATCTTAGGAAGTCCATAGATGCAGGGTATGGCATCCCCTGGGTAAAGGCGGTGATATGTAAGGCGGTCAGTGATTTTGTCCTTTTCAAAGTCTTGAAGGCAAGCTATAACTTTCTTTTTGTAGCTGCTTGTGGGGTCTCGCTTTAAGGCTCCGTAGGTATTGTTGTCACTGAGGAGAGTTGTGATCTTTGTATGGTAATCTGTAGTGTTTAGGACCACGGTGCATCTTCCCTTATCAGCTGGTAAAACAGTGATGTTGTGGTCTTTGCTCAGGGAAGCGACGGCCTTCTTTTCCTGTATTGTGAGGTTGGATGAGGGACTTTGGCACTGGAGAGCGTGGCTGAGACTTTCATCCTGATTTGCTCTGCTTCTGTCTGTGATAATTTATTAATCCGTATGGCGGTTTCTGTGGCTGTGATGAGGTCCACTATGGGCAGCTGTTGTGGAGAAATGGCAAAATTGAGTCCTTTGGCTAATACTCTCTTTTCAGGTTCAGTGAGAATCCTGTCTGAAAAGTTCTTCACCCATTTCTCCTGACTGGCATCAGGTGTGTTTTCTTCTCTGGGTTGTGTAGGTTCAGACTGAGGAGTGTGTGTTTTTGAAAGCAAGGTGTGAAATTTCCTGCGTTGTCTTTCTTTTCCTTTAGAGTGTTGGGCCCGCTGAGCCTTGTCCACAAACTTGTAAACCTCTTCTAAGATTGGAGAGGGTAGAAGGATTTCCAGTTCCTGCAGGGTCTGGCTGATCTTGATCTGGAGGGCATCTATAGTGAAATGGACCTGTCTTATCCTTTCACTTAAAAGGTGATTTTGTGCTCTCTGTAGAATCAAGTCTGCTCTGTATCCCCTGACAGTGGATCCAAGGCGCAGGCTCTTAGGAACAACTCTGCTTTGTCTGCATCTTAGGTTGAAACGGAGATGGTTCCTATAATCCGCTAGTTTCCTTGATTCCCTTTCATACTCCCGCACCAGTTGAAGGGTGTTCCTCCCAAAATGTACGGCAATAGGGTGATATCATAGCTGGACTGGCCATCGGGCATACCGGGCGGCGGTGGGCCGCTGGCGATTTTTTGTTTTTATGGGCCGATGGATTTTTTTTTTTTTTTTTAGGAAGAGTATATACAATGAAAGGTGTTGGATTGGCCAATTGGTCATGATCGACTCTGGGCTGGACCAATTACAGCCGAGGAGGCCAAATGCACCCGCCCCCTTCTTTAGCAATCATGTGACTTTCGCGCATTGCATGCCGGGAACTCGTGGCAAAACAATCCAAGTACCGCATCAAATGCAAGCATTTGCAGCACCGCAAAACGTTCATTCTTCGGTTCCAATACCTTCTTGTTTTTTCTTTGCCGCAAAAAAAGGAATGTACAAAACAAAAGGAGAACAATGCCGGTCCGTACAAAGACAGACTCGACGAAAAGACAAAGAAAAGATACGAGGAAATAAATACACATTCGTTAACCGTTTATTAATAGGACCTTTGAGCTCAACGGTAATTAATTAGTAGTGGAAATAATCTCTGGTAGCATCACAGAAATGTAGCAGTGACAATAATACTGTATGCTGTAATCGTACTGGACAATTAGTGATACAGAACAACTGTTTTCTCCTGTGAATAAAAGTATATGTTTTTGTCAATGTACCATAATAACAGAAGCGAAACGCAATATTGTGTCAGGACAATTCACTATTTATGCACAATAAACAAAGTAAACTTTAGTAAGTAAGTAAACTTTATTTATTAAGCGCTTTTCGCAGACAGGCAATCACAAAGCGCTGTACACAAATATTAAAATATTAAAATAAACAATAAAATCAATAGACATTATATACAATGTAAAAGATCAAATGTAAATAATGTAAAAAAAAATAAAATAAAATATGTAGATCAACAAAAGGCTTGTTTGAACAGAAGAGTTTTTAACTGTTTTTTAAAAGAATCCACAGAGTCAAGCAAACGTAATTGTAGTGGTAAACTGTTCCACAGCCTTGGTGCAACAGACTGAAAGGCTCCGCCCCCTTTTGTCTTCAGTCGTGTACGGGGAACAACTAAGAGACTCTGAGTCTGTGAGCGGAGATGACGAGCAGCAGTGTATTTTAAAAGAAGCTTGGATAAGTAATCTGGAGCCGTTTAGTGCTCTGTATGTTTAAACAAGAATTTTAAAGCGAATTCTAAACTCTATTGGGAGCCAATGTAAAGAATATAAGATGGGAGTGATGTGAACACGCTTGGTAGAGCGAGTTAGTAATCTGGCTGCTGCGTTTTGTATTGTCTGGAGGCGAGAGAGAGATGATTTATCCAAGCTAGTAAACAGGGAATTACAGTAATCTAAGCGTGATGACACAAATGCATGAATGAGTTTTTCCAGTTCAGCTGAGGAAACCATATGTCGCAGTTTAGATATGTTTCTTAAATGATAGAAACAGGAACGAGACAAAGATTTTACATGAGAGTCAAGGCCCAGAGAAGAGTCAAATATTACTCCAAGATTTCGAATATTTGACTTGACAGATGGACAGAAAGAGGCAAGAACCTGATTTTAGAATGTAGCTCAGGAGGAGCTATGATCATGGTCTCGGTCTTGTTAGTATTTAGAACGAGGTAGTTGCTTGAAAGCCAATCAGAAACCTGGGTTAAGCACTGGACTAGGGTGGACAGCCTATCCAGCTGATGAGGCTTAAAGGACATATGGAGCTGAATGTCATCAGCATAAAAATGATAAGACAGGTTGCTAAAAGATTGAATGATACTAGCTAAAGGAAGCATATAAAAAGAAAATAGTAATGGACCTAAAACTGAGCCCTGTGGGACACCACAGGTCAGGGCAGCAGTGTTAGAGGAGAACCTATCAGTCCTAACAGAGAAGGTCCTGTCTGATAAGTAGGAAGAAAACCAGTCTAGGGCAGAGCCAGATACACCAGCCAAAACCTTGAGCCTGTTAAGTAGGATTTTGTGGTCGATGGTGTCAAAAGCTGCACTAAGATCAAGCAAAATGATCACAGAACAGTTCCCTGCGTCAGATGCCATTAACAGATCATTATAGACTCTTAAGAGAGCGGTCTCTGTAGAGTGCTGCTTTTGAAAGCCAGACTGAAAAGGGTCAAGAATCTGTAATTGACATAATAGAGACCTGAACTGATTTTCAACAATTTTTTCAAGTAATTTACTGACAAATGGCAATTTTGAAATAGGTCAGTAATTACTAGCAGAGCTAGGATCGAGATTGTTTTTTTTAACAGAGGAGTTACCTCAGCATGTTTAAAATAAGATGGAACATAGCCTTGCCTCAGTGAACTGTTGATGATGGATAGTAATGTGGGACCAATGCTGGTGATAGACCCAGACAGGACAGAGTGAGGTAATATATCGACAGAGCATGACGAGGGAGGAGCATAGCGCGACCATTTCTGTTCAGCGCCAGACTTGCGTGTAACCTATATCACCAATTATGTTAAGAAAAATGAAGCATTAACTACAACAGCAGACTGACCTTTGTGGGAATGCTTGGAGCAGACTAACCTGTGAGCTGGAGTGTTCTGGGACGTTATATTTGGTATATCCAGACCATCCGTCGCCTCTTACTTCGGAAACATGGCTTAAAAAATTTCTCTTCAATGACGTAATCCGATAAAAAAAAAAAAACGATCTCTTTACCCGTCGGCTTCCCGTGGCTGTCATGCGACCGGCTATTGCAGTTAATAATACAACAGCTTCTTGACATTTTTGTGTTTCTTTTTATCGCTGTGTGACTGAGTTCAATTGAAAGCCTGCGTGCGCTAGTACCTCTTGCCACAAGTTCCCAGAATCCTTTGCGGTTTTACCCCTGAATGACGTCACATTTTCAATCTTTATCCTGGTGGGCCGGTCTCTAGTCAAAATGCCCGGGCCGATTTTTTGTCCCAGTCCAGCCTTGGGTGATATGGTACTACAAGGTCATTAAGATAAGATGGACTATTTATTAAAAGACTAAAACCAGGTTATTGTTTCCTATTCCATAATTATGTGCTTTATAAACTTCTGGTAAAATAAGACTTAAACTATACATTTGGACAGCTACTGCTGTTCACAGCTCTACTAAGTGAAGCAGCCCAGATTCAGTGTCTCGCCTCCCACGTCTTCATCACCACTATGTCACCCATCACATATCCAGTGTAATTTAAAGACGACTGCTTCTGCTTTTCCGTATTTTGTCATGTATCTTCCATTCCAGTCGTGGATGTTCACACTAAACATGAACTCATTTTTAAGGAATGAAGTCGGCGTGTGTGTGCAAGTAAATGCTGTGAGCCAGTACTGTAGCTCAAGGTTCAGACTGCACTAAACATCTGGCACACGGGCCAGTGTCAGCACTTTGTCACATCACACAGATTTAATCTACCCACATGTCCTAATATCAGGGCACAGGAAGTAATGAAACCTGACTTCCAGATTCTCTACCTCAGGACACGCAGTAAGTATATTTTTACATGTACACGGCTGATAATGTGTGGTAGGTCATACACTCACCGGTCCTTTTTTAAGTTTGGACCCCTTTTGCTTTCAGAACCGTGGCGCAGCTTAAACAAGGACCTGGAAACATTTCCTCCAGATTTTGGTCCACAATGACGTGAAAGCCTCGCAGAGTCACTGCAGATTTGTTGGCTGCACATCCACGGCGATCTCCACCGCATCCCAAAGCTGCTCCACTGCACTGAGATCTGGTGACTGTTGAGGTCTTTTGAGTACGGTGAACTCGTTATTTTCCACACGCCACCATTATTGTGAACTACTGACACAAGGAAGGATGGCTTCATGCTTTCATGCTGTTTACACCAAATTACCGTCTACCACATCAACTACTCATCGAACCAGGCGATGCCGGCCACTCTCCTTACTGTCGTGAAACTGAGTTGTCACCTGAGTTTCCTGTTCTTTCTCGAAACGTGTTTGGTGTGGTTCTTCTTCAGTGTGTGGCCCTCCTGTTTCACGGTTTGACGTGTTGTGCGTTCAGAGATGCTTGTCTGCGTAGCTTGGTTGGTGTTGCGTTTCCGTCAGCTTGAAGCAGTCTGGTCTGTTCTGACACCAACAAAGCATTTCCCCCGGAGAACAGTTTTCCCTTCTTCAGACCGTTCTCTGGAAACCCTGGAGATGAAGGAAAATCTCAGACTAGCTTATGTGGCACCAACAACAACCACTGAACTCAGGAATCTTAAAGTTTATGTCATAAATACGTGCTTTTGAAATCCTTTAGTTTGGTGTGCATATTTTCTAATGTCGCTCACGCCATCTCCCTGCTCTTAGCATTCAGCTTTCAACATGTTGTTTCCTACTCTTGGGTCTACGGTGTTAAAGAGAGGAGCACAGCCTCGGCTGTAAAGCCCCTCCCACCAGCAGCAAAAAGCTTCTGTCTCTGAGGCACAGCCAATCAGAAGAAATTAGTCGTAAATCAAGCTGCTACCCAAGAATTTAAAAAATGGAGCTGAAATTAGCATATTTAATTTAACGCTCATTTCTTTAAACGTTTGTGTCAGCTGGTGATCAGCTGATCACGGGGCCGGGGTTAAAAGCCACCCACCTGTTCGCCGCTCAGACATCATTCTCTTCGTGTCAGGAGCTCCGAAACTCTGCCGACGTCAGTCTCCGCCTGATTCAGCAACCGTGAGTGTTTTTCCCTTCAATCCTTTTTCTCTTCCCGGCTCCGCTCGCTCTCTGTCTGTAACGACAGTTCCGAAGCCACGCTTCGTGCACTGATCGTTACTAGAATAACTGCGTGTCTGCTCCAAACCCACCGCTAGCCGTAGCCGCGCTTGGGTCTAGTCAGCACGCTACACCGGCACGCCGAGCTACTGTGCGTAGCTCGCCCCGCCGTGACAGTTTGTTTTACATTTGAGCCTCTGAGGATCTGTGTAGAAATGTTTTTATTTTTTATTGTCCAAATATACTGTTTTCATTACGTAAGTGTCTGCTGGATGTGCCAATCACTAAATCTGTTATATGTCAGTGTTTCTTGTGCTCTCTCTAAATCAGTAAACCATTAGTAACAACAGGCAGACAGATTTAAAAGGCTCCTGTTACTCCTACAGATGGAAGTTATTTTCTGTCACCACATCCAACCGTAAGTGTCGGTGAAAGGACTCCTGTGCATCAGCTCTGCTGTTATCAGCTGGGACACACAGTTGGTGTGAATGACGCTGCTCCGAGCGCAGGCAGGCATTACCCAGTGTCTTTAGCAGAGCTAAAGGTGAAGACTAACTGCTCCTGTCTACAAAGACTGATGTAAACACACCCAAACACATGGAACCATTTTCCTGAAAATCCGGAGAGCCACACAAAGACTCTCAGGCCATCGTATAACTCAATTACCCCAAAGTGTCCATGCAGAGCAGTTTCACACTGATTCTTCTAAAGCAATAAATCTATTTCACATAACCTCAAACAGAAGTATGTAGCATGGCTACAGGCAGCAGCAGCAGCTTGGACAGCTCGGCTTCTGAATGGGAGATGGTTCTTAGAAACCATACGAGTCCCAGGTGGGCAGGATGCCACCTTCCCAGAGCTTGGATAGGAAGTCAGGACTGCCACTAGGCTGACCAGCCGTACAGTAAATCTTGACTTTATTATGTAACCCACTGGATGGTTTGCTGCTGGAAAATGTGCTCCTAGCCTGAAGATAGACAGGTGGGTGGATAATGTTTGGAAACAGTCACCGTCTGGCACATGTTCATATGAATAAATGTGTTTTACTACTTACTATCGCTCAGCAGTCAGCAAAAGCTTTCAAAGTGACGGCTGCAAATCCAAGCCATCTTCTCTTACCCTGCTCCTGTGTGCTTCTGCTAGAACAAACAGAGAAGAACGTGAGCAGTTTGCATGAGCATGTGTTACAGTTCACAGCGCGAGAGCACTACCTGCAAAACACTTCATCCTGAAACGTTTACTAGCAGCACAGTAGGCAAGGGAGTGCTGCACAGAGCTGTGCTGCATTAATGGAGTATCCATGCACTATAATGCTAACTGGGCAGTGACACAGACAGGAGACAGGGAGAGGTAAGGATACTTCTTCCAGTTATATACCTCCATGAACACATGCTACGGCCTTATAAACGTATGGACTCGTGGATACAAAGAAACACAGCCCGTGTTTGAGATGCTTCCAGGCTCACAGAAACATATGATAGATAACGTGCAGCCCTGCTAGCTAGCTGATCACATCAGCAATATGAACTGTGATTCATTACTGCACTGCTATTTAATTTCTTTAAGCTTGAAGCTCCCCGATCATCAACACTGCATCTACAAACCAAAGCAGCTAGTTTCATCACAAGACGTTAAATTATTTGTCAAAATATTAAAATCGTGTCATACTGGTGGAATAGACCAAGATCATTCGCAGAGGTGACTGAGGGGAGGCCAAGAGTGAAACAGGTGGATCAACAGGAAACATTTAATCACCTTTAAAGTAAGTGTTGAAGTAGCTGGCGCTACTCCATGTCCACCCCTCTTTAGAAATCCCTCGGCCACTTCAGTGCCGCTGAGGAAGGGTCACAAAATTCACCCACTCAAATACATTATCTGTCATATGACAGCAGGGTGAACACACAGTGAGTGCATTCACACACAGAGCAGCGATCAGAACACGAGTTCACATGACTTAAATACTTCCTGAAGGAGACTGGGAGATTACACACAGCTGGACCTGATGAGCCTGACGAGACGGGGGAAGCAAAACTGAACACACTGACATAAGACAAGGACCTTCAAAGTAAAACAGGAAACAAACAAGTCACAAAGACGCAGACTTGACACTGAACTAAACCTACACTAAACACGAGGGCACAAGAACAAAACCCTAAACCAGAATCAACTGAAACACAGAATTATAATAATAATCAACGAAGCATAACAAGAGAATCAGAATACCTCCCATAATACAGACAAATATATGAAACTGAAAATGCTGGGTCAAAATGACCCAGATCCACGACTTTATCAAAGAATCAAAGAGTTTGTTGCTATCCACCCCCCCCCCCTTTGCTTTATAAAGCAAAACGCTCTCCTGCACAACACCACTGTGACCTTCTCCAGGTAAACCTAGCATGACACAAATCTGCCACTAATCTGCCACAACTTCCCAGAGTCATAGGAGAGAGGCTTGGAGTGAAAAAGTAATCAAGTAGTTTCACGCTTCGAACGCCAAAAACTCCCAGTTGGTCCATTCACTCTCTGGGAACTCTTAATGTCTCATCTTATTGTATGGCAACCAGTGTTGGTCAAGTTACTTGAAAAAAGTAATCGGTAACTGATTACTTCTGTCACAGGCTGGGTCTCCGACCCAGCACTCTGAGTTTTCTTTGTATTTTTTGATATGTTATTAGTTTGTGTTATTTCCTATTTGCCTTTAGTTTAGGCAGTTATTGTTCCTGGGTTTTCTATGTTTTGGGGTTTTCTATTTATTTCATCACGTATTAGGTCTGTTAAGTTGTGTTGTCATTTCCTGTTTTATTCTGACAATGTCATGTGTTCTTTGTTCATTGTATTTAGCTTTCCTCTCCTGGTCCTGTCATTAGGTTTATGTCTGTCAGCTGTTTTCCCCCATGTGTCGCCACTTCCCCTGATCACCTCATGTCTGTATTTAAGCCTTTTGTTTTCTTCATGCCATTGTCAGTTCGTCTGTTTATCTCACCAGAGTTACAGTCATAGTCATAGTCATAGTCTTAGCCTGTTTATTTTCCACCTCAATCATAGTTATAGTTTTTGGTCTTAGTACCTTTAGTGTTTTGTTTCTTAGTGTTTTGCCAGCTTAGTGTTTTGTTTCTTAGTGTTTTGCCTGTTTGCTTTGGTCTCTTGGTTCATTTCCTGTCGTCATCGCAATAAAGGTTCACTTTTCTGTTAATCATTACTATTCCTCGTCATCATCTGCTTTTGGGTCCTGTTTCCGCACACATCGGCGCACCCCGCCGTGACAGAACGAACTGACCAGTCATGGACCCAGCGGATTCTGCTCTCACCGAGTATCTGGAGGAGACTGCTCGGATCCAAGCGATCCTCGACCGCTTCTTTACAGCGCCCGATTTGAAGAGCAAGCTGGTAATGATTAACGTTGCTGAAGCTATTATGGAGCTCCCGGACTCACCTGCCATAGTTGATGCCTTTACGAGGATAAAGGAGATGCTGCAGGCCCAGGGACTGTCGAGTCAGGAAATGGCTTCCAGCACCCACCAGTCACAACAACCCCACAATCAGTCATCTCCATTGCTGCCTCCGGAACCTGAGTGTGTTCGTGTCGGTTCGCTGAGATTCGCCGCAGCTTAACCACCTCTCAGCTCACCAGTTTCCACGCCCTCATCACAGTCTCGCCATACTCCTGTCACAGTTCAGCGCGAGGAAGCACCGCACACCATAGACTTGGACGATGACGAGCGCCAGTCTATATTCTGCGCTCTCTTGGAGGAGGAGCTCCGGTGGAAGCCGTGGCTCATTCCGGAGCACGAGCACTCTTTCCGGGGAACTCGACTGGCTCTCGGGGGACCTCGGAGTTACCAGGGACTTCCACCCATCGCTCCGCCGTCTTCCACTCCTAAGAAAAAGCGGCGTGCGCGCCACCGACGCTCCGTATCACAAACGCAAGTGAGTGATTACATTTTGGCTCCTCATGTTTTCTCTCAGGAAGTTGTTGAAATTGACACTACTTTTCCGGTTAATGAGCCCGGCTATACAGAGACTGTTTGCCCTGGAAAAGCTAGCCATCAGGCTCAGCTAAGCTGCTGTGGGACTGCTATCCAGGCCGGTTTGGAGCCGGAGACGGAGGTACAGCTGGTGCAGCCAATTTCAGTGTCAGCCGGAGGGCCCGGGGAGCCCGTCCGGCCTCATGTTTCGTCTGCTGGAGGTTCAGGAGAACCCAGCCAGCTTCATGCTTCGTCTGCTGGAGGTTCAGGAGAACCCAGCCAGCTTCATGCTTCGTCTGCTGGAGGTTCAGGAGAACCCAGCCAGCCTCATGTTTCGTTTGCTGGAGGTTCAGGAGAACCCAGCCAGCTTCATGTTTCGTCTGCTGGAGGTTCAGAAGAATCCAGCCAGCTTCATGCTTCGTCTGCTGAAGGTTCAGGAGAATCCAGCCAGCTTCATGCTTCGTCTGCTGGAGGTTCAGGAGAATCCAGCCAGCTTCATGCTTCGTCTGCTGAAGGTTCAGGAGAACCACACCAGCCTCATGCCTCGTCAGCTGGAGGGCCCGAGGAGCCCATCCAGCCTCATGCCTCGTCAGCTGGAGGGCCCGAGGAGCCCATCCAGCCTCATGCCTCGTCAGCTGGAGGGCCCGGGGAGCCCATCCAGCCTCATGCCTCGTCAGCTGGAGGGCCCGAGGAGCCCACCCAGCCTCATGCCTCGTCAGCTGGAGGGCCCGAGGAGCCCATCCAGCCTCATGCCACGTCAGCTGGGGGTTCAGGAGAACCGCACCAGCCTCATGCCACGTCTGCTGGAGGGCCCGAGGAGCCCTTCCGGCCTCATGCCACGTCTGCTGGGGGGCCCGAGGAGTCCTTCCGGCCTCAAGCCACGTCAGCTGGGGGGCCCGAGGAGCCCGTTCAGCCTCATGCTTCGTCAGCTGGAGGGCCTGAGGAGCCCGTCTGGCCACCTTCTGCTTCACCACCTGTGGCTGCAGCGCCACCTCCTGCGGCTCCCGTGCCGCCACCTGCAGGACCACCACCTGCTGCACTACTGCTTGCTGCTTCTACGCCTCAGCCTGAGGACGACGCCTCGCCTGGTTCTGCCACACCTCAGTCTGAGAACACATATAAACTCATTTCACCCAATATAGACTGTGTGTTGCTGCAACTTCCGCAGCCTCCTGCCATGTCGGCTGGGGGGCCTGAGGAGCCCGTCCGGCCACCACCTGTGGCTGCCTCACTGTCACCTGGTTCTGCCTCTGCTACGCCAGGACCAGCTCCGGTCTGTGCTTCGCCCGGTCCAGCTTCAGCCTGTGCTTCGTCTGCTGCAGCTCCAGCCTGTGCTTCGTCTGCTGCAGCTCCAGCCTGTGCTTCGTCTGCTGCAGCTCCATCCTGTGCTTCGTCTGCTGCAGCTCCAGCCTGTGCTTCGTCTGCTGCAGCTCCAGCCTGTGCCTCGTCAGCTGCAGCTCCAGCCTGTGCCTCGTCAGCTGCAGCTCCAGCCTGTGCCTCGTCTGCTGCAGCTCCAGCCTCCGAGTCTTCGTCTGCTGCAGCTCCAGCCTCCGAGTCTTCGTCTGCTGCAGCTCCAGCCTCAGAGTCTTCAGCCTCGTCGGGTCCGGCCTCTGCCTGTGCTTCTGCTACGCCTGGTCCGGCCTCTGCCTGTGCTTCTGCTACGCCTGGTCCGGCCTCAGCCTCTGCTTCAGCGTCACCTGGTCCTGTGCCCTCCAAGCCTCGGCCGGTACGCCTGACACTTGGGCGCCGCCGCCGCCTTCCGCACGGCCGGCCCCCTGAACTGTTTCCACGCCGTCGCCTTCCGCACGGCCGGCCCCCTGAACCGTTTCCACGTCACCGCCGTCGAGGTCGGCCCCCTGAACCGTTTCCGTGTCGCCGCCGTTGCCGTCCGCACGGACGGCCCCCTGATCACATGAACTGTGGCTTTCTGGACCGTCACCCCCCGGGCCGGCCCCCTGAGGAGTCATGAACTGTTCCCTGCGCTCCTGTGATTTTTGATGGACATTTTGGGGGGTTTTTTTGGCCTTGTTTCTGACAACTTCCCCAAAAAAGTAATCCTGTTACTCTACTGATTACTTATTTTCAAAAGTAATTAATTACTTAGTTACTTAGTTACTTTTTAAAAACACGATTTACAACCTGAAGAGGTGATAAAGTGATAGATCTTTCAGCCCAATTCTACTTTTTCTACATAATCCATCATACAAAATGTAATCAAATGGAAAAGTCTCTTTTTAAAACTTGTTTTATCAGTTTTAATCTTTTAACTTTATGCATCAAGCAAACATTTAATTATCTGCAACATTCTCTGACTGGAAGAAATTAGTTTAACATTTAAACCTATTTTCTGCACATTCCAGCACATAAAATAAAATATTTTTTGTGTTTACACTCAGTCTTTCAAATAGATGCAAGTAAAACACAGCAGAAAATAAATAAAGTCAAAGACTCAGCGGTCCTGTTGCTCTATTTTCACCTGTAAAGCAGGAGTGGGGTAGGCAGAGGTTTACCCTGGTGCAGGTGTGCCGCGGTCAGTGGAAGAATCCGCGAGTTTCTCTGTGAGTTTCCCATTACGTCGTAGTTACTCGGTGCTTGCTCGGAAGTTTAGGGGTTTTTTTCGCTGTAAAAAGAAGTTTTCTTCCCACGCACGATGGACACTAATGTTTTTGTCACTTTTTATGGAATCAAACTCAAAGTAAGGTCAGTACTTCCACGCTTTAAACGCTGCACGCTCATACTCTCTCCCACAATCGATATATGATCCACTGTTGATCTGCACACAGCTGTTGTCACTAACGTCGCACTCGCTTACGTCACTGTCGTGAGACATTCTCGCAGAAAAATCACGGTTTTAGTAACGCAGTAACGCAGCGTTCCTACGGGAAAGTAACGGTAATCTAATGACCGATTTTGCAATAGTAATCCCTTACTTTACTCGTTACTTGAAAAAAGTTATCAAGTAACGTGTTACTGCCCATCTCTGATGGCAACTGCATGAGCCATGGGAGAAGTCACACTAAAGACGTGCTGATGAACTTTGCTAACATCTATCAGTTAGGATCATTGGCAGAGAGGCATGTGGGGGCATCACACAAAGAGTCCGAGTCACTTTCTGTACACACAGCATGAAATTAGCTTTAATTTGGATCCTATGAGGTGTTGCTGGGACTGGAAGACAAGGCAACTTATTTTGATCAGTGTTATATTATTATATTAACACAAGTGAAGGACAAAGCGTGCACAGCCTCCTAAACCGTGATCACAGTGGCCTTTAGAGGTTATCTCTCCTATTACTACAGGATAGATCCATCGGTTCACTGCAACAGGCCCTTTAGGTGGCCATGTTTACCTCCCGTTCTTCGTCTAGCCACAGCACTGTGTGCGACATCACGTGAGCTGAAGGAATTTACACTGGAATGAGGTGCCGGGTGTTCCGTGTCTGGCTTTAATGAGGTTTTTCCAACACTAGAGAGCACAATAAATTCTGAGCTGTAGTGGAAAGAATCAGACACTGAGTGAGCCTCTGAGAAGCTCATTAGAAATGAATGGAAATTGACATAATACAGTGGGCAGATGAAGCGATTTTCTTATTGCTTCTATTAGCAGGTATTTAGTGCAGTAGAGCTACTGGTGGACAGACACGAGTGCAGCTGTGGAAAAGGGAGAAATCATTGCGGTCAATCCTTCTCAGACAGCTGTCATCATGGTCCCTGAATCTTTGAACGTAATGGAACAAACCTTTTGCATAACTGCAAGATGTCAACTGCAATGATCACCGGTAACATTACCCAGATCCTCGGGTCGCTTGAAAGACGGAGGTATTATTTTCTGTGGATACAAAGGGCTAATGAATCTGGCAAGGTCGGGATTTGTGGAATATTCCATTGAATCCAACTCCTCCATTGATTGGGAATGTATGACATGTGTATTAGTCATGCAGTGTGTTTTATTTTTCCTGGCATTGATGCGCGCCACAGCATTATCGCTCAGAAAACTGCAGTATCCCGTGTGTCTAAGAACTCGCCTTGGGACGTTCACGACCTGCAGATAAGCCCAGAATGTAAACAAGTCATAAATGCATCTGCAGTAAACCTTTACAGGTCTGAGCCCAGTATTATGCAATGGAGTTGTACTGGAAGCAATGCAGGGGTGGGAGTGAACAACTGCTCCGTCACTCATTCATTCATATTCATCCACCTGCGTAATCCAAACGAGCTGTAGTTTATTTGGCCTTTAATGGCAAAGAGAGAAGGATCATCTACTCTAACCTCCTGAGACCTGAACTCTTCCACTGCAGCATTTTTCATTTCTCTTTGATATTTGGGCTGATTGGGACACGATGAATGTGAAAACAAAGAATTTTTTTTTTATTCTAATTTTTGTTTCTAAGAAAAATCAGAGCCACATGAGGACATTCGTTTAACATTTTGATAGGACAGTAGCAGCATAACGTCCTCGTAAGTGGATATCAGGCCCATGTAGAGCAAGATTGAGTATTTTGGTCTAAATAACCGAAAATGTGACGTCCACACATGTGGACACCAGGTCCTAGGAGGTTAAATCATCCAATGTGCATCTTTAGAAAAACAAACAATTGTGTGTAAAACATTTTAAAGATTCATCCAACATGAGCCGTGCGAAGAGAAGGACTTCCTGCGATGGGTCTACGATCAGCCAGACGTTCCCAAATGACTCCAGCTTAGCCAAATTTTCATCCACTGGTCATTTCTGCTCCGCTAAATATTTCTGGGAATGACTATGAAAGGCAACTTGTTACCAGAACCAGGGGTTGATATTAATATATATTCATTTCCGTTAAAGAAAAGGTTCTTAGCTTTAAAAACAAAAAATTAATGACTCAGTTTTCCCACCCAGTACCAGTACAGCAGTCCTGATGCCATCATGAGTTCTACTATGACTGTCTACGATGCTGATGTTATGAAATATAAAACGTATGAAATAAGATTGAAACCCCGGACCTCTCCCACCTCTTCGTGGTTTGGCTGCTGTTTGTTGGTTCTTCAGTTTTAATTCGACTTCATGAAAGCAGCTTGTAAACGGAGCAGGTTTAAGTTTGCAGCCCGTCACAAATGAAACTTTCCACTGAAATTCTTTGTTCAAGGTTCAGGCAGCACGTTTGGTTAAAGGTGGACATTTTGACTGTTTCACATTCTCGTCTCCCACAGCAGTAAACATCCATTATGCTTCAGTATAGGTCCACATAAACAAGTGGTGCGTTCTTCTGCACAGGTGTGTAAACCCGGAGCACCGTGGGTTTGAAGCCAGTCGATCACTTCTACCCTAAAGGTTACTGCAGACGGCCTGCGACGCGTGCACACTGGCCAGATGGAGCTGACAAGGTGGAACAACAATCCACTGAAGTCTTTTCATTTTGCAGCATCTCGTCTGCCACACAGAGAACGCCGCCTCCCACAGTTGTTGGCTTTGACGGCAGCTGTGGCTTTTTGTTATAAATGAAACAAAAACACAGCACTTAGCTCTGGTGGCAGCCGTCCTCCAGGCAGACAGTGGAAGATCTCGCATTTCATCAACACAATCAAAAGAATGAAATAGCAGCTGAATGGCTCGCAGGCTGCTCACTGTGACAGCGCACGATGACTTCTGTGGGGTCCTCTGAAGTGGGAAGTTTGTTTGTTTATATGTTTCGCAATAGCAGATTGTTTCATAGGCTGGTTTCATTTCAGTTTTGTAAGTATTCTTAGGTACTGGTTGATATTTGTATGGGCAGATTTGCAAATGCCCGACCAGAAGCACCACAAACAGGGTCTGAGCTTATCGAGGTAACTTCATACCACCGGCAGTGTTACCCTGAGCAGGAGGCAGAGCAGCACCTGCTATTTACAAGGTTAGTGGTTTGACCCCTATTAGAGCGAAGTGCTCTGCTGGGGGCTTCCCATGATGCACTGATGCACACACTGTTTCTTCTTCACTTCTCCACCTCTTTTCACTCAATAAGTGTTTATACACCACTCTGCATTTAATCATTAGTTATCATTAACCTCTGGCTCTCTTCCTCCCCTCCGCCCATCGAGTAGCAGCAGGTGTGCTCCTCCCTGAGCCTGGGTCTGCTGGAGGTTTCTTCCTTCCCGCTTCTTCATCTGACTGTTGGGATTTTCTCTGTATTATTGCAGCGGCTTATAATGTAAAGAACATTGAAGTGACTGCTGTTGTGATTTGGCGCAAAATAAAACTGAGTTGAACCGAATTGTCAAATCTGTAGTTAGACTAAGCCTCTGTCTCAGTTCAGGCTTTATCGGTTCTTCACTATGAGACTGTTAAGCACAGCCGCAGCTAAGAGAACAAATGCTAAAACTGTCACATAAAAAAGATGAAATGAATGGAAGAAACATTGTAATCAGTCAGATTGTCTTGATTTACAAGCACCGTGTTTTTGCTGGTGTGTTTTCTTTGGGAGCTTTTAAGTGGCTTCAACTTTAAAAACATGAAGTGGTTTCGTTGTCTGTAGAAGCTGTCGCTATATTTTCCTAATACTGTCTTATCTGTACTTGTCTGTATCTGTGACTGCTTGATAACACAAAAATGTCCGTATATGTTCGACTTGTCTTGACGGGGTCCAGGTTAAGTGGACAGAGCCTGACAACGGCAGGGCCAACAACCCTGGCGTGTTACTCCACACACTCCGAAATAAATCCTCAAAGTTCAGTGACAATCTTTCTGACTTTGATTTTTTTTATTTACATTTTAAACTTTTACAAAACAACTATTTTTAAGAACAACAGGACTGCAAAGCCAGAACACTAGCAAAGATTGAGAACAACCATAAACTCTTAAATACAGAGTGGTCTCGTCAGTTTTTAACAGCCAACTGTGGAATATGATCCAGTTAAAACACTCAACACCACCACAAACGTCAGTTCCCCGGATACAGTGTGTGCAGGTTGCATTACTATCTGGGATGTTTTTGTACAGGTTCTCCAAACTACAGTTTAAATACAATATCAAAGACACAAAGTACAACAATCTGTCTCAAAGCAGGTTGTAATCAGGCTGCCTACAGTATAAAGAATATGCAACATAGTATGAGTGTATATACTGGATATTTATATATATACACACACATTGCAGACAGTCACAAAGTGAAGACTACCAAGGCCCCGCCCACTCCCAGGCTAAGCTGTTCTATTCACATTTAACAAGAATATCCAAAGATGCCATGAAACAGCAACCAGAATAGAAAAATCACCAAAAATATATATATATGCCATTATGAAGAGCTACCAGTTCGGGGGGTACTTTTTGTTTTTTATTATTTTCATACTTTTAAATAAATGGTATGGACTGGAAAACATATACAACATCAAGTGTACTCGTATAATCAAGATATCTTTTGAAACATTGCACATAAAAAAGGGATAACGTACAGAAAAGAAGAAGAGGGCATGCTGAACAACAGATCGGATGAAGAGTCGGCTACAAAATAAGGCCTTGACAGAACATACCACCAACTCAGCACATGCTCTCTTTCACGTCACGGAACGACACGAACATGCAGCCTTCCCAAACAAACACAGAGGAGCTGGACACAGCCAGTCGTTTCATGTCAAAGCTTACAGATGTTCACAGATCAAACGGGCTCGCTTTCATTCAGTCACATTAGATTGAAACAAAATGATACATTCTTATTTTCTTTTTCATATATTTATATTTTATATATATATATATATGTATGTATATTTTTAAAAACGAAAACCTTTAAAACAACACCGGTCCATTTATTGCACACCATTGGTTCACAAAAATATTTTGGGCACTTTGCGTTTCGACAAACAGCAGCATTTCATTATAAAAAAGGTGATCTGAATACACACACCAACACAACAGATGAAAAGCGTGACACACACGTGGAGAATAGAAAACTCTGTCTTTTTTTTTCAATTCTGAAATTGTGCAACTAGAGTTAATAGGTCCACTTACTAAGGCTAGCCTCTTCAACGCACAACATCATACAGTGTTGTAAAGGGCAGAACAGCAGGACCCCTCAGCTAAATAACATGGACCGCTTGAATGATTATCTCTTTCTTTTAATATGTGCAAGTACTGATTGCCACGGCAAATCCCCAATAAGAGAGAGAACATTTGGTCCTAGAGGAAAAAGCTCGGTTTGCACCCAGAGAAAAAGGGCAAATGGCACGACATTTAAAAAAGGGCTGAACGGATGGCACGGGGCGACACCGCTGCTTCTTAAGACGGCTCTGATTGGATTCTCAGCAGTATTCATCCTCACGTTTACAATCGAGCTCGTGCACCCTGCTGGAGTGAGCTGTTTGTACGACTTTTGGGGGCGCGTGTGAACGTAAGCACAGAACCCAGCTGCCGTCAGTAGCATTCGACTCAAAGTTCAGGCGCAACAGAATCACAAGCCCGTTGGCACAATGCGGGTAACAGAAAGTCTGACCCGAAAATCCACATTTAAAATAATCAGTAACACGAAGAACGGCCTGCGTGGGTAACATTTCCAAAGGTTCAACTCACGGTTAGCAGACGGGTTACTTCAAAACAACATTATCACATTAACACTCGACAGCCTCGTGATCACACTGGGTCACTCCTGCTTCCTGGGCTACAGTAACTGTACACTCACTGAGCAGTTTAACAGTTAATGTAAAAATACTCCTCGTTACTGTGACGTCACATATTAGTTTTAGAGTTCAGAGTCTCGACGTTAGCCAGCACAACGTTACAACATCAACAGGAGCAAAGTTTGATGTTTCTGATAAAACTCTGAAACACGAGCTTCTTTGTGGCTCTGGCACACAGCCTGTCATGTTGGTCACATACAAATGAATTGAATGCACCAAGGTCAACACCCATATATGTGAGTTGCTGCGTATTAACAAGCTTCCACAGTCGGCCCCCAGTGGCCGTTAGAGGAACTGCAGTTTTTAGCATTGCCACCTGCAGGTCACCGCTCGGTGTAATTCACTGCCACGTGTATCCATAAGCTGTTGTTACAAAGCTTATACAGTGGTCGTTGTTACAGGGGATGTAGCGGATGTGTGCCACTGTTTACGTGTTCCCAGTAAACTGCTCAGTGAGTGTTAATGGTAGTCAGGGAATCGTCCCCTTTGTAACAACTAGAAAGAAAAAAAACTAAATCCTGGTTGAGCTCAGAGTCCCACAGAGCTGCAAAGAAAATCACGCTGTCAGTGTAACATCGCTCCAATAGTCAGGATGCAGTGTCCAACGCACCTGCTGAGCCACGTGAACATCTATCCAATGAACTGCCTTTGGAAAGAAGGCTGGGATGCTACATTGCCATATCACATTTGGGAATATATAATACTGCAGTCGTTGACGACAAAGTAACAATGTGATTTTTTCAGTCTCGATTTGTATCCATTTCGTTGGATTACAAAATAAAAGTCGCTCTAGTGCCGATCCAATCTTGAGATATTTGACGTCACGAAGTCTAAACAGGAAAATCGTATACTGCACAGATGTGTTCGGGAATACTTTGTCAAGTAATTTCAAAAAATGAAATGTGTTCATACTGATCAAAGAAATGCACATACACACACCTGACATATCATTTCACAACAACCAACATTCACAGCATTCAAATAGTAAAACTACAGTACAAGCTATTGCAATATAGATAATATTGACATTTAACAGTTTGCCTATAGCAACGGCACTAAAGGAATAACACAGTCTCTGCCAATACAAACTAGCATCAGCACTACAAATGAATACAAACATTTTTTCCAAAGACTTGATTTGTCACTGTTGGCAAAGCAAAGAGCTTTTCTTTCTCTACACGGTACTTTGTTAAAATGGGAACTCTCAGGCACTTTCCAAAAGTACAGCAAGGCTTCGATTTAACAGACCTCGAATTGGCTAAGACAGAAATGACTTTAGCTTGTGCTGCATTCACGTCATATGGGAAAAACAACCTTCCTCCTTTAAGTGACTCGTAAAAAAAACTTGGATTTCGAGCGAGATCTTCTGACCCACTGAAATCTCACATCAACAGTGAAGGTTTATGAAATATTATATTTGAAACAAAAACAACCCCACAACAACAACAACAACAGCTGACATTGAGTTGCTGGGTTTGGTGAGGTGTTCAGCATCTGCGTAGAGAAACGCCAGTCAGTCGAAGTATCAGAAAACTTCAATCGCAGCGTCCTGACAGTTTCACACGATGAGGCGGCAACATCCAGTCGTCCCAACCGATATTCCCATATGACATGACTGCAAAATAAGACATAATGGGCAAGTAGAAGACTCGAATCACTTTATGGTAATGGAAGCCACCTCCTTGGCCCGAGCATGTTGCTGCTGCTGCTGCTCTTCTTCAAACACCTCTGGGGAACTGCCACCAACGCTGTTGTCCATCTTGGTCTCCTCTGTCATGGGCGCCGTGTCATCGGCGTCCATCTTCGGGGAGGCTGGGGCTTCCAGGGGATCCAGGGGCTCAGGTGACAGGAAGCCAGAGGAACTCTCACAATTCTGGGTGGAGGAGGAGACCTGGGAGATGACGGGCATCTGCACTGAGGAGGAGGACGAGGCGGGGGTGGTGGTGGAAGCGGAGGTGCTGCCCGGGTAGACCGGATGATGCTGGGTCTCCTCCAGCTCGTACTGGACTCCCAGCGCCTCCTCCTCCTCCTGTACCTGGCTCAGGTAGTCGGGCACGAGGAAATCACTGCGTGGACCAAGAGAACACGTTAAGTTCCCCGTCACCCGACAATAACTGCACATGTGATTTTCACAAAAACACACTGTAAAATACTTGTATATACATATACTGTAATACACAGAACATATGTCCACGTGTCTCCCCATGGAGATGAGCTCTCTGTCACTGTGACCACCAGTAGACCAAAAATGTACCGATGACACTGCGGCTACTTTCGGGATGAGGTCTGGGTATTTATAGACTTTATCCCGATGGTAACACCGAGCCAACGGAGGAGACTATCGAGGGGCAGTGGGTCTGTAGCCAACAGAGCTGAAAAACCTGAAACTAATCTCCAACAAGTTCTATTAATATTTAAGTTAAAGATTTATCCCACTGTGCTGCCGTTAGTCCTCTATGTGGAACAAGACCACTCTCCCTCTTCTGATTGGTGGCTGCTCGGAAACAGACGATTTGAAGAGAGAGCCGTGTGCCTGAGACGACCACGTTAGGGTTAGGGATTGTCTGTGCAACAGCACAAACAGCTCGGTTTAAAACCTGTCCGTGATGGTCCGAAGCCTGAGCTTTGGAGTACTGTGCAGAAGTCTTGAGCCACCCTCAGGCTGACTTTTTTCTGTGCCGCTTCTTTTGGTTATTATTGAGCTGAATCATTCCAGCGTTAAAAGGCCCAAACTCAACAGATGAATCAGTGCTAACACCCAGGGACCAGTTTAGGCACTTATAGATAGGCTGCTAGAGCCTATCAGTGAAACATGTTTGAGTCAGTGGTGTTGAGGAGTTTGCCATAATTGATGGAACCATAAATGCAGAAAAGCACCATCAGATTTTATCCACCATGTGGAAAGCCTCTGCTCGGCAGCAGCGTCGTTCTTCAGCGTGACAAAGATCCTGCCAATGCAGTAAAAGCTTAGACAAACCACACCGAGGACCAGTGGGAGCCCAGAGCTCCGTGAAGCAGTGTGGGATCATCTTCAGAGAGCAGGGAACGAAATGCAGTCAAAATAAGAGCTTTGGGATGTCCTTCCAGAAGAATGGAGAAATGTTCCTGAAGCTCAGCAAGTCACTGTAACAATCTCCTATTTTCCTAGCAGAAAAGATATATAAAGAAATCTGCTCAAGACTTTTGCACAGTACATCAAACTCCTTTGAAACTTTGTCCACCTTCAGCATCCAGATAACCAGGAAACTCATAATCGGGCCGCTAAAAGCTAAAAGCTACTCCACATGTTCCATCATCAGGGTCACACGTGTAAGGTCTGTTGCTTGTATTTCTTTCACATGGTAGCAGATTGAAAACGTCTTCAGGGGTAACTTTCAGTATTTTACAACTGAAAGAAAAACATCGTAAACTGTTGCAGCTCCTGAGCGTTTGGAAACAGACGGTGTCATCGCCCTCTCTTTAGGTAAACGTTGGCGTGATTGGCTCTCCCTCATAAACACTGGGTTTAAACAGCGACGGCGTGCCTGAGACGACCATATTTACTGACATCATACTGAGCCAAAAGTGGAAAAACTGTCAGAAACTAAATGTTTAGAGCAACCCAAAGCCTGAGGCTTCAGCTTAATTGCACAATCACTGTACAGTAAATAAAACGCAGACAGTAAAACAGGGATAACAGGCCTTCTATGACAGCACGCTCTATCGTAAATAAGGAAACATGTTTAGAGTGTTTTTCTGTAGTTACAGCATAGTTTAAATTTGTTAATAAATTCATCATCTTTGTGATGCACCTTCATCTGACTCAGTCATTGGTGTAATAACAGCACTGATTCAGTGTGTGGGATTGGTGGACTCATCCTTTACATGAACGTTTGGTACAGGCAAACATACGAGATACAGAAACTGGTGCTGCCTGAGCCAAAGTGACACCGAGCTTTCATCACATGGTTTCCATGGATGTTCTTTCAAACGTGTCAGTGCCGTCGATCTTGCAGCTGCACATGTGCAGACTGTCAAACTACGGCTGCCGCAAATTATTATTTTGATAGTCGACTAATCAGATCGTGCATCCATTGGATGTTAAAATTACAGCTGACTGCACCAGCAGCATCTGCTCTATCATTAGCTTACAGCTGGAAGTGTTTAAGGTGCTCACTAAAAATAAAAACAGATGATAGTTTATTAACTTTTAATGAAGTTTGCAGATTGTTTCGGTGAAGTTTAATAAACTCCTTGCTATCTAAAATATATCAGGACACTGGAGTAAAGTCTCGACCGTCTCACACTGTTGTCAGTTTGATGTTTATTCAGCTGTGTGAAAACTTTAATCTCAGCCAAACCGATTTACTCAGGAACAAATAAAACACTGAAAAAGCCAAACAGTAACATTTTTAAGTTATCTTAAATTTGCCGTTCTCGCCGGCTCGAGTGACCCTCGACCTCTCGGCTAGCTTTCGAGCTGGTGGGTAACAGACGTCTCTGAAACGTTGGAGCACTTTTGCAAATATGCGATGTCTCGATAAATCGAGCAGATATTTGAGGTTTACACAGCTACACTCTCGCCTGAAAATATGTTAAAAGTTTATTTTGTGACCCAGAAAGATTAATAAGAGTAATATTAAAGCTAACTAGCTGATGATGAAAACAAATAACCTCCTAGATTTGGTTAAAGAAGCAGAGATGACAAAGGCACCACACACAGTACCTGCTACAGTACGCTATAGTTTCTCAGGCGTGCTTATTACTACGAGTTATAATTTGGACAGTTACTCTGTGTGTTAAGGAAACTCAGTAAGTTCTTGTTTGTACTCTCGATACTTCACTTCATCCTCTTACTTCTGGAAATCTTTCAGTCAGAGCTGAAACAAATTTGAGGTATTTGTAATTTCCTCTCAGTGGTGAATGTTAAAGTATTTAGTATTTAGTATTTATTTATTTATTGTCATTGTCAAGAACAATGAAATTGCATTTGGGGCTTCCATACAACCAAAAAAAAGAAGAAAATAATAAATACCCCTTAAAACCCAAGTGTACATATTTAACCCAGTGTGACTCCAATGCAATAAGACAATCCTTAGCAATAATGTTCGTAGAAATTCAGACAAAGACCTGAGAAACATGACAAAATACAACAATGCAACCCATTCAATATTATTGTACTGTGAGATATGATATCAGATATGATAGTTATCTATTTAAGAAAGAGGGGGGGGGGGCAGGAGGGGGAAGAGAATAAAGATATGATGCACCAATGCAGACCAGTTCATTGCTATTAAGAAGTTGGATATGGTTATTGTCCGTGAGAGGGGGGCAGAGAGTTCAGGAGCCTCACAGCCTGTGGATACAGGCTGTTGGCCAGTCTGGATGTTCTGGCCTGTATAGACCTGTACCTTCTCCCTGAGGGCAGCAGATGGAAAAGGTGGCGCGCAGGGTGATGTTGGTCCCGCAGGATACTGTGCACCCTCCTCAGACAGCGAGTGGGGAAGATATTACTGATCTCTGGCAGACTTGTTCCAATAATTCTGCCAGCTTCTTTCACCACCCGCTGGAGTGCTTGCTGATCGGCCTTGGTGCAGCTGGGGAACCACACTAGAAATCCATACGTCAGAACGCTGCTGATGGCACAGTTGTAGAAGTTCAACATCAGAGATCTGGGAATGTGTGCGCTCCGCAGTCTCCTCAGGTAGTAGAGGCGCTGTTGGGCCTTCCGTACAACTGAGGTGATATGGTTGCCCCAGGACAGGTCCTCGGTCACAGTTACCCCCAAGAATTTAAAACTGCTCACCCTCTCCACCGCCTCACTGCCAATGAAGAGAGGCAGATGGTTGTTATGACCCCTCTTCCGGAAATCTACAATGATCTCCTTGGTCTTTTTGGTGTTTAAGACCAAGTTATTGTCGTGGCACCATGACTCTAGTTGTTGCACCTCTGTCCTATAGTTTGTCTCATCATTGTTGGATATAAGTCCGAGCACTGTAGTGTCATCTGCAAACTTAACAATGAGATTGGACGCGCAGGAGGAAATACAGTCATGGGTGAAGAGAGTGTATAGCAGAGGGCTCAGAACACACCCCTGAGGGGCACCGGTGTTGACCACAAGGGTGGAAGAGGTGTTCTTACCCACTCTGACACTCTGTCTACGGTTAGTGAGGAAGTCCACAATCCAGTTGCACAGAGAGGAGTTAAGTCCCAGTTGGTGGAGTTTGGGACGGAGTTTGTATGGCCGGATGGTATTAAAAGCCGAGCTGTAGTCTACAAAGAGGAGCCGTGCATAGGTGTTCCTGTGTTCCAAGTGCTTCAGTAATGTGTGCAGCACTGTGGCGATCGCATCCTCGGTTGACCGGTTCTCCCTGTATGCAAACTGGTGCGAGTCCAGGGATGGTGGAAAAGCAGCTCTGATGTGTTTAATGACCAGTCTCTCCAGGCATTTGGCGGGAATGGGGGTGAGTGCCACAGGTCTGAAATCGTTCAGACATGTGACATTTGACTGTTTTGGGATGGGAACGATGGTTGCTGCTTTGAAACAGGATGGTACCAGTGAACAGGACAACGAGGTGTTATATATAGAGGTGAAGACGTCCGCCAGGTCCGCAGCACAGTCTTTTAGCACCCGGCCCAGCACTCCATCCGGCCCGGCCGCCTAAAGAAACAGTTTGACATTTTGGGAAATGTCTCCACTCACTTTCTTTACTGACACTTAAATGAAAAGCTTGAGACCATTCGTGTGCAGTAAATGCAACGCTACAGCCAGGAACTGTTTGCTTAGTGTGGCATAAGCTGGGCCAGTCGAACGGTAACTAAACTACCAGCAGCGTTTTCCAAAGTGAGCTGGTGATGAACTCCAACCGGAGCCTGCAGCAGCTGGGGGACTGGTTCCTCTGCTGCTACACCCAGCTCACAAGGCTACTATTATTAGCATCCCACCTAGGGCTGCCACGATTAGTCGACTAGTCACAATTATGTCGACTATCAAAATCGTTGATTTAAGAGTGTAATAACGGACTGAAACAGAAGATGGCAGCACTGCATCTACAAGGACGCCAGCTGCCGTTAAACACCAAAGAAGAAGAAGAAGCTGTGTCTGGTATCGTAGCTGTGTCCAAATTCAGAGGACACATCCTCCTGCGGCTGCATTTGTAAGCCAATGATGCCACAGCGACGCGACAAAGGATGTCCAAATTCAAAGACTCCTCCAAATGCGGCCGACAAATGGCAGAATTCACAGCGCAGCTCAGCCAGTTCCAGTTTCCAACAATGGCGACAGCTACTTAGTTTTAATATTACTCTTATTATGAATGTTGTTGTTTGGCTTTTTCAGTGTTTTATTTGTTCCTGAGTAAATCGGTTTGGCTGAGATTAAAGTTTTTACACAGCTGAATAAACATCAGCAGACAGCTGATCATCAGAAGTGTGAGACGGTCGAGACTTTACTCCAGTGTCCTGTTATATTTTAGATAGCAAGGAGTTTATTAAACTTCACCGAAACAATCTGCAGATTTCATTAAAAGTTAATAAACTATCATCTGTTTTCATTTTTAGTGAGCACCTTAAACACTTCCAGCTGTAAGCTAATGATAGAGCAGATGCTGCTGGTGCAGTCAGCTGGACGTTTTACGTCCAATGGATCTGATTAGTTGAGTATCAGAATAATAATTTGTGGCAGCCCCATCTACAAGCATATGCATGTAATTGAATGACTGTTGTTTATTCAAAGAGAAACTTGAAATGATATTCTCTGTTTTATTTCATGGGACCAGTTACGGGGCACGACTCCCAGTTTTCCCATGTTTTGAATCATGTGGAAAAGGGTTTCCACACCTGCCACAGCACACAGTGCTCACAGCAGTGACCGAAACAAACAGAGGCCAAAGTGCTGTGGACAAGGCCTCATTATCAGTATTCACATTTACATCACAGTTATCAGAGCGGTCATGACGTTTTCATTCAACTCATCAGATAATCCTTATTCCCAAAATATAAAACAATTGTGTCAAAGCAGTTAAAGTTCCCCAGTAAATACAGACACCCTTGATCTAAGCATTCAAATCATCTGAAAAACAGTTGTACAAAGCCAAAGTCACGACAACGAGCCTTCTGTTAGAATCTAAACTCAACTTTTTTCTCATCCAGGTGAGATCTGAGTAAAGATGGGGGCGGCGCCCCCGGACTCCTCACCTGCTCTGGAAGTAGTTTGCTAGTTCGGATGCCTCATGGTTCAGACTCCTCAGGTGTACAATTAAATTGCCAGAGTTGGTGAACATGGCGCCGCACGTTTTGCACTCATAAATCCGCGGCTTGCGGATTATGTGTCGGGAGACCCTCATGTGGTGCTTATATTCACCGAAGGACGTGAATGTGGCGCTACAAATCTGGCACCGGAAACAGCGTTTACCTTCGTGCTTCAGCCGATGCATCTTTAGGGAGTAGGCCCGTGTGAACTTTTTCCCACAGCGGTCACACTGGAAAGGTTTAATGCCTGGAAAAAGAGACAAAACCACGCTTGCTGATCTGTACATTAGCATTACACAAGTGTTTGTGTCCACGCGTGTGAGATCACAAAAAGCCTTTGCTAAGGTTTTTTAGATCAGAGTCTCCTTGAAAGTCTCCTTTGTTTCCTGAGGCATTTACAAGAGCAGCAACTTGTATCGTTTAACCTTTTTATTAAAATCTTCATTAGCAACTTCACAACCGAGAAATGTATTAACCCAGTTGTTCTTCTTGTCTCCAAGTAAAAAGACAACGTCTCAAAAAATGTCTCAGAAAACAAAGGCTGCAACATTTTTGTTTACTTCAGAGGGGCGTGGTGCTGCGCAGTCATATATGAAGAATCTTGTGATGCACCTGCTTTCATATCTCACCTACCGGAGTGTATGAGCATGTGCTGTTTCAGGTTTTGAATGCGTGTGAACCGGACTCCGCAGGTCGGACACTGAAAGGGCCGGTCAGGGCCGTTGGTGCCAGGCCGTGTTGAAGGACTGATGTAGAGATGGTACGGATACTGAATACCTTCCAACCTGAAACACAAACAGAGGACTAGTCATTGATGCAGTCCAGTCCCAGTCTACAGTATAGAGCTCTAATCTGTCATCAAAATGCCCTTCTTCTATTTTAACAGTGTTGACAGCGGATCAGGGTAACAACTCGACATGCACGACGTAGCATAAGTGTGAGCATGAACAAGCATGTGCGTGCACCTACAAGTACCGTTGTTGCATCTGCTGGTTATAATATAAGGAGTTAACAGAAAGCACGACCCTAACCAAGTATATATGTGTTTATATGTGTCGTGTGATTAGTGACGACAGCGATGTGCGCCACACTGAGGAGCGTGCTAACACGCATCACACAACGACCATTCTTTAGATTACCGTGCAAACACGACGTCTTTATTATCTAACCAGGTGTGGCCCAGACGTTCAGTCGCGAGAGCCGCGTCTATATGTTCTTTCCTACTTTATGATTGGTTCACAGCGAGTTTCAACAAATCACGATACCTCTCATCATCTTCCGCATGTCCTCCAGCGTTAGAGGTGCTCTGCATTGACGGTAAGCCCTCTGACACGCCCTCATCCATCGAGCCTGGGAAGACGGAGGGAAGAAAATGACTCACGGTAGCTGTCGACTGAAAATAAAGCCTAAAGCATGACATCTTGGACACGGTTAGACTAATACACTCTTTGAAGGCTAATCCCCTGCTTCGGGATTGATGCTGCTGGATAACAAAGCACTGTGCCACTAAACAGTTTAGGAAAAAATGACGAATGTTTCCATTTCCTCTTTTTATTTATGGAAAGGCAGAAAAGCCTTTCAAGCTGAATTTGGACCAGTGGACAATAAAACTTTCCACTGAGACAATACAAATAAAAATCCAGTGGGTGGGGAGGCAGCTCTGGGAGCAGGGCGAGGCAGGTTTGACTGCACACTTTGCAAAGCAGCGCCGTCTTAAGTGGGTCAGGACACAGCCCTGTTACACCAGTGAGAAACACAATATGCACATCGAAGTTTTATCTAAGCCGAACGTTTTAACCAAATATAATCGGCGCACATATGATACAACAATGCACCGTGAAGGTAGGACGAAGACGGTCACCTATGGAGGAGGACTGTGGACTGATGAGGAGCTCCTCTTGGACCTGTTCGCTCCCCGGCACCGTCTGCTGGTCACTCAGCGAGCTCTGAGAGGCACTGACTGGCTGTGACGATGCTTCCTGGACCTCTTCGTCACTGAGACGCTCCACCTTCACCCTTACATCTTCCTCCTCCGCTGCGACAGGTGAAGACACCGTCTTTGAGCTCTCGCACGTTAGGAAGTCGCTGAGCCGACGGCCAACCACTACCTCCGAGGTCCCCGGGGTTCCCTGCTCCAAACAGCGAGGGCTCTCCGGCAGCTTCGATTTGTCCGAGTGAAACCTCCGGTCGATACCGAAAGGGAAAGTCCAGGGGAAGGCCAGGGAGGACTCCACGGGCTGGGCTGCGCTGTCTGAGAACGAGGGCGATGGGTTGGGGATCTGAGGGGAGGTGGTGACCATCTGTGTAGTGCATTTGAGCGGACTCTCGGGGGAAGCCATCGACACAAAGCTTTTGCGTTTCCTTCGCGATTCGCGGCAGATGGGAACATTTCTTTCCATCACGCTGCAATCGGAAGACACCGGCGACACGCTGCCATCCAGCGGTGTCAGGGCACAGTTTGACGAGGCGCTCTCCGGTGCCGATTCGTGAGGTTTATCCGCTCCCATGTTGTTGTTGTTATTGTTGTTACCCGGAGTCCACAGAATACTTGACTTCATGAACTCCGAACACGTACTAGCCACAGCAAACATCTGCATGTAACTGGCAGCTGCCAGAACGTCGATGATATTCTCCGTGCTGATGGAAAGAGTCGACGTGTAGGCGTACTCCAGCAGGGGAGCGAAACCGCTAACCGTCACGTGGTGAAGGTCCAACACAAACTTGTCCTCCTCCTCTGGCCGGCCCACCAGTTTGGAGCGGAAGAATTCACTGCAGCAGGCCAGAACCACTTTGTGGGCCAGGAAGAGCTTGTCTTGGACTCGGATGGTGACATCGCATAAATGACCCTCGTTGCGCAAAGCGTTGAGCTTCTCGAGCATCTCCTGGCTGTGCGAGGTCGAGCTGTGGGTGAAGGTTTTCACCCCCATGTTGGAATTCCTCTTTATCCCAAGGATGCGTGTCCTGCAGAGACAAAAAGCCATAAATAAATGCCTCCGTTTGGAAAAGAGTAGTGTTACCGCGCCAGTCCTTTCTACCGGTAAAAGAAACAGATCGCTGTGAATGAACATATACTTTGGATATTCTCCAAGATCCTTTTTAAACCTTAACCAAACAATGTAAAAATGATATACCGTATAGCTGCTGGTCAGGTGCACGACTAATTACACATGTCTGTGGATTTTAGACTTTTGACAGATAAAACAAGGAATCTGGTTAAAGGGCTGCTACTTCAGGAGCTCTGAGTCTACAGGTACCAGTTTCTCACATATTCACACACTCCAGGCAACGCATGAGGAGAAACTCTGGTTCTGTATCAGCACGAGGACACTGACAAGCAGACTGGGAGGGTCAGGGATCAAACCACCGGCCTCCTGAGCCACAGAGAAAATAGAAAAACACTCATGAAAAGATTTTCCTTTCTTGTATTCACTTTATGACACAAAGCTGTTGTTTATTATAAATCAGTTATAACCCAATCACACCACATTCCCTCACAGCAGCTCAAATTAAATCACTGTTCAGTTCAGCTCAGGCCAAGACGGCTAAAACTGATTTTCTTTCTACAAGCTGTTGCATTTGGTCCGGGTCGGAGACCAGTTAGGCTCTTCTGTTGGCTGTTAGCTTCAGCAGGTGTAGCCGTGAGCTCGCTGCCGCCCGGGAGTGTCTTCGCCTGCTCTGTATTCACAGACATCCTTTGGTGGAGGTTCAGTTCTGTAGGTGTGCAAGGATTAGCTTTCCTTCCAACACAGATCAGAAACAGCGAGAGTCAGGGCTTATCTCGCCTTCGTGTTCACTGCCCTCCTCCCCAACTTTCTGACACGTATCTGGTTTTCACTTCACTTAAATCAGCAATCAACAGAAAAACACTGTAAACAGACACATTTTAGGAGCTGAGGAAGTGCATGACCTCAATGAAATGAATGAGGTTAGATTACAGCACCAACCAAAATATCACCATCCTCATGTAGTTGCTGTTATACTATAAACTATACTTTTGATTGTTGCAGCAGTATGTCATTACTCATGGCTATGATGACTACTGAATAGTTGTTTTATATGTAGTCATCAGGCTGTCTCTGCTGCTGTTACACTTCCAAAGGACTAGGCTGGGTTTTAATAATCGACAGTAACAGTAAATGAGAGCAGGAGCACAGACTCTGCACAGAGACGTAAACACAAAGCTCGGACCCGCCGACGCATCAGAATCAGTGAGATGTGACTTTCTCACCGACGGCACGGGCACGGTCGGGGCTGAAAGCCGACAGCTCGCTGACTCTGATGTGTCGGCGGGTCGAGCTTTGTGTTCACGCCCTTTTTTCACTGATTCTAAAGCTGTTAGTTTGATCTCTCCAAACAATATTGACCGAACCAGCAGCCAAAGAAGATCCAAACTACGCTTCACATAAACATCGTCATGGATTCACTCTGACTTTTACTGTTTTGCTTCCACCAGGATAAAATCTCACTTCATGCACAGCTCTCTCTCTCTCTCTCTCTCTCTCGAACAGTTTCCCGTCTAAAAATCTGTTTTCTTCATTATTCACTTGCTTGTTACGCACAAGTCTGCCGTTGTTTACAGGCTGTCAGCCGCTGTTTTTTTTTCTTTTACTTACTTCCGAAAAGAAAACCTAATTTCTGCCGTTCAATACTGAACAAATTTATACTTTTTAAAATGATGCAAAATGCAAAACGCTGTGTCTGTAATAAAACTGCTGTAACTTCAGAGGTGATGTTCATATGTTGATTAATGGTTTTCTTTCGTTTTTGATCTACTGCAGAATATTTTTATAAAATCCCAGAACAGGAAAATCTCCTTCATGTGTTTCTGTGTTTATCTTCAGCTACTTTGACACAAAGGCCTCGCTGTGATGCTCACACCTTTGATAAAGTCTGGAAAGTGTCAGCTTCCTTCTTATAGATACAAAAATATGTAAATGTACAGATCTGAATTATAATATTTCTGACTGTGTGAGGCAAAATTTCCCAGATTCAAATCGAATTGAATCGATTCTAGAAATCAGTGGCGGTACCCAGCCCTACAGAGGACCAGTAGAAGATGACACATTAGTGTGTCACACCACATCACTATGTCTTAAAATGACAGTGTGTGTGACGACCAAAGAAGAACGATGCAGAATGAATAATGTGACAACTTCAAAAAGTAATCGCACTTCAATTTGAACACCAAGAAGCAACAGGACATTGAAGACATTTTAAGAGCCTGTTTTGTCTTTATTTTAGTTTGAGACTTTTCTACTGACCCAAACTTTACATGATTATTCTTTAAATCATTGTCAATGTGTCAAATCCAGGCCGAGCTGTCAAAGACTCGGGTGTGGAATCACTGACTTACTCAACAATCAGAAGTACAGAAACAAAACGAGGGGTCAAATATTACCCTGCAAGACATGACGTCGAGAGCAGAGACAGAGGGGGACAGGCAAGTGCTCGATGTTCAGAGGACAGTGGATAAAGGTAGAGAGGAATACAACGAGGTGCTTTCTGAGGGGAAGGTGAAGGGGGGCTGAAAGCAGGCAGGGGTAGGAACGCAGAGGACCAAATGCCAAGTTATGTAACAACAATCAAAGCAGATGCGCGGCGATGCGAGCCAGACCCATGTGGAGGCCAGCGCACTGCAGGACGCTCGAGCAGCTGTCTGCGAGACGTGGATTCTCTGAGGCATGAGATTTTCCATCAAACAAAAGCTCGAGTGAAGGGGCTCTCACAGGGAGAGCGCACTCTCCTTCACACGGCCTCACCAAAGGAAAATACTCTTGGGCCATGTTGGCCCAGTAAAGGCAAAGTGAATTATAGATTTGGGCTGCGGTGGTGCAACAGGAGTCTGAACCAGCAAACAGAGCATATTAGAAAACGAGCTTTAATTCCACCACGAGGTTAGACTCCTGTCCGAAGAAGAGATTTCTGTTAACCTGTTCAAATCAATGTTCTTTAACATGAAGCTGAGATGGCAAACAGACATTTCACAAGAAAAAAGGCTGATTCGAGGGAATCATGGAGCTCCGGAGTGCAAGGACCTCTACTTCTTCTTTATATATTTATATTTGCATTGCTGTGCATTTACCTATGAAGTCAGACGACACAAATCCTTTTCAAGAGTGAATTCAAAATACCAGACAATATTTTTTTCATTCAGACGCAGAAACATAAAACGTTTGTTACGCACTCTTATTTATTTACAGTCTGCGTGACTCTGCTTGAATCCGCTGGTTGTTCTCTTTGCAGCATTCACAGTACGTGTTTTCAACAGCGACGCTGCACAATCCTCTTTGGTGGGCAAACTAGGCAATTTGGACACCCACAACATGGTTGAAGGGTGTCTCTACATTTTAAATTCTTCATTCAACTGTTGTTGTAAATGCAAATAATTGGCAAATAATGTCAGCAATAAATTGGTCAGGTTTCACAACAGGCATGTCTTAAATCTGTGCAATGTTGCTAAAATGAGAAATATCCTGTTTCAGATTTTCAGGTTCTTCTAAAAACTCCCTGAAAGTCTTGACTTGATCCAAAATGCTGCAGCCAGGTTGGTTCAATCCAGAATTCAGGGTAAAATCCTTCTTCTCTCAAATTTATGAACAATCAGGCCCCGTCCTGTCTTAAAAGCCTCTCTGGTTTCTCAATAGAGCACTACGCTCTCAGTTGTTTCTAAAAGTAGAACGTGAGGCAGAGCCCGTGGATTCACAGGACAGGCCTGTGACTGTAAGTCATTAGCCAATGATCAAGTGGAAAACACCACAGCTGACCAACGTTTATAAAACAGGCTTCATTTTTTATTTAGTGTGATGTCACTCATAATGGGTGACGAACATAAGAAAGCCTTTTCACCCCGACACACTTCTGTAAGACTGGGAGTCTCTTAACAATCACACCTGTTGCCACCTGGTGGCCTTCAGATTGCAGGATGGTGGAAGCTATGTCCATCTTTCTTACCGTCTAGATAAAAAACAAGAGAGAAGATGTATTTGAAGAAAAGAAATAATTGCATCGACTATTCAACTTTCCACGCCCAAGTTATTCCAAAACGTGTGCAGAAAAATCAATAACAAATGTTATTCCTCCACATATGCAGCATCTGCCCGGTGTGCTAACTCATGATATTACCCGCCTCGTCAAACTTTCCTCTGACAGAGACACTGAAAGAATTTTGAAGTGAAATTCATGGGAGAATCCTGTAACGTCCAGAGGAACAAAGCCTTTTAAAGTGCACGGGCACTTGGTAAACTTCTGGCTGCTCGCTTATTCACAAGAGATTTTTTTTCTTAACACCAGGAGCTCTTCCTCACTTTGTGTCCTCCTGTGATCAGACCAAGGCCCTTTCACTCATTAGAGGACTATTTAAATCACTATGGAGTAGGGCTGCACGATTTTGCATAAAATGAGAATCACGATTTTTTGGCTTAGAATTGAGATCACGATTCTCTCACGATTCTCTTTTCCAGTATAAATATTTATTGCACTTAGTAACTCCACATCAACTTCGTAACAGTTGAGACTGAACATAAAAACAATAAATAAACATAAAAACAACAAAATGTTGTACTGCTTGAAATTCCGTCTCCACCGTTGCTCGACGCTGCGTGTATAGAGCAGGTAGTGCAACAATAGAAAAATAGTTGCGGGACGGCACTGTGCAGCATTTGTCTAGGGTGTTGATCATTTTCCTAAATCCCTCGTTTTGCACAGTGTTGATGGGAGCCATATCTTTGGTCAGGTGATAAGTGATAGCCTCCGTAAGTTCTTTGTGCCTGCGGGAGTTCGACGTGTATAGGGAAGCGCTTGACCGGGACGGATTTTCTCCTGTCACTTTCTCGTCATCCCTGACGTGCTCTCCGTTGTTTTTTCCTGCTAATTTTAGCATCACACAGCACAGCTTCTGTATCGTGGTATAAGGCTCCGCCCTCGTCATTTGTTGAGCAGGAAGCCTGAGCGCTTGTTTTCATGCAGAGTACGTCCCGGATCAAAATGCGGTACAGTCGTCGTCGTCTTTTTTTCTTCTTTTTTTTAATCGTTGTCATTTGGAAATGAGATCGCACATAAGTATGAATCGAGATCGCGATTTTCTAACGATTAATCGTGCAGCCCTACTATGGAGGCACTCTAAAGTTAATTTAGAGAACATTTCAAAATGACTTGTTGAACACCCCACAATAACGTTGATCCTCATGTTAAGTTCAAACATTAGGTTTGACACTCTGAAAGAGATTTTTATTTTTAACACAAATTCTGGAGGAAAAATGCATAAATATACTTCTTTGTAACAGCTACTTAAAAGTGAGCATGATTGTTTCCCACATTAGACTCTGGATTTGTTTTGATGCTGTTTATTAGTTTATTAGCAGGTGAATAATAAGACAAATAAGCTTGCATGCAACTGATTAAATAATGACTATATGACAGACGACAGGGTCGAGGGGGCGTGGCCTTCATCCTGTACTTATACTAATTGCATTGCATGAAGCCAAAGTGAGCAAAGTGCAGGACTATAACAGCAGAAAGCTGAGAATGTGAATAAAACAAACAAACAAAGAACGACTGTGTGTGTGTGTTTCGAGTGTGTGTGCATCTCAGTTTCAAGTGGACAAGATGCTCCGTGAACATGATTGCAACAACAATCACAGTTTAGCAAACACTAGCTAACGGTGTCAAACAGACGCCGAGTTTGCCAGGAGGCGATTTGAATTTTCAAAATAAAAGCCAAACGAACCTGACAAATCATTTGAAGCAAATGGGGCACGTTAATGTGTGACAGTTACTGGTGTCGTTCAACGGGTTTAAAACACAGTTGTTACCTACAACTTGCACGACGTAAAGTGATTATTTCTATTATATGACTATAATAGCCATTTATACTAGTCATCATTTATATTCATGTGTTATTCACAACTATTGCTGGTAGACCTGTGGTGTTTTTTTAAGTTAGCTTTCTGAACTGCACTGCAGTCTGAGATTTTACCAATCTGCATAAATACTAAGACAGAAATATACAAAATAAGAGAACATTTTTAAATGACTTCATTTATTTTGAAGCCGACGTATTCCCATTTCCGTTTTGACCGCAGACTAGCCGCTGCACTTTGACGCAGCTGCTCCACGGGAGCTAACTGGCATTAGCTGCCAAGCTAGCGATAGCTGAGACAACACGGCGCTCTTAGTTGGTTTGTCTGTCGTTTTCAGTGTCGAGAAAGCAACACAACCAGACAGGAATATACACACCACGGTTAGCGTTATCAGGCACAGCGGACGAAGGTAGTTTACCTTCTCGGGTGAGGCCTGTGATAACGGATGGGCCTCGGGTCGCAAACAGCTCAGCTGACAAAGCAGTTGGAGACAGCGGTGTGCCCTGCCGCTCTTCTCCGCTCCCTTCACATTCCTCGCTCTTCCAGCAGTTGTCAGCCTGCCAGCCGCCAAAAGTCGCGCTTTAATTAAGGCTCACATGAATTCACATTACAGCAGGCTGGTGTTAAAAGTTGCCGAGGTGCAGTTTTTACCCCTTTGTGCTCCCCGCTGTCCTTTCTGCGCTGTATTTGTACCCCCACAATGCAACGCGCATCTCCCACTGTACTGTACAGTACTGTCAGAAACAGGAAGTCTCACATTAAGCTGTGTACGCACACCTCGGGGCAGCTTGGGGGTCCCCACTGTTTGTATGCATTTGTGTGAAGTTTATATTTTCTCTATAGAGATGTTCATAGAATCACAGCATGTGCAAATCTGCTGTATTTGTACATTTTCTCGTCTTTATATTATCACATCTATTATTTAAAGTAATTTGATAATCTTTTACTTACAATCTGTGATTTTAACTCTTCTAAATCCTTTTATATTACAACATCCTGTGTTTCTTGATGCCTCTATTTATTGTAACTTTTAAATAAAATGATGGTGTGCAGTTCAGGAGCTCCTGTTAACCATGTAAACCTCTGACTTTCAGTATAACTCGGGGTCATGCCACCTGCAGAAATACTCTTAATGAATCTGCAGTGGTTGGACATTAGTGATGGGCAGGAGTATTACAGTGGGTGATTTTATGGAGTCGGAGAAAAGTCTTCTGTATCTGAATAAGACTAGAGATGAAGTAAGAGGACAGCTGCACAACTGGTGAATATCTTGGGACAGGATGTTGATGTGGTGGAAGAGTACATAGACCGACAACAGGCTAAACTCCGAGGAAGCTGAGGTGCTTCGGTCTGTGCAGCACAGTACAGGAGATTTTCTATCAGTCACTTGTGGCTAGTTCAGTATACTTTGCTGGGGGGAAGCTGGTGAAGAGCACTGGATCATCTGAGCTCTGGTGAAGAGGATAATCCTGACCACCTTCTGCAATGCAATATAGCATTTTGGCTGAGGTCCATTTTCCCAGTAATGCCAGAAAAAAAGCAGAAATAATAATAATAATAAATCATTTGAACTGGTGTAAGAAGATAATTAAATGATTAACTAAACAAGATGACGACAACCATCATTATGGATGGACTGTAACATATGAACAGCCCCCAACACTCCTACACAGGAGAAAGATTGAACAGTTATTTTTTGGTCATCATTTGACTGACATTCAAAAGAGTTTCTCGTTATTTCTTTTAAATAGCTTTCATTTCAGACTTTGAATTTCTTCAGCGTGATAAAGCTCTACGGTCTGCTGAAACATTGCATACCAACTGAAAGTCAAACTGAACTGTGGATAACGTGATTATGGTCATGCTGGTATTTTTGAACTATTATGATTTTAACATCAACCAAGCTCAGAATATAGAATAACAGGCGTTAAAACAGGATGTTGTTAAGTGGCTGGGTTCCTCCCTAACCACAGCTACTGAATATATTCTTATATGGCTGTCTTTGAAATATTTGAGCGGAGAAGTTATTCCAGCGTGGGAGGATTTTTACAGAACTTTGGAAAAGGTTTCGGTTTGTAAAACTTGCCTCACCCAACTTTTAAAAGCTACCAGGCACCTAAAAGAATTCCACACATCTGTGGCGAGTTTTAGTGTCGTTCAGCCTAAAAATGAACCCTGGAGTATGGAAGCCCACAAAAAAAAAAAAGGATCCATAACTCGAAATTTCAAGTTATTTTCTCGAAATTTAGACCTATTAACTCGACATTTTGAGAAAATAACTCAAATACTTTTCTCAAAATTTTGAGTTAATAACTTGAAATTTCGAGTTATGGATACTTGTTTTTTTGTTTGTTCTTTTAGTGGCGGAAACGGGCTTCCATACTGGAGATCTTACGTGAAATATTTTGTGAAATTTATGAGTCCTTATCGCTAATGTTCACTCGAAATTTCTATGCGTAGTTAATAATGCCAATATGTTAATATGTTTTTAGTGATGTTTTGTGGAGGGTCACTCACAGTACAAGAGAACAACACATCGACATAAATGTGTTTATTTGACCATTTTATAGACAATTATCTCAAAGACAGCAGCGTCTGCCATGTTACTTACATGTCCAAGGTAAAAACTTTACAAAAATAAATAGCTTAAAAAGGAAGCTGTAATAATAGCATATTCCTTCACTGAAGGGATACAGGCCTAATCCTCCATCTCTTTTATAACATACTGTAAATTAACAACAGGAATGAAGAAATCAAATATACACACATGAGTCTGAAACATCTGCAAACATTTGCATATGATGCATGAACTAAAGGGAAAATGAATAAAATTACTGTTATTTTTTCATATACATGATAGATAATATGCTTATCACTTAACTTAGTAATAACACCTCCAAAATAAAATATTGCAGACTGGTTGTACTGCTGTTGCTCAACTACACTGTGATGCACGTGGACATGGAACAAGGCTACAGTTACGTTACGGGGTCGAGTGGTCTGTCGTTGGGTTGTCCGATCAGAAAGACCAGACATGATCGAGGCTAATACATGTACAAAGTGTGGGAAATGCCTAGCTTTTGATGTTGGCTCCAGCAGCCAGTAAATATAGTGAGAGCTATGGGTTTGGCTCAACAATACTAACTCTCCAGATAAAACCATGACGTCCTCGTCACACGAATTTAACACAAATTACATTAATGTGTGTTTGAAAAGACGAAGCAATCACACACAAGTGCCTCGATCGTACGTCCGTACCTTATTTAAGGACAAGTGGCTCGATCAAAGCTCTATAGGGGCTTGATTCTGTGGATTACAGCTGGACGAGGTATATTTACACTGTGCTGGTGTCTGACAGCAGGTTTCATTGTTCTAGCCCCACCGAACTGCTGTTAATAGCAGACGGCCTCCAAAAACAATCTTTTAAGCTGGACTAAATCTCTCATTCTGGAGGAAACACACACACTGCACCTTCTCTTAGCAACTATGCATAGCATCACATGTACATCCTGAGGTAGATTTCCATTGTTTCAATAGTGGTTGTCAAATGATGTCAACAGAATGACATAGCAATATTCAGCTAAAAGCCTTTGATGTGATTTGATGCAACCAGTCGATAAGATGGATGGATTATGAGGCAATGGGCCCTGGGATGTAGACGTTTAACCCCCACCCACCACCACTGCCACTACTGCCACTCCTGCGTAACAACAGGACCCTCCAGATTGAAAGGCATAAAACATCTTGCAGGTGAAAAAGAATGGTCATAATTATCATTTCTTTGGTTTTGTGGATCGCTCTGTGTGTGTTTGTAGTCATACTGTCCCTGATCTAATGGACCCCAGCATTATTCTTGGTGCGTCCACCTGTTCAGTAATCCATCCATTGTTCATAAGTGCACTATGACCATGAGTCCGCTGTACTCGTGTTCTTCACAAGCAGTCCTGGTTGAAACATTCCCCAGACACCGGCTCTGGGATCTTTCTTGGATCGCACTGTTCTGCTTCAACAGTCTTGCCAGTGTAGTCTATGCAGAAAATGCTGCGGTGGCGCTCCCCCTGACCACAAGTTCGTGAGCAGGCAGACCAAGGTCCCATCTGCCATATGGGACAGGGCAGATCTGCACAGGGCCTGATGTCTATGGGCTTTAGGTCTTTGTCACACTGACTGGAGAGGAAGCCTTCGTCGTCCATGCATTCAACGTTTCTCCTGGACCACCCGGATCCACAGGTCTTGGAGCACAGAGACCACTCGCCCAGCACCCATTCAGGCACGCCAAACGGACGAATCATATGCAAAGACAGGGACGAGCCCTTCTTCTCCTTGGGTTTGTTCAAAGTCACATCTTTAGGGATGAAAAAAGTATATTTGACCTTGGGAGGGCTACCATCTCCTGCAGTGGCGAGGAGCTGGATGGTGATGGCCTCCTTGAGCTGCCTGAAGCTCTGGATCCTCTCTAGCGTCGTGGAAGAGCCGCTGTACTTCAGTACTGCGCCCAGCACCGGAATGTCCTGCTCAACCGTGGACACGGAGAAGTTACCATTAAGGATGTAACCGCCACTCTCTCTCTTTACAGCCAGGTAGTAGCCATCGTGCTTGATTCCTCGGTGGCTCCGCTGCTTGATGTCAATGTTAGTAGCGCCAGTGGGAACTGTGACAATGTCACTGTATCCATAGCTGATGGAGAAGAAAAAGAACAGATAACAGTTTACTATAGAATATCTTATCTGTGCATTAATTAGAACTTCCAGGTGAAAGGAGATGAACTTGGTTTGAAACAGAAGAAGCGTGAAACTATAATCAACCTACCAACATGTATGAAACTACTAATCTTATCTAAACTATGTTGAGTAGATCAGAAAAAGCATAAATAAAATGAGACAGATAATCAGAATACCACAAATGGCTGGGCCAAACGTTATGAAGGACCTAAATTGATATTTGGGGTGAATAAATTCTTGTGAATGGGCCTCAAGTACAACATAAGCAAGTAGAATTTAAAAAAAGATTTGTATTATAGTGGGCGAAATATGATCTAACAACACAATCAATTAATCTACTAATTAACTACAGTAGAAGGAAAGACATCAATATATTTGTCTAAGCCTTTTAGTGCTTTATCATTTTTATTATCACGTTCAAGTTCAAAGTTTATTCGCCACATGTAGTGGCAGGTCGCCCTGCAGTGGAATGAACCCGCCCCCCGACCTTACACATACAACACAGACATCACATGGGGATACAAGTCGGAGAACGGTTGCATTATCGTTGATCTGATCGGCTTACGTTGCTTTGTTGCTCGAGCCTGTGATCTTTCTACAGGTCAGCCCACTTCCTCCACACACTCCACACTTGTCCACTCTCTTGTTGGATCCTATCACCTGGTCGCAGCCTGCCTTCACACACTGTCCTTGGACACACACAGATGTGGTGTCAGGGCCACAGGGGGTCCCGTCAATCACCTGCAGGGATGGAGCAAGCATCGGTGGGTCACTACACATGTCCCATTCAACTATATTTTGAATACAGTTCAACATCATGTCAGGGTGTTCATCGGTGGATGGAGGTCACGGTCATGATGTTGGAGCTGGTTATGACACTGGCTATGAAGCAGAGCTGGGACTTCAGGAATGAGTGACGCTTTTCTAAAACCACTATTCTGATTTAAAAAACTGAACCAGTGCTTCAGACTACTGGCTTTCCTTTCATTGAGATTTGCTGTCGAGTGACGTTATTGTACCTTGGATTCAAACACCTTGAATTCACTGCTGCCCCGGGCCCTGCAGAACAGCTTGCACCTGTCTCTGGGAGAAACACCAGCGTACTTTGGTATCCACTGTTTCACGTTCCCGTTGTGGTCCAGGTAGTTGGGGCTGCTGTACTTCTCACACTGCTCCTCCCTGAAACTTTTACCTAACATGAAGAAACAATAAATTAAGATACTCTACCAAAACAATATTATTTGTATAATCCGAACACCTGATCAACTGTATGTTTATATTCATTAGAGCAACGCAGAAAAATAGATGAACACCAGCAGAGTCTGGATCAGGCTGGTGGACAACAATTAATTATGTAGCATCAAAACATAAAACCTGATTAGAAAACACTATATGGACAAACGTACTGGGCCAGCTGCACATCGCACCTACAGGAGCTCAGCCATGCTTGAAGCGTGCAGTTTTTGTGGCGATGGAGGATGCTTCACGGCCGAGTTGGGGAGATTTCTACAAGCTTCCCCTTTGCAATATTCACGCTCACAGTGAATCTCATGATATCTAGAAGGGAGGACATTTCATGAACTGACTTGTTGCAGTGGTGCCATCCTGTTACAGCACCACACTGGAATTCAGCGAGCTCTTTACAACGACCCATTCTTCTGCTAATGTTTCTAAAGGCAGGCCACACAGTTCAGTGCGTGACTGTAAAACACTCTGACTCAAAGATTAGGAGGCGTGGCCTGATACATTGGTCCATATGGTGTGTTTTTGCAGTTCTTTTATTGGTTACAGTGATACATTAGTGACTCCTCTGGTCTGCCCTCAGTGAAGATGTTTCATTGGAGTCTTTAGTTTCATGTCTACAACATGAGTCTTAATTTGTAAATTAGTGTCCACACTAGTGTCGCTGACATGTCCCTGCTGCATGGGTGGTCATTTCCGCACTCCCATCCCCCCATCCCTGCTTACAAGATGGCTCAAATCACAGCACCTACATCTGTCTTTTATATGCAGGCTGTGGGTCAGTCTAGAAAATGCTGTTTTTCGATTGAGCGTCCCCCTGTTGCCTCCAGTGCCGTCTCCCTGTCGGCCTGTGATCATCTGAGTGCAAACAGCTGTTCTAGAGTCCGAGCAGATCTGTGCCAGCTGTGCCTCATCACAACAATCAAGCTCTCTACAAATATCCAACTCTGCCACCACCAGCCTGCTGCGTGCTTATGCAACTTCTTATTTTGTTGTTACTCGTTACAGAATCCCGACCCTCGTCTCCTCTCGCCTGCAGCTCCATCTGTAATGTCTGCAGCGTCAGACTTTTAGCTTCCAGCTCGTCACTTGTTTCCATCCCTGTGTTACCCCTGCCCCAACCGAGCTCTGCTGCTCAAGTCGGAATATCACAAGTTTTAATCCAAGCCTGCTCTGCTGTTCCCGCTCATTATCTACAATGAATTGTCTTTTATCTACAACTCTGTAGAGAAAAGACAGTTGAATGTCGCAAAAAGCTGGAACAAGTCAAAACTGCAAAACTACAAAGTTGGATCTGCTGACATCAGTGGTCGGTAGATGTCTATAAGCACCTGTTTTGTTCTCCTGCTCATGATTTGCAGTGTGGTCAACAACACTGGCAGCACTTTGGCAGAAAAGAGGTTCTAGATAGAACCAAGCTTAATGTGTTTAAATTACACAGTTTCTTCCAGAGTTTGTGGAGTGGTTTGAACACGAGCTGGTACATAGTTTTTTGTTTTGTTTTTTTCTTCATAAAAATGTCCATCTGTTGCAAAGCTTAATTTTCATTTCTAAAGACACGGTGGAGCCTGGGGAAGAACACAGCACATTTCAGAGCAGGTTTAGAGAGTTTTTCTTAAGGTTGCGATGTAGATCTTGGGCTTTGGCAGAGGCACTCGGGGATCACATCCTGTGGCCTAATGTTCCTGTGGCTTATGGTGAGGGTTGGGTTTGGAAACTGTGGCCAAAACATCATAAGGTGGGGTCAACGTGCGGTGGGGCCAACCCTCGCCCAAATATGCCAACACACCTAACATCTGGCCTGCATAAAGCGGATCTACAGTAGGTCTGTGGCAGCCAGACTCACCCCGGGTCAATGCTGCCAGTCAAGGCCAAATGTAGGACAATGGAAAGTGCAGATGTGGGACAAACATTTGTTGGGAACAAGCGATATAAGAAGCTGTTTCTTTGTTCATTTGAAAGCTGAGAGCTGTATTACGTTGACCCTTACCTTCATTGTTGTCACATGGCTGTATGTTGCAGGACTGGTACTGGACCCTCTGCCCTTCACAGTACTTCCCTCCATTCTGAGGCACTGGGTTAGTGCACTCCCTGTAGGAGAACTCCACCCCACCTCCACACGTCCTAGAGCACTGCTGCCACGGTCCCCACGAGCTCCAGCCGCCGTCCACAACCATCTGCGGTAAAACACACAGGAAAAAAAGAGCAGAGTAGTTGGTTAGTGCTCTGAGCCAAAGGCAATGTCAGCTGTGCAGCCTAAACCACAGTCTGGGCTTCTGGGTTTGAGGCCGCACAGCGTGTTGGCATGCCGCGACTCGAGGCTAAATCTGTGTTGAAGTTCGGCACGCGCCTGCTGTCTGACTCTACCCACATTCCTGCCACATGTGTCACTCACTGCTAGTAGAACCTGCCATGCTCCAAGTTTGTACGTTGAGTGAGTATGTGCGCGTGTGCATGTGTGTTTGCTAGCAAGGTTGTTCTTTCCAGAAGTTTTATAAGCTTGAACCACATCCCAACGGCCAGCATGTCTGGATTCATAAACAGATGTGTATTCAGAACACAAGGAGAAGGTATCAAGGCGACCGACCTTAAATAAGATGCTGAGATGTTCTTTGAGGACATCTAAAAAGGTATCGTGAAGGATCTGCATTTCAACTCGCCAAAGTCAGACACAGCTCAGTTTATAATGCGTTCTCTGAGCCCTTTAATGTCTGTACTTCAACTTGAAATGGCAGCATTTATGAAAACGAGTCAGGTCTCAGCTAATGCAACACTTTGTACAAACATGCAGAGTTTTGTATTATGGAAGCAGTGAGATTCTCCACCACAGGGAATATTTTGGCCTTGCTGACTCTCATCACTTGTCTGTTGTTAGCGTATTAGCTTTGCTATCTGCTGTCATCTCTCTGCTATCATTGTGGGTTTGAATCCACAGTTTGGGGCGGAGCTTGATGGTTCTTACCATATTTGCGTGGGCTCTCTGTGGGTATTCCAGCTTCCGCCCACACGCCAAAGACATGCAGTTAGTGCATTTATGTTCATTGGAACATCAGATTAAGAATAAACTGTGAGACAACTCGTGCATTATCCACAGCTTATCTAACGCAGCATGAGCAAAACCTCCAAAATGTGCTGAGGATGCCGGCCTCATTAGAGCTTTATGACTACAAACCTGATTACTCTGTTGAAAGGAAGTGACTCATCAGACACTGTGAACATTCTTTGGTGGTGAGCCAGTGAAATAAACAACATCAGCATGCAACATGCAAGAAGATGGGAACAGGGTCCAAAGACTGTAAGGGTTACTGAAAAAACACGTGCTTCAGAAAAAAGCTTGGAAAACCAAGGATTTTGACTAGGCTGGGTTTTAATAATCGATTCATCGATTAAAATGGATTCCGGCTTGGATAACGTGATATCGATTCATTAAATTCCTGAATCGATTTTTTTATATAAATGTATTTTGCCCAAAACGCCAGAATCTCAGGTTAAACCTCACAAAATTTCAACAACCACCAAACAGCTAAAACAGTAAATGAGAGCAGGAGCACAGACTCTGCACAGAGACGTAAACACAAAGCTCGGACCCGCGGATCAGAATCAGTGAGATGTGACTTTCTCACCGACGGCACGGGCACGGTCGGGGCTGAAAGCCGACAGCTCGCTGACTCTGATGTGTCGGCGGGTCGAGCTTTGTGTTCACGCCCTTTTTTCACTGATTCTAAAGCTGTTAGTTTGATCTCTCCAAACAATATTGACCGAACCAGCAGCCAAAGAAGATCCAAACTACGCTTCACATAAACATCGTCATGGATTCACTCTGACTTTTACTGTTTTGCTTCCACCAGGATAAAATCTCACTTCATGCACAGCTCTCTCTTTCTCTCTCTCTCTCTTTTTCTTTTACTTACTTCCGAAAAGAAAACCTAATTTCTGCTGTTCAACAGGCTTCTAAACAAATGTAAACTTTTTAAAATGATGCAAAATGCAAAACGCCGTGTCTCTAATAAAACTGCTGTAACATCAGAGGTGATGTTCATATGCTGGTTAATGATTTTCATTTGTTTTTGATCTACTGCAGAATATTTTTATAAAATCCCAGAACAGGAAAATCAACTTCATGTTTTTCTGTTTTATCTTCAGCTACTTTGACACAAAGGCCTCTGCTGTGATGCTCACACCTTTGATAAAGTCTGGAAAGTGTCAGCTTCCTTCTTATAGATACAAAAATATGTAAATGTACAGATCTGAATTATAATATTTCTGACTGTGTGAGGCAAAATTTCCCAGATTCAAATCGAATCGAATCGATTCTAGAAATCAGTGGCGATACCCAGCCCTAATTCTGACCCTCGTGTGAAAATCTTTGGTCTCAAAGCTGCACTGATATTTCTTTTCTTCCAAAAGCAATCGTGACCTTATGTTGTCGCCATGGCCACTACAAGCCTAATCACCTCATGGCCTTACAAGGATGGTGTGGCTCATGTGTTGGGAAACAGCTGAATGAACAAACGTCAGCCTCACTTTTTGTTTTTTACCGACTGACGAGGAAAAAACAAAAATCAGGCTCACTAGCACGGCGGCACAAAGGCAGCAGGTGCACTGATGTGAAACAGGCATGCAGGAGGTGCATTTCTGCACATCTACCTACAAACTGTGTCCCTTTCTTAGTTGTGTGTCACGGTGAACTTATTTCTAAGGCTTCTCCACAGTACTCTGCAAGCATATCTTTCAATGTACACACTGATCATGTGTGAGCACTCAATAAGAGCTGCTAAGTCGGCAAGTTTGGATGCAGTATTTGTGTTGTGAGATAAAGTTCCTGCTAGCAATACTTAAAATATTTGACCAATAATACAATAAAAAGGTCAAACTTTAAAATAAAAGAGGTCGTGTGGGAGGGGCACTGACTCAGTAGTGAGAATTACACAGCTGATACCGCGAGCTAATGCTGGTGTTCATAGCTGGTAGCTGAGATACTTCCGGTCCCTGTTCATGAAAGCAAAGGATTTTACTGCCATCAAATGTAACTTAGTAAGGTGTCTTTTAAAAAACAGGGAAAAAGACTCGGGCTTACCAGTGGCTTCATTGCCTCATAGACTGGCACGCAGACGCCATGAAGGCAGCTTCCATTGGCACTGCAGGGGGTGCCATCAGCCCAGGGCAGGCTCTTCTTGGTAGAGCATTCCAGCGTCCCCTCCTCCTGACACCACAGCTGGCTGCAGATATCGCTGTCGGAGGTGTTGGGGCAGTGGACGAACTCCTCTCCAAAAATCTGCTGGCACTGCTGGTCCACGCTGTACTTGGAGCCTGGCAGCTCCTTTGGTAGAGGCATGGCGCTCTCTGGGACATCGAGCAGGCAGTCCCCTGTGGTTACAGCACAAAACAAGTCCGTATGAGGCCGATTATATCGGGGTTTGTGGAGACTGTGGTTCTCGCGGCACAGTGACAATCGTAAATATGCTGCGTGTGGCATGACAACAGTGGGAAAGTATTCAGTGCAAGCTGTGTCCTGACTATAAAACGGAATAATTTCACTTTAACTGATGTAGTGCATGTTTATAGGCAGCCTAATGCTCTGAATCTGGACGTCTGACAGGTAATCCAAATCTGATTATTTTCCATTATTCCTCTAATGATCTTTATTGCATTCAATAAGCTTTTGTCTGGAGCTGTCAATGACATCTGCGGTTCGGAATGAACATTCTCAGCCACATGAGTTTTTGTTGGAAACATTTTCCAACTGATAAAGAACATATTTTGCTGACACCAGCTGTTGCTTTTGGCCGAGGAGGTGGGGAACAGGAAGAAGTCCATATTATGACTCAGTGGAAAAGAAGGTTCATTGACAGATCTAGCAAGGATACAAACAATACAAGATGCACAACAAGGCAGGGGGAGAGGGAGCAACAGAGGTAAGGCAAAAGAAAGAGAGCAGGATGTGGAAACCTCGGGCGAAATAAATTGAGCGTCCAACCCGTAATTTAAGGGGAGCGGCACGTTTAAGCAGGAAAGCCTCGGTTCACGAGAGGATGAGAGGAAGCGTATGTTTTATACATCTCTGAGTCAGCCCTAATAACAGAGTCACAGCGTGGCAGGCAGCCACACTGGCACAAGACATTAATGTCTGCTGTAGAGCAACAAGCTGCAGTGTGCCTCACCGTGCCCGTTGTCAAAGAATTCGGTAACGTAGAGCGCGCTGCAGGGCGACCAAGGCATGGTTTTGTTGAGGCTGACGAACACAGGCGCCATCAGGTGATGACCTCCCAAATCCCCAAAGAGTCTCTCACACGTCTTGGAGTCATCATGAGGCATGCTCAACACATGACCTGCAGGAGGTGACAGTTTTTGAAGGTGCTTGAGTGTTTAGGAATGACTGAAAACTCGATCTAAGAAGCTTTTCCATAAAGCCGAGGATCGCGTCAGCCCCCCCAATGCGACCTCACCGAGCTCGTGTGCAGCTGTGAAGGCAGCTTGCAGGCCGTTGTCCTCGATAACCGAGCAGCTTCTCTTGGGATCGCACATTGTCCCGACATCGGCCACGCCCAGCGTGTCGCAGCTCTTCTGACCGCAGATGTTCTGGAACACAAACACAGAACAAAAATGTCAGATTTGAATAAACTGAAAAAAAGAGCTACTTTGTTTCTCCACGATTACATGTTCGTAGTTTCACTTTGGTGGCTTCTCCTTCTGGGCTTTTCAAATACAGGAGGGGAACGGGTTCTCCAGATAAAGCTGGAATTCAGTGAAGCTCCATAAACTTCAAACTCCAGCAGGAAGAAAGAATAAAAAGGATGCTCGGTGCCACTCCGGTTTCTGCTGCAACGTTCAGAATTTGATGTAAACAACATGGAAGAATGGATCCGTCCTGCCTTGTGTTAGCAGTTTGTCCTATTACATCACCGGACCGGTGAGCATTAATGACCTGGGTATTTTTCTGACCACGTGCAGCCCTTTATGTGCACGTCTTCTGATGACGGCACACCACAAAGCTTCAGTTATATCAAACTGCTTTGTTGAACACAACAATGAGTTCACTGTACCTTTGGCATGTTCTCGAATCGCAGACTCACATCACGGAAGTGTAGCAGACAAACCTGCAGCACTTGTGTGATGTTATTGTGTCAGTAACAACAAAATCGCTGAGGAATGTTTCCAGGAACGTTTCGTGTTTGTGCCACGAAGAATTAAAACAGACAAAAAGGGTCCAAATTCAAACAAAGTGTCCCGTGAGCACAGTTGCCTTTCGTTTCTAGGTCAGCTGTTTGGTCACTTTAAACTTTCCGTTCTACTTTGAACCAACTTTTTCGTTTTTGCTAAATTGCTTATTTATTCTAGTCTGTTTATAATTAATCACTGGTTCAACTTTTCATCAGTGGCTGCTTGTTACAATATTCGGTTTTTAGAATGAGCCTCTGGAGAGTGAAGCTAGCACAATCAGTCCTCTTACAGTAAAGGTATGTACAGAGATCTCTATATAATGTGCATTATGCCAAAGTAAACGAAGCAGCAATTTTAAGATTGTTACAAAGCGTGAGTGTGACGTGGAGCTGGGAACCGAGTTTCGTCCTCTGTGCAGTAAAAAGCCTGATTGTGTTGACCTGCTTGGACTCTGACTAGTTTTCATGCACACTCAGTAGCAGCCTGAGGTGTTACAACCACCTCCTGTGTGGATATAGTTTGGTGGCTAGCTGCATATTAACTCAGCGAGTGCAGCTTTGCATAAAGTTGGAGCGCTATGTACAGTATGTGACAAGAACCAGTATACACTGGAGGGAAGTGGCAGTGGCCAGCAAAGGTAATGGGACAGCTGCACTGCTGCTAAAACTGCGTTTCACTCAAACTAAATTGAAAGATTCAAACTGAAACAGGCAACGTCCGAATATTTTATACATCCCAAATATTTGCGTGATAGCTTGTGGATATATGGCACTGCAGGCTGGACTGTTAAAGACTTAAAGCCATTATTCTGTCAAATACAGTAAATATATTAGCAACCCTTGATGACTGTTATATAACCTTCACCATCTATTAAAACAAGCAAAAGCATGTTACTCAGTGTTTCCATCATTAAGCAAAAGCAAATAAATATCCGCAGCTGTGGGAGAAGTGACCGTGTGTTATATCAGACATCTTTCCTTATTTCTGTGTAGCATGGACAGATGCATCCACGGCCTCGCCTTCTCTAAAAAACACGAGGCAGGACCTTCTGTGATTGGAAAGACATCTGGACTTGGAAACAGGGACTGAGTGCAGCTCAGTCTGTGTTTGCTCACCTTATTCCACAACAGCAAACCATGCCTTTCATGCAGATGCAAGACTCGACGTATGGGTCAGAGCTCAAACCGCAATGTTGTACAAACACACACGCGGTGAGACCGCAAAGATGCACGAGTGACATGTTTCCAATGCATGCAACCCGCCGCGAGCTTTGCGTTTTACGCAGCGTCAGTCTTCTCTTTTGACTGCGGCTTGCACAGCACGCATTTGCAACCCCGAGCAGGCCACATACTAAAGCTCGACCGTTTGTAGGGGCACTAAAGTTAGCTCATCCACGAGGAGCCTTCTGTCCTCTGCATTTCAAAGCGTATTTCTGCGGAAATGGAAAAACAAACAGAAACCCGGGTTGGCGTGAATGATGGTTTCCCCCAGAGAAAAGCCGCTTCAACAATCCAGCACAAGACAGCACAAAGCCATATGTTCTCTCCATTATTTCTCAGAGCCGGGGTCAGATTTACACGCTAACGTCATTCTGTAGGCGGATAAATGCCAAGCCTGTCATCAAATCGAGCCGCAAACCAGGGCACTTAGCTATAAAAATGTAATAATAGAGAAGTTCCTCGCCTAATGTATTGTCTGCTAACACCTTGTCAACACGCACATACCAGATGGAAGAAGGCAGCCAAATGCAGCAGAACAAGCCAATCGCAACTCAAACCCCGAGGACTTGTGAACTTATTTCCTGTCGAAGCATCCATAAAGAACAGTTTGTTTGCTTTGCTTTGACATTTCCCCAGCTTGGAAAAGATTATTCCATCTCTGCAGTCTGGTTTCAGCATCTTTAATTGACAGCTCGAAAGTTTTTCTTTTCTATGGGTTGTTAAAAAAATAACGCATGACAACGGTTGCTTTAAAGCGAGGCGCTGTTTCAGCTGGGAGACCTCCAAGTGTCACTACAGCTGCTCTAAAGCGCACCTGTGCCACTGTGTGGCACTTTGGCTTAGATAATTGCTGGGCGGTTGGCTTTGCTGCCTGTGAAACCGCGTTATGCTCCCACAGCTGGCGGGGCACTGAATTCCACCAGAGATTATTTTCGGACTCATTCTTGCTGGTTGTCTTCTGAACGGGAAACTAAATCTGCCAGAACGTGATGGTGAGAGGACCGTCCATCCTCCGTGAAGCACGGCAAAACCGCACTTTGAAGAAAAAGCTTGACTGCTGTAACCTATCGTGGTGACTGACTCTGTGTCAAGGTGTTTTTTACTAGCACGCACACACACACACACACACACTGCATGAACTGCTAAACACGTCCAGCTGAGGGCACACAACCTACTTTGTATCACACACGTGTTACTTCAGAGGATCCTAACATTAAACATGATGAACGTTTCAAATAGTAACAAATAATCCGTGTGAGGTCAAATCTGACTTTCTTACTTCAAACTATTTTTTTTCTACTTTTGGATCTGTATGATGTCACTGTGAGCAGAGATCCCTAATACACTCATCTCTGTTACCATCTGTTGCTGTGAGTGTACAAGCCCCACCCACTTGGTGGGTTTTATTTATGAAGAGCAGCCAATCAGAAGAAACTTGGCTTAAAAGGAGGGAGAGGGTCGCTGGGATGGCTGCCATAAACTTGTAGTTCATTTAGTCGGTGAAAAAGCGTCGCACAGAGTCCCATTACGACGTAAAGAACTGCTTTAATAATATAACGTAGCTGTAATAAATCCCCTTTAAAAGCATTAGCCTTAGCTCTGTTTTAGAGAATCATGCATTAATTCTCCTTCTTTAACTTCCTTTATTGCTTTGGTTGCTAGCAGGTGGCACACATTGAGTTTATGTGAACATGAGAATCCACCTTCAGCAGTGAGAGAAATACATGTACCTTTTACAGGACACACAGGGATTTGTTCAATAAAACATTAAAAAAATAGAATTTATTTGTTAGCATTTACATTTTGGGCAGCACGGTGGCACGGTGGTTAGCACTGTTGCCGCACAGCAAGAAGGTCCTGAGTTCAATTCCAACATCAGGCCGGGGTCTTTCTGTGTGGAGTTTGCATGTTCTCCCCGTGTTTGCATGGGCTCCCTCCGGGTACTCCGGCTTCCTCCCACCGTCCAAAGACATGCAGCTTGTGGGGATAGGTTAATTGGATAATCCAAATTGCCACTAGGTGTGAATGTGAGTGCGAATGAGAGTGTGAATGGTTGTCTGTCCCTGTGTGTTGGCCCTGACATACTGGCGACCTGTCCAGGGTGTACCCCGCCTCTCGCCCTATGACAGCTGGGATAGGCTCCCGCGACCCTGAAAAGGATCAGCAGAAGCGAATGGATGGATGGCATTTACATTTTTGCTTCATGACTAAATCACTTCCCATTGTTAAACCTTTCAATGAAACCTGAAATACTCCGGTGTTCCTCAAGGATCAGTTCTCAGGCCACTGCCGTTTGCAAATTATGACTTAATGAACACTTCACAGTAACTCTTAATTTTGCCTGTAGGTTTTAATTGTGTCTCAGTTACTAAATGGCTGAGTACTCGTTTGCACAGTCCAGATGTCGTCGCGCGATCTTAGAATTTCAATTGCACGATATTAAACAATGCCTTTATTCAGGGATAATGATGGCATTTCTCTGAACTTGTGCAGTTAAAAGCTATAAATAGTGTAGTTAATGACTTCTTGTTAAGATGTTCATCTTGTTTAAAAGATAAATGTTTAAAGCCTTATTTGCAGATGATGCTGTGTTTTATTTCAAAGACCTAAACAGCTTCAAATAAAACAAAAAATGAGAAAAATAACAAAATCAGATGTATGCTCGTCTGCTGGTTCCTCACCTCTCTAGTGAACAGCATGGCAGTGTCGTAGTGCTCGGGATGCCTCTGGCTTGGTGGATTGAAGCGCTGCTGCCAGGAGCAGAAGTTCCTCAGAGCCACACCTCCATTGCTGGAGACCTCCGGTCCAATTTCCTCATCTTCCACCACCAGCATCTCCACCACCACCATGTTCACAGAGTTCTTTATGCTGGGGTGCTTATAAAGCTGGGCGGCCATGGACATGAGGGTGAGGATGTAGTGCTGTGGAGGAGAGGATATTTATGATTCAGCCTACAGATGTGTTTGGAGCCAGGCTGGCTGTCCCTCACAAGTGTGGGATTATAATAAACATACACGTGATGGTAATGAGAATTTTTTTATGAAATCTTGACAAGAAAGCGTGTGCGTGTGTGCGGTATATTACTCCAGGAGACTTTAATGATGTTTTGTGTCTGCGGGACAAGCTTCATTATAAAATTTTGAACAGATTGCAAACACATTTTTGCCTTTTCTTACTTACTAGATGTGCATGTGTAATCGTGTAGAGGGGCCAGTGTGTTGGTTAGCTCGGCTCTAACGTGCCGAGCCTCGTTTGATGCCTTCAAATGGAAAAGAGACTTTTTCCAAATGCAGTAATTGCACAAAAATAAAAGCATAAACACTATGAAGTACTACTCACTGAGCACATGTGTGTTCTACAATGGAAATTAAACTGGCTGGTATGTGGAGCTGTCCTGGACTGTATGTTACTGCTGCAGCAAACAAAGAAAAGGAACGGATGCCAACATCATACAAGATGGCCAGAGCTGTAGGCAGACAAACCGACATGTATTTGCACCTGTGGCCTGAAATCATTTTCCCCAAAGTTACTTGTCCCATGACACAATCATGGGGCGACTGTGGCTCAGGGGATCGGGAAGCTCATCTGTAACCGGTTCGATCCCCCTGCTCTCTCTGTCCTGGTCGTTGTGCCCTTTGGGCAAGACACTTTACCCTACCGGTGTTGGCCAGAGGGGCCGATGGCGCAATATGGCTACAACTGTAGCTGCCTCCACCAGTGTGTGAATGAATAGTGGAATTGTAAAGTGCTTTGCCTGGAATTATTATTATCATTAAAGGAGACGCGTCAGGGATTTCCACTGAGCTGCTGTGTCACCGTGTTTCAGAGCTGCCAAATCACAGACAGTGTGAGCGTGATGTGTATTCTCAGTGAAATCATTTTTTCTAGGGTGGGTTGATAGTCCCACATTGAAAGTTTTTCCACATGTGCTGTGAGCACACCCACGGAACCACATGTTGATTTTTGCCTGCGGAAACCAAATCACTGAAACGGCCCCTATTTGTAGAAAACTGCATAGAAATAAAGGAATGTGTGATTTGGGATGGAAAATCCACTGTGAGCCAAGTTTATCAGTGCAACCTTTCTCCTCACCTTGTGTCTGGTTGCCTGGGGAATACTATGGAGACTTTGGCAGCTGAGGAGTGACTTAAACACAAACAGATTAGAATTTGGCTGGTGCGGACTTTGGCACAGTCCTACTTATTACTGGTTCAGCTTTGTTTGGAACCAGGACTGATTTTAGATTGGAAGGAGGACGTAATAAACATTTAGTGCACTTTAAACACTGAAGGTTTTATGCGGGAGAGAAGGGCTGATTTAAAGAATCACGGAGTAAAGACAGAATGGAAAAGCGCTGTGAGTCTTCCTGGTGATGCTGAGGCTTTGCTGCCAAATGGTGACCTAGTCCCTAGGAATGTGCTCTAGCATTTCTTGCATTTCTTTGGCCTGACATCTTTCTGTGAAAAACAGGGAGCTCATCGATTTCCGCCCAAGGTCCCTCACTGACAAAACATGTTTTATGCAGCCGGAGAGAAAAACATATGCCTGCCTTTATATTTTCGAGTGTGTGAATCCTGACTTTGCAGACAGGATGGGAAAATAAAAAGGGGGGGGGGGGTAATGGAATGACGTCTACAACAGCGGCCTGTTTATGGAAGAGTCTAAGCCAAGAAATTAAAGAAAGCTTTGTTTGGGCGCCGAGTAAGTGTGTGCGTGCAGGAAAGAATGAGTTCATGGCGTCTGACCTTTATTTCATCTCCATAGAAGTGGGTCATGGTTGAGTCTGCTACCACCAGGGTCTCTATGAACCGTGGCGCGGAGACAAAGCGTCTCCGGCGTGGTTCCCTCCTTGCGTCACCGTCGCCGTGCGTAAAACTTTCCCCATTGTGCTGCTCCACGGCCGCGTGATCAGACGGGAGGGAAACACCGTTGCTGTCGTTGAATGTTCTCCTCCTGATGACGTGCGGCTCCTCGGCAGAGGCTGGCCCCGGGCCGCCGTGGAGTTTGGGCTCAATCAAATACTCTTTGCCCTCCGTTACAAAGGAGCCAAAGATGCCCGAGCACAGACTGACAGCCACGAGTGAGTTCTGATCTTGATCCACGTTCCCGGAGTAAAAGCAGCTCCTCAGGTGGCCCTCGCTCTCCTCTGACCTGTTCATTAGCTTCTGGGGGACGGCTCGGGCACCTGGAGCGCTGCGTAAAGTTTCAACGTCTCTGGCTTTGACGCGCTGGATGGTGAAGGAAGGCGCGATGAAGCTGGTGTCCGGGACGAGGTTTAGAGTAAAGTCTTTGCCAAACGCACTGAGGACAAACCTCGGCTGCTCCTCGCTTCTCTTCCAGAAGCGCCCGCTGGTTCTTGCGTTTATCCGAACAGGTACAACATCCTCTGATTCAAACGAAGAGGCAAGTGCCGCGTTGACCACGCACAGGAGCGAAAAGAGCAAACACGCAGTGGCACACATCGTCTGCAGACAGAAACGCGCTGAAGAGTGGATCAAAAATAAAGACTCTAACAAAGATGATGTCCTTTCTCTTCTGCAGTCGCAATAACGTCTCTACTGAAATGAAAGTGAGCTCCCAGTCCCACTCAGCTTCGACCAGCTATCATTCCCTGTTCTGCCGCTCACCAGCACCGCTGCAGTCTGGACATATCGGGGGTATTTATACTTTCCCTTCTTCTCTGGACACGAGGGGGCTTATTTTTGATATCCTCCGTTGCTGGAAATTCTCCTCCCACTCACACTTCATGAGAAACTCGAGGATAAAACGGGTCCAATAAGAATGGGCCGACACTCCCCCCTTCTGAAACAGCTTGACAACCGCGCTCCTATTATTAACCCAGCGTGCTGTATGGCAGCGACAGGACATCTATACTACGCATAGCTGGGAGTCCGCTACGCGAGTTATTTCGGAGGTGTGTGAGTGGCAGGCCCCCACAGGGCCCGGAGCCCCCCACCCCGCCCCTCTCCAAATCCGGCCTGCTTCATCCTCCGCACAAAAGAGCAAGACGAAGAAAGGCGCCGAGTTTTCTTGGAACTGACCCCGAACACTGGGAAACGTCTAATCGCGTTAGTGATGATTTTGGATGAACGTTATTCTTCTCATATCTCCAATATGTGACGTTTGAAGAAGCTTCTTTTTAAATACTAAAATAAAGCAAGATTTTACACACAGTGAATAAAAAACTGCATTTGAACTGAATGTTAAACTCCTCAAATAATCAAAAACAAATGCCAAAAAATTCCTGCACCCCAAACAGATGTACAGATCACGACATGTACCAGCAGATGGCGCCAAAGCACAAGGACCGAGCGTTTGTGCTCACTCTTCGTTAGACACTAGGTGTCGCTGTTTGCCCCAAAATCAAGTTTCTGTTTTCACTTGTTCCCCGTTTTCTTTAGTAGAAGCTGGAGACGTGTGGTACTCTGTAATGTTGACCATTCAATAATATTAGAGTCGTTACTGTCATGATGGCCTCCTCAGTGGCAACACTTGATTCTAGGAGGGTTTTGGTCTTGTTCCCAAATCAATCGATCTCTGTTAGATACGTTTTTCATCCTTTTTTGCTGGAGCCCATCCTCCCTACCCCCAACTTTGTACATTCACTGCTGTACTTTATTAAATTACAGATTTAATGCCCTTGTACTGATCCAGCAGTGCTGAAGTCACTCAAATCACCTCCAGCTGCAACATTAAAGTGACATACACGTTATTACCTAATCCAATGATATCATGTAAATGATTCTGCTTGATGTTTTGATGAGATTGAAATTCATGACCAACGTTTATCAGTGTATCTATTTCTGATCAAGTGATGCTCTGTGTGCTCTTCTGAAACATGTCTGATTCAGAGTTGTCTGAGCAGACTGCGTGGTGATGATGCTCATGTCGCTCATGCTGTACGGCAACAATAATATTTGGAGAGCTACAAGTGGCTGCGCTCTGCAGCACAAAGCGCGCAGCCTGGCCAATGAGCTCCGTCCTGCACACGCACTCAGATTTCTGTTTGACAGCGATGCTCGAGTTTAGCGCGACTTTAAAACTGAGCAGCTCAGAGAAGTTCGCGTGCAGACAGGAAACGGTGCAAGATGGGAAAGCAGCAGGGAGGACGCGCGAGTGCATAGGCTTTTAAAAGACGCATGGGCTGAGCTTGGTGCCATTGCGCACAACTTCTTGAACGGCGGACTGTCCCGAGTGGGAGCAGAGATGGCGATGCCGAGCAGTTCTTTCGTTCTTTTTACGCAGTTCTTGCTTTATTTGAAGGTGACACATTGCATGGAGGTCGATTTCTGCAGACCTGTTCGCCTGAGTCAGAAAAAGCCCGGAGTGTATTTGCACCGGCGCGCCGAGCAGATGAATGAAGATGAGATCGTGTTTAGACTTCGTGCATTCAGAGAGGATTTTTACCTCCATCTGTCTCCAGATTCCAGTTTCATTGCAGCTGGGAGTGTTTCAGCACCCGACACCTTTGCAGGCTCTGAATTCAGGGAATGCTTCTACTCCGGCTATGTCAACGCAGACCCCGACTCCTTTGCCGCGCTGAGCCTGTGCAAAGGCCTGCAGGGGGGATTCTTCTATAACGGCGTGGAATATTTTATTAGCCAGACCGAGACTGAAGACGCAGGGGCCGCTTCTGTGCGTGGAAACTCCTTCGACAGGACGCATATCATTCGCCGCCGCAGACGCCCAGCGCACTCAGCTGGAAACTTCACCAGCAGGTGTGAAGTTCCACCTGACACCAACTTCACCGTCTCCCTGGAGAGATACAAGTACATGAGAGAACTGGAGACGGACGGCTTGACCGAGACTGTGCTCAATTCCTTGGGGAGGTCTAAGAGGTTCGCCGCCGTCCCCAGGTTTGTGGAGGTGCTGGTTGTGGCAGATGAATCTATGGCTAAATTTCACGGGGATGGCCTAAAGCATTACGTTCTGACCCTCATGTCAGTAGCAGCCAGGCTTTACAAGCACCCCAGCATCCTCAACTCCATAAACATAGTGGTGGTGGGCTTCATGGTGATAAACGACGATGACAAGGGACCGAAAGTTTCCAGTAATGCTGCTCTGACTCTGCGCAACTTCTGCTCCTGGCAGAAGAAGTTAAATAAACACAGTGACAAGCACCCCGAGTACTGGGACACAGCCATTCTGTTCACCAAACAGGTAGGTCAAAGAGCCAGAGCTGCATTAGAGATGTGGCTGCTGCAGAGAACAGAACTACTGCACTCATGGATGGATGGTCAGATCCTGGAGTCTGGGGCACAAACACATACAGGGCCCCCTGTTCACTTAGACACCAAGACTAAAACACAGCTGTAGCTGAAGTAGATGCATTGTGTCATCCAGGGGTCTCAAACCTGTGGCCCGGGGGCCACTTGTGGACCACGTCAGCCCTACTTGCTGACATGAAGAAATAACGCAGTTTGTCCCTTGTTGTCGAGTGCAATGTTAAAATAAGTTCTTTAAGAAGCCCAAAATGATTTAACATGAAGGCGACATGAGCAGAGAGCACAAACACACTGAGGCTGTGTTACTCAGTGACAGACTCGCACTCATGTCTGCAGTTTGATTTGTTAAACACGAACACAACGACAGCAGCAGTGCTGCCACGTGTGCACAGACAGCACCAGTGTGTGTGTTCAATGAAAGGATCCAGTTAGTTAAAATCTGTGTTCACGTTTGCAGTTTGCTCTTTTTATACAGTATTTGAAATTTTAAAAACAAACAAACAAAACATTTTAGGAAATATTTGTGGGTGTTTTCTTGTTTATTTGTTTGTTTTTGTACTACTTGAACATAAAGTGTCCGTCCAATGAGACGACAGTGCCAGCAGTGGCCCACAGCTCATGTAAGTTTGAGACCATTGATGTAATCATTGTGTGTCTGTCTCAGGTTGTTTGATGTTTTGATTGTCTCTTTGTATGTTTGCGTCTGTTTACGTCACACAGTGAGTTTTTGTTGGGGTCGTTTGTATCTCTGTAGTCATTTACACGTCTTTGTTGGGCCTCATCGCTGTTCTTTTGGGCATCATGTGGGTTTGTGTTTCGTAGTATCTTTCGTAGTACTTTGCTCCCCTTTGCAGTTGTTGCTGATTGCTTGAGGTCGTTTCGTGTCTCTGTTTGTTTTGCTTTTACTTCACGTCTCTTCATCTCGACACTACGTCTCTGTGTCTTTTTTCTTTGCATTGCTGTTTGAAACTGTCTCTTTGCAGGGATTTAGTGTTTCTCCACCTCCTTGTAATTGTTTCACAGCTTTTTTGAGCTGTTTTGCATTTCTGTGGTTGTTTCGTGTTTTTATAACTATTTGATTAGTATGTCTTTAGTGGGTGGTATAAATAGACTAGGGGCCCTGAGTTTGTAACCAGTAGTTTGATACTGACTTTCCAGCATTGCAGGGTTTCAAACACCCATTTCACACGACCACAGCTAATTAAGGTTGTCGTGTTTATCACCCCAGTTTTAAAAGGTGGCTTACTTGTTGCTTCTAGGTTTGATTGTTAGAGTGTAGAGCAAGCCTGACGACGATGCAAACTCCCAGAGACCTTAAGAGTAATCCTCAGCAGCAGCAGTAGTGGCGGCAACAGTGCTTGTCTGTGACTCTGTGTCACAGGCTATCGTTATCAAGATGTGATGATAACACAAATGGCCAGTGTCACTGTGGAGACTTGTTATGATTCCTGCACAGCTGCCACATTTACCCATCACTAGTGATCAGTAGGCTCAGTATAGGTGCAGCTACATCCCAGGACTTGCACAGCTCTGCGAGTCCCCTTTTCTGTTGGCTGCTGCAGTGCGTCAGTGGAAAAGACCAGCTGAGCCAGTTCTTTCCATGAAAGACCTCACCTCTATCTGCCTCAGCCGAATAAGAACTGGATTACTATCTGCCTGTAGTGGCCATCTTCATACTATCAAAAACTCTGTAAGAATCCAGCTAGAATTCCAACGACTCCCTCATTTATTCAAGCTGATGTAAGCTGGCACCGTCTGAAGAGTTCAGCCTGTTCACAGCTGTCAGATAATCCCATGTGGTCACCAGAGCTGTAAACACTGGCTGATTCTTACTTCTCCGTCTCTCCCTCTTCAATGCCTGCTCATTATCGGGGGTCATTTTTCCATTAGGTCCACTTTGGCTGACGGTCTGATACACGTCGGCCTCCTTTGCTTAACACGTAGCAACATACAGAAACATTTACGTCAAAAAGAATGAAAAATTGTTCCAGTGTTGGGAACCATCCCTTAATCACACTGTTATATATAGGAAAGTCCAGGTCCAGTGCTGTTGTCCTTGTAGGGCACAGTGACTCCAGCTGCTGCATTGGAAAAAATAATGCAATAGGTTATGAAGTCTAAGATGTGTGGAGTACACATGGTTGGCAGTGTGTGTTACAGCCTTACTGGGCCAACACTGGGTTAACAAGTTCATTTTCAGCTGTCTTCATATTTACTTGGAACACACAGGTACATGAAAGCCACTTGGCCACAAAATCATTCCTGACTTGACATAATGAAGCAGAGACACAAAGAAACCTTTTCAGTGAGCCTCGTGACAGAACTTTGCTACAAAATTACTGATAATCGTTGAATTGTGGCCATTATTCCAAGAAGTTGTTCAGTGGGAAAATACAGTTTGCTGTAATGTTGAACACCAAGCAGGTGCAGCGTGTGCAGCGATGCTCTAAGCTAAAGTCACAGACTAATGTGGACGTAAGCAGTGGAAACGTCGTACTCATTCACCAATTTGTATTTGTTAGTGTCACTTAGTGTTCATAGTGAGTTGTTACATTACAATCTGTGACTTGTCATGTTACTAAGTTATCAAAAATAAACAGTGTTAGCGTGGACACGTTGGTTAGACTGCACAGAGAGTGTTAGCCTATTGGCTAATGTAGCTCTGGCTGTGCTAGCTCTATCGCCATCAGGTTTGTATTAGGTAAGTGTGGTTAACCACGACACCATAGCCACAACAAATAACCAGCAACAAGCTTGGTAATGTCTCTCAGAGTGACAGTTTGAGTTGAAACCTCGCTAGTGTGGTTTCTGAGCTGTGGTGGTGGTGGCCCAGCCAAGGGGCCAGAACTGTGGTACACTACTGACTCTGAGGCTCGCTTTGCTGGCAGCAAGACCAGCTAACGGATGAGGTCAGCTAGGAATCTCTGTGGATTATGATGTTTGCGGACGACGCTGGAATCTGTAAAGGAAGCAGATGGAAGATAGCATGGGGAAATGCTATGGAGAGAAGATGAAAGCAGAAGTAAGGCAGTGCTGGCAGGGTGGAGTCGGTGGGGCGAGTGTCAGGGTTGATTTGTAAAGGGAAGGTTTACATTATGCTCGTGAGACTTTGTGATGTGTGACAGAAGTGTTTGTAGGCAAAGAGAGGCAAAGCTGAGATGGACAAGTGCAGAGGACGGATCGCAGGTATGTTCAACAAAGCGTGTTGATTGTAGAGCTGCAAGGAAGCTCCACATTTTGAGTAAAAGAAAAAGAAGAGTTTTATAGAAATAGTGAAGGAGGACATGCAAAGGGTTGGTGTGAGAGAGGAGGATGCTGGGATATGATCTACCATGGTGACCCCTACAGAGAGCAGCCAGAAGAACAAGCAGCACTGCCATCAAAAGGTGTCATTATCACAAAATCGGAAGCACATGCCAGACCGCAATTATCAGCCCGCGAAGATTCACGCAAATCACTCCGAAATGCACAGTCCAACCTGTCGGCTGTCTCGCTAGCTAACTTCAACATGCTCGCTGACACAGCTGTAAGTTTGGATGCATCCTGCTCAGCAGCTGCATCCCACTGAGGCAGAGGGAGAAAGATGCTTTCCAAATCCTTAAGGGCCTTTCCTTTTCCTTCAGCCGATCGCTTGAAAAACCACACTATATAACTCATCACTTTGTAACGCTGACATTTGTTAACAACAAGCGCAGTATACACCTGAGGCTGATGGGAACGCCAGTTTTATATAAACACAGCCATAAATTAAAGCAACGACCATTTTCAAAATTTGATCCACTGGTGGTTACAGCAAGGCCAGCACCTCATGAAGCAACACATCAGTGTTCTTCTGGAAGGAACATAAACACCTCTGATACTCGATGTTGAATCTTTGCACATTGGTGCTGATTTAGGAGACGACTGAAATCCAAAGGAGAGCTCCTCTGGGGACCCTCAGTGTCACACATGGAAACCAACCCAACACTTGTTGAAATGTTTCAGTTTGGACAAAACCACCAGTGATCTGTCCTCCTTGTTCTCAAACCACATTAACAGCATAGCTAGAAGATAACACCACAGCTGTAAATGTGGGCACAGGTGTGGGGATCATCCTGGTTTTGGAAGTTTTGTCTTGAAGTTTTTGTCTTGAAGTTTTGTTTTGAGTACAGACGACTCCTCTGTACAACTTACTTCAATCATGACACTTTTGCAATTCAATCAAATTACTTTTCTAGAACCAGCAGCCACCATAAAGGCACACGACTGTGTTCAGTTCTGGTGCAGCAGACTGTGGAGTTTTACTCTGAATACCACTTTGAAGGAGTGCTGTGAAGTTTACATCAAGTGTAGGTTAAAGTACTGTCTGCATTTCGGGGGGAAACCTGCATTTGGTGGCATCTGGGTGCTCCGAAACTACAGGTTTTCTCTAAAATGTTGTACAGAGGGTACAACAGGACATATCAGGACAAATATATATTTAATAAAGGTGCTCAGACAACAAATAAAACAACAGACTGATTCTTATCAATATAAAAACATCAGATGTTCACATAAAACCAACAATTTACTTTGAACTGTTCTGTAAATTAAGAATGGGTGAATGTAAGCAGAGAGTAGATGGGAACAGACTTTGCGATGAACACAGTCAGATAGATTCCTGTGGATTTATTCCACTCTGCGCTGCGCTGGAGGTATATTCTTACCTCTGTACAGAAACACAAAGAGGAAATCTGTGGCAGCCCATCTCCCCCGACCCTCTGCTTCAATATATTTTAAGAACAGGGAATAAGCAAACCACACTCCCACATGCTTTGAATTAGTTCCTTTCATGGTCTGTTCAATGTGTTGCTCAGGGCCCAGCCACACATAGCATGTTTGGAACATGGCCCGAGTCCAATCTGATTTTTCAGGCTTCCAATGAGAATAAAGAAGCACACATTTGTCTCTGTGTCACCAGGATCTTTGTGGAGCCACGACCTGCGATACGCTGGGGATGGCTGATGTTGGGACCATGTGCGACCCGAAGAGGAGCTGCTCCGTCATCGAGGATGACGGCTTACCCTCGGCTTTCACGACTGCTCATGAACTTGGTCAGAAGTTTTCTCACATTATGCACCTCATGCTAAACCAACACGACCACAGAATGACTTTTTATTTGGGGCTTGACAAACTTGTATGTGCATAATCAGTGCGCAGACTAGCCCGGCCTGTGGGACTTATTATTTTCATGGTGAATTGTATGGTTGCGGTTCTTGGTCTTGATCCTGGGGGACTGGTGGGTTTCAATCTGTCAATTTAATTGCCTTCATCTGATGCTGTGTTTGAAAATCAGTATCATTACAATCAAAAGCAGCGCTCAGTGTTTCACCGAGCAGCCACACCATGTAACTTTGTATTCTGGCAGCTGCAAATGGCTGCTGTGAAAAATCTCAACTATTTCATTTGATATCATAAAGCAACATCTTTAACAATCCAGCCAGTCTGTGGAAAGGAAAGGGGCAACGAAAGCACAGGAAATATTACTGGTATGTCCAGCAGTGGCTGCTAATTGTAAACTACATACATAAACTATTGTTCATCTCCGAACATTTGGGGTGGAAGTGAGTGACACGAGCAGATTCATACTACTGTTGTGTCTGTGAGTTAGCTATTAGCTACAGCAAGCAATTTAGCATAAAGGTCTGAAGATACTGGGAATGGCTCGCCTGCTTCATCCAAGCTCTACTGAGTACTGTTACAAAGTACACTTTGGCACAAACAGCTAGCTCTTAGCCCTGCCCCCAGTGCTTTTCTTTGTTAGGCTGGCTGTAGCCAGGTTAGCCTCATTAGCTTAGCCTCTTACGCAACCCACAAACATCACTTCGTTTTTACTCTGTCGCGGCGGGGTGCGCCGGTGTATTTGGAAATAAGACCCAAAAGCAGATGCTGATTGGGTTTTAATGAAAAGCGAGCCTTTATTTGCCTGGTGGCAGGAGTTAGACATAAAAACTAAATGAACAGAAACACTGAGAAACACCGTGACTGTGACTATGGGGGGGATGACAGACGACCTGACAATAACTAAACAGAAAAGCACAGGCGAAATACACACAAGGGTGATTAGGGTAATGAAAACACACGAGGACACAGCTGATACACATGAACCTAATGACGCTACTGGGAAGTGAAAGTAAACACAATGACCAAAGACCACAACACTCTTTCAAAATAAGACAGGAAACATGGAGAAAAATACAGTAATCGATTAAATAAAACTAAAATACACACAACACTGGCTCACAGACCCAGAACCATGACATACTCTGGATAATGTTTTTATTCTGACATGACAGTTACCAGGTTATATGAAATCCTAGTTTCAATGTATTACGGTGATTGTGCACCATAATAAATTCATTTTGTAAAATTCTTCCAGAATTTGTGAAGAGCCTATTAGCTAGCTAAATTACCAGCATAAATCTGTGACTCCTAATGAAAACATAAATAGGTAATTCTTCTCCGCCTGCTGCCTTAATGTTTAGTAATAGATAGCATTAAACTGCACAAACTTGTAAAAACTCCTGAGACTGAGTGACCGCTGAGAAACCTGCTGAAAAACAGAGGGCTTTAGCCTGAAACCAGATGCACGAGTAACCCGAGAGGCCCAGGAGAGGCATTGGTTTACACTGTCCTCATATATGTTAAGTAATTACACAAGTTCCCCCTCGAAATAATCCGGTCTCATGAACGACCGCATTAAAACCACAGTTTATGTTTCTTTTTTATTTTGGAAGGCACTGCTTGTATTTAGGGAACGTAATGATTTCCTTTGGAAATAAAGTGCTCTGTTCCTGACATCAGCTTCAGATGACTGAGTAGAGCTGCTGTGTGTATGTAAACGATTTGTCTTTGCATTAATATGTTCGCATTTCTCTTTATCTCCGCACGAACTCATTGTGCTCGTGTTTTACTGAAAACAGAACCAAAATGAGTCCTCCTCTTCCCACTGTTTTCCCTCAGGCCACGTTTTCAACATGCCCCATGACAATGTGAAGGCATGTGAGGAGGTATTTGGGAAACTAAAGGACAACCACATGATGTCTCCCACGCTGATTCAGATAGACAGGAGCCGACCCTGGTCTGTGTGCAGTGCAGCCATCGTTACCGAGTTCCTGGACAGAGGTCACGGTTAGTAAACACTTCCTGCTTATGTTTCTGGACTCTGATTAACATCTAATTATGTCCAGGCGTCGTCATCCAGCTCTCAGCTGGTAGCAATCTGACTGTACCCACAAAATGTTTTTTTTGCCTGTAATTTCTGCTTGATTTCATGCCAAATGATATTTCTGTTTAACATGTTTTCAATCATTTGGATTCAGTTATTGAACTGTGCCTCACAATCATATTGTTTTATTTTAAAAAGTCGGAGCAATTTATCTAAAGCAAGTTTATCACTGGAGTGTTTAGTTAGAACCAGGCCACTTTTAAAAGGTGCACACGTAGTAATTAGTCAAATGACTTTACAAACTATAAAGATGTTGGTTATAGAGAATTTTATATAAATACTGTTTGTCATTGCAGGGGCAACATTTTAGTGGTTGTTGACGGCTTAGCACGCCCCCCTAATGTGATCGAGGTGAAAACGAAACTCACCTGTCGTCAGGCAGAACGCGGATGCTGAGGCTTGATGTGGACCAACTGGTCACACAGTTGTTTTACATGACTGGTGAACAGCCGAGGCAAGGCCACAGCATTTCATTCATATATGACGTTAAGTTGTCATCAGTTCAGATTTGATAAAAAAGTTGTACTTAACTGGTGTACGTGAAATGAAAATTCTGGATCCTCGTCCAGAAATCTTGTTTTTCTGACGGATCACTCGGTTTCTTCATTTCTAGCCAAGAGCAAATTTCTAAAAGACAAGTTAACAGAGTGATTAGTGTTATCTGCCAGTCAGACATCAGTAAGAGACATGGTGGACGTCCCATCTGGATTCTGTTGATTTTCAGTCTGGGTTCTGTTTCCTGTGGTCTTCTTTGGATGAGAGTTTGTTTTTTTACTACATGTTAGAGTTTTGAGCCAGAATCAGAGAAAACCACCGACTGTATGTAAACGATGTACATAGACCTCATGATATCACCTGTTTGTTGTTGGGGGCTGCAATCTTCACCCATCCTCTTCTCCTTATGTGGTGCTGAACGATACGCCAGCTATCAATCATGAGGTGAAAGGTGCAGCCTGTGCCACCACTAGGTGCACGTCTTTGGACAGTGGGGAGATGCCAGAGCACCTGGAGAGGACCCGCGCAGGTAGAGGAGAACATGCAGGTGTTGCATTTGAAGACCTTAAATTAGTGATTGAGACCATAAAGTCATCATGAAGATTTCTCCGGTGAGGCCATGGATCAAGAGAGCCGAGGACGTTTCTCATATGTTATGGAATATATGATGGTTCCAAGTTTACCTTAATGTAGCAATAACTGCCAAGGACATGAGAAGTATAATATCGATGCATTTATTATGGAATATTACTTGATATTAGAGAACACAGGTGGACATTCTTGCTTCAGCAGGCACAGCTATTCAATTCTGAAGTTGTAACCTCACACACGGTTTCATAAACTTCCTCCTACGCTCTCTGGATAAGGAAACACATTATGTCTATCTACAAGCTGCCGGCTGTCCTCCAGCCAAAACACCCAGTGCCATCAGTGGACTGAGGTCATTGTAGTCCTACAAGCTCCAATAAGACTAACCTTCTCTCAGGCCTTCCTGAACAGTGAAGCAGCATCTGACAGACTAGTGCTGTCACAATAACCTGGACCTAACGGGAATAAAGAAACAGTGGAGTTTGGAACTCAAAGTGCACTGAGCTGTCGGTCCTCTGCCTGCACAGAGAGGAGGTAGAGAGGGAATATGTGGTAGGTGTGAGTATCTTCACAACAGATCGTCACATTCAAATCCATCGTCTGCATCAGCACCTGCTGACTCAACTTCTCTCAGGCTGCGTCCACGCTGGCCAGGATAGATTTGAAAACGGCGTTTTTGTCTGAAAACACTCGGCGTCCACACTATCGTTTTCTGTCGTTTTCACAGAGTTGTGCGTCCACATTGAAACGGCCCAAAACGCTCACATTTTATTACTGCGCACGCGTGAAACGCAAGAAGATTCGACCTGCCTCGTTTCTGTCTTATTTACTTTCCGGCTCTTTGAAACGTCGGCAAGATGTCGAGGAAAAGCAGCGGGTTTTTTAAATGGACTAGCAACGAGGTGGAGTTGCTGCTGCGAGTAACACAAAAGTACAAAGGTGCAAAAGCGAGTGAGAATACTAGGGCTGACAAAACTGAGAGCAAACAAAACAACTGCTGTATAACGTCCTCCGCTATCTTAGGTTAATTGGCCACGTGACTGCATCACATGACTAAAGTGCATCATCGTTTTTGAAAGTCTCTGTTTTCGCTGTCCACACTGCGACGCAAAAGCACCGTCTCCAAATGAATTCGTTTTCGAGAGCGTTTTCTAAACACTGCGTTTTCCTTCGGGGAAAATGGCGTCTCAGTGTGGACGGGCGGCCAAAACGCAGAGAAGATGATGCGTTTTCAAACGAAAGCGCATTAGTGTGGACGTAGCCTCAGTCTTCAACACTCCTGACCTGCTGCCGTGTGCTGAGGTTGACCAGCTGCTCACAGCGAACAACAAGAATCCACAGCAGGTGGTGACGGCGTCACAGCTCCCCACTGACTCCATCTGTTTTACAAAGGACCCCACTCACTGTGAACATCACCTGTTCTTTCCTCCTGCCTTCTTGGAGGACGTACAGCTCACACATTAAAAATACAGATTCTATATTATGTTATTGTTTTAGAATAAAATGTATTATTTTCCTTTTCCAGTATTATTTGTACCTGTGTTTACCTTTCTCTCAGTTTATTTTACACGCCCTGACGTACAGCAGAGAAGCAGGACGCTTTTTCACTGTAACACTGTTATAATGACAATACACATTTGTTCTATTCTGGATTATAAATACACCAACAGAGTGATTAACCATCCTGAGGGTGACTGTAAGTGAAGTCATTAAATGTACTAATTTATTATATCACCCCTAATCTCCAGCTACCAACGACTGCCGTTCCTAAAACAAGCAAATGAACCTGAACAAGCTAACAGTGCTGAGTCATTAGCTTAAACTAAACACGATCAGGCGTCTGCACCGTCTCATGCAGAGCACACTCTGCTTGTTCACACATTATTTATAAGTTCAAGCAGTGCCTGTCTTCCATAGGCTTTGATGCTGCAGGTTTAAGTCCGACATAATGTTAAACGTGCATCATTGTTTATCTCCCTGCCAGGACCTTACATTAACTTACCTAAATGTACCTCAGCGTCAGTGTCATATAAAACAGATCAAAATGAATGCGTGAGGTGAACGCACACTGGTTACATTTTCAATTAAATTTCCACTGACTGATGAAGCTCAGTGACCTCGAATGAGTTTTCACACGTTCAGGTGACAGGAAGCATCATCCAAGTCCCGATGTCCCGTCCACAGCTATGTTATGACGCCAAAAACTGAACTCGATGTTTCGGAGAATAAAGGTCGCGTCAGACCATCACTTGCAAGGGGAGAAATATAGACGAGGTTTTTGCAAAGACAAATACAGATAATAATGAACAGGAGCCCAAAGAACAGCGTGGCCGTGCAGGCAGACCGGCTTTGTCAGAGCCTGTTTCCTGTTTTTAAACACTTCCCATACAGTTCTGTACATTTAAACTGTGTTTCTTTAGTGACATAGTGAACACGTCAGACTCTTATCCTCTGTGACATTCATTCAACTTTCATGTCGCAGCTGTTTTTCAACTATGACCAGACTCTGAGAAAAGAGGACCGGCAACATTCAGTGCTGAAATGTTTGAATTTATTGACAGCCATGCTTCTTTCCACCTGGTAAACACAAGTGCACAATTTACATTTCTTTCATCTGTTCTGTGTTTGCTCTCGTCACCGCCTCACATCTTCATCCCATTTTTAGCTGCAAAGTGTTCGTATGCTAGCTGCAGACTTTGTTTGGTACTGGGTAGGTGATGTAGTGTAGTGCACACATTTCCTGCTGCACAAAATGATGAGAGTAAAGAGACTGAACCAAAACATTCAAGGGTGTAAGAAACAGTGAGCTCAGTGAACAGCTACAAACATTTGTTAGTGCATAGATAAACTACATAACAGGTTTTTCTCAATCAGCATCACCTACATGCAAATAAGGCTTTTCTCCTTTTGTAATAATATTGATTAGCTATTTAAAGAAACTGATCACTCCACGAATAAAGCTTTGCTGTTACTCTCGGTGTGTTTCTAGGAGACTGTCTGCTGGACCAGCCTCAGAAGCAGCTGACACTGCCCGACAACCTGCCCGGCTCCAGCTACAGCCTGCACCGTCAGTGTGAGCTTGCATTTGGCCCCGGCTCCAAACCCTGCCCTTACATGCAGCCCTGCTCCAAGCTGTGGTGCACGGGAAAGGCCCGAGGACAGCTGGTCTGCCAAACTCGACATTTCCCCTGGGCCGATGGCACAAGCTGTGGCAACGGCAAGGTTTGCTACCAGGGGGCTTGCTCTGTGAAGAACAGCACTGAGCACATCAAGGTGAGACGGGGTGTGGAAAGAAAGCAGCATCCCATCCTGCTCCAGCATTTTTGTCACAGACTAGTGAACAGCTTTGATCGTTCTTTTGTCTCAGGTCGATGGTCGGTGGGGGAAGTGGGGTTCATTTGGTGACTGTTCCAGAAGTTGTGGAGGCGGAGTTCAGCTGGCAAGAAGACAGTGCAACAACCCTGTCCCTGAAAACGGAGGCAAATACTGCTACGGCCTTCGTGTCAAGTACCGTTCCTGTAACCTCAGCCCTTGTCCTGACACAGGTACGCTGATCCTCGGACCATTCACCATAAAAATAAACCTTAGCAACCATAACTATTTTTGTCCAGTGATGGCAAGTAATTCAAACAGAAGGTGGCAAAATCCTGCAATAAATCCCCCAAGGAGGGCTCCTTAAGCCTATATCCAAGTATTAGATTAGCATTAGATTAAAATGCAAACATGTGTTCAGTATTTTTAAAATTTTCTTCAGTTTTAGTCAGAAAATTTAAAAACAGTCAGGGAGGTGTATAAATACCTCATAGACTTTGCTTTGTCATTTTCCTGTTAGCTTACTTGCTAACAGTTTTCATAAGCACAGAAACAGCAGCATTAATGGGACTAGCTAGTGCTAACCTGGTACGACAGTTTCTGCTCTGTGTTCGAAGAAATTAAGTCAGCTCAGCATTAAGATTATTTAATTAATGAAAAGTTAGTTGGTTCTTAAGTAAAACGGCACTGCTGCAAGCTAACAGCTGGCTAGCTTAGAGCTCATTCACACAGGCCTAGAGGCTGGTCGAGGACCCTTTCACAACCTCATTTACTCTGGACCTGTTGCTGTCTGTCACCAGGTGGAATCAGTCACACAACCTCCAAACTTTAGTTTCTATAAAACATGCCACGATGTCAGATATTAACCACAGAGCAGCAATGAAACTTGAAAACGTGCTACAAATCGGAAATGGAGAATGTTTGCTTTCAAAGTAAAAGTGCCTTACCACTAAATCCAGCAAAACAGTCAACTTTTAATTTGAAGGCAGATTAAATGTCTGATTTGTATCCCACTCTTCACAGTTTCAGTGCTGCTTAGCCAACAGGTCAACCAATTTTACACAGCAACAGCAGCAAACACCAGCAATGCTAACTGTCCTTTTGTAGTGCGTGGCTGCGACTCCAGCAATCAGTTTTACAGAGGCTGCCAATGACTGCCTCCAACCAGTTGGGGAATAGTCAAAGGAGCTTGCAAAGAAAAGCGTCTGGACTTCTTTAAGTTGCTTGAAGACGTTTCACCTCTCATCCGAGAAGCTTCTTCAGTTCTAAGGTCAAATGGTGGAGAGTCCCAGATATAAACCTAGTGGGAGTGACCCCCCACAGAGGGACAAAAGGACCCCTGATGATCCTCTAATCGCCTGAGCCAAGGTGTGAAACTGGGTGTGGGTCCCAATCAGCCAGAGTTTCGGGTGAGTTCATTGTGAAACCTGGCCCCACCCTATCATGCGAATTCCTGAGGTCAGATGGCCCAGGATGTGAGTGGGTGTTAAGGTGTCTGGGAAGGATCTCAAAACTGGATTATAGATGGCAGAGAGTTGGTGTCGTAAGCCCCGCCTCTGTTCAAAGATGGTCGCTCACAGTGGACATAGATGGCTTCTTTCACTCCTCTTTCAAACCATCTGTCCTCTCTGTCCAAAATGTGAACATTGGCATCCTCGAAAGAGTGACCTTTGCCCTTAAGATGCAGATGGACTGCTGAGTCTTGTCCTGTGGAGGTGGCTCTTCTGTGTTGTGCCATGCGCTTGTGAAGTGGCTGTTTGGTCTCTCCAATGTAGAGGTCTGAGCATTCCTCGCTGCACTGTACAGCATACACCACATTGTTAAGTTTGTGTTTTGGCGTTTTGTCTTTCGGGTGAACCAGTTTCTGTCTGAGTGTGTTGCTGGGTCTGAAATACACTGGGATGTCGTGCTTGGAGAAAACTCTCCTGAGTTTCTCTGATACACCGGCTACATAGGGGATGACAATGTTGTTGCGTCTGTCCTTCTTATCCTCCCTCGCTGGTGTCTGGTCTTCTTTTCTGTGCCTCTTTGCTGACTTTAAGAACACCCATTTAGGATAGCCGCAGGTTTTGAGTGCTTCCTTTACATGTGTGTGTTCCTTCTTTTTCCTTCAGGCTTAGAGGGAACATGTTCTGCCCGGTGGTGTAGGGTCCTGATTACTCCAAGTTTGTGTTCCAGAGGGTGATGGGAGTCAAAGAGGAGGTACTGGTCTGTGTGTGTGGGCTTCCGGTAAACTTCGATGTTGAGGTTGCCGTTCTCTTCAATGTGCACAGCGCAGTCCAGGAACACCACCGGGCAGAACATGTTCCCTCTAAGCCTGATGGTTTGAAAGAGGAGTGAAAGAAGCCATCTATGTCCACTGTGAGCGACCATCTTTGAACAGAGGCGGGGCTTACGACACCAACTGTCTGCCATCTATAATCCAGTTTTGAGATCCTTCCCAGACGCCTTAACGCCCACTCACATCCTGGGCCATCTGACCTCAGGAAATCACATGATAAGGTGGGGCCAGGTTTCACAATGAACACACCCGAAACTCTGGCTGATTGAGACCCACACCCAGTTTCACACCTTGGCTCAGGCGATTAGAGGATCATCAGGGGGTCCTTTTGTCCCTCTGTGGGGGGAAACTCCCACTAGGTTTATATCTGGGACTCTCCACCATTTGACCTTAGAACTGAAGAAGCTTCTCGGATGAGAGGTGAAACGTCTTCAAGTAACTTAAAGAAGTCCAGACGCTTTTCTTTGCAAGCTCCTTTGACTACAATGACCTGGATGACTGAGAACCTTCACAGACATCTAATTTGAGGCTGTTGCTTCATTTCCAGATAAAAGCTTCCGCGAGGAGCAATGCGAGGCCTTCAACGGCCTAAACCTGAACACCAATCGGCTGGGCTCGTCTGTGGTTTGGGTTCCCAAATATTCAGGCATCTCTCCCAAGGACAAATGCAAGCTCATCTGCCGTGCCAATGGGACCGGATACTTCTACGTCCTTGCTCCAAAGGTATGCATCTGATTTTCAGCCGTTCCACTCAGGAAACAATTCTGATTGTATCTGTTTCTATCAACTCTTTCTTAACACACTGAAAAACGTGTTCAAGAACGCAAATTATGTTCATTAAATGAAAGATAAGTGATGGCTGTACACAGTACAAAGATCAGCACTGCTAGCTTTCATTATGCTGCAGTTAATTTCAAAATGAAAGTCCTGCCACGCTTGTATCTGTGTAACGAGCTCAGACATGACACCGGCCTATCAACTATTATGCTTCATAATGAATCTGAACTCCTCAGTGTTTAACACTTCAGAAGTCAGGAGTCAAAACCTGATGGGACGCTGAAGCTTTGAGTTAGAAAGGTTGGTGTGTCACTGCTTGGCCTTATTCACAGTTTGGGAGATGATGGTTACATCCATCACTTTTAAAGTGACAGGTGATGTTTTGGTGGCAGCAGAGAATCAATAGAGTGGTGAGAAAGTCAAAGATGGAGAGACAGAATCACTGCACAGCTGTGGCTTCTCAGCAACCTTTTATGAAATCAGCAGAAATACAAGCCAACGTCTCACTGACATGTTGTGGCAATCAGTCTGGGGAAGCTTCTTGGTTTGTAGTGATTTATGGCTCTGCTTTATTTAAAGCAAAGGCTGGTAGCTCTCTCTGATGTGTGTATTCATGCATGATGTGAATGTGGCAGGTTGTGGATGGGACACCCTGTTCCCCGGACACTACGTCTGTGTGCGTTCAGGGAAAATGCATCAAGGCAGGCTGTGACGGCAAGCTGGACTCTAACAGGAAGTTTGATAAGTGTGGTGTATGTGGTGGGGACAACCAAGGCTGCAAGAAGGTCTCAGGATTGTTCACCAAGCCAGTGTAAGTAATCCCCACATACAAATTTTACCTAGTACATTGCTCCATGTGACAGAATGTTTCTAAATTCAGTACATCAGCAAAGTGGAATCAAATCGTAAAGATAAAGTATCGATTTTGATAAAAAGCTTCAAACAAAGATGCAAATGTTACATTTCAACCCATATTTAATCTGAAAGACTCGCTGTACACAAACACAATTCACCTCCTAAAAAAGAAGTTCTGCTATACTTGGCACCCGAAAACAGGAAATGAAAGCTTGTGTTTAGAGAGTAGTTGGCTGAAGATGTACTGGTAAGACTGGTTCTGGTAGAAATGGCACATGGTCTTATTCTGGATTCTGTCATTGTGCTAAGTTTAGTTGTTTGCATTGTGCACTAACACATGGGACCTAATTAGTTTGTATTAATGATATTTTGGCACTTGTAATTTAAAACCACTCGGTTGGACATCATCAGTGTTTGACACCTTTTCATTTGCAGCCATGGCTACAACTTTGTGGTGATGCTGCCCGTTGGGGCGTCCAACATTGACATCCGTCAACGGGGCTACCGAGGAATGGTCAGCGATGAAAACTACTTAGCCGTGAAGAACCGCCACGGGAAGTACCTCCTGAACGGCAACTACGTGGTGTCAGCTGTTGAGCGTGACCTGCTGGTGAAGGGCAGCCTGCTGCGCTACAGCGGTACCTCCACATCTGTGGAGATCCTTCAGGCCACCAGACCCCTGGTGGAGCCTCTGACTGTGGAGGTGCTCTCTGTGGGGAAGATGACTCCTCCCAGAGTACGCTACTCCTTCTACATCGCTAAGGAGAGCAAGGAGGAGAAGACTCTGTGGAAAGAAGAAAAAAGTCATAAATCAAAGAACAGCGTCTTGGCTGATAACAACAAAATTGAGTCTAAGAAGCAGGTGATGGGGAAGAGACCCGTGAGTCACTGGGTGACAGGTGGATGGGATTCGTGCACAGTGACTTGTGGGAGTGGTCTGCAGAAGAGGCTGGTACAGTGCCAGAGTGTGGATGGACGTCCTGCTGTGGACTGTGATGGTGCTGACCGGCCCGTGTCAGTAAGAGCATGCGGGGATCCGTGTCCCGTGTGGGATGTTGGGACTTGGTCTCACTGCTCCAAGTCATGTGGGAGGGGCTTTAAAAGGCGGCTGGTGCGCTGTATTACCGAGAACGGCCTGAATCTGCCCAGAGAGCACTGCTCTGGGAAAAGGAAGCCTCAGGAGCTGGACCTGTGCAATCTGAGGCAATGCTAGAGCTGAGCAGGCGCAGCCTGGTGGGTTACCTTCAGCAGTCAAGTGAACCTTTAGCCCTAATCAGCATGATAATGATTCATTTGCTGTGTCAGGTGACTGTTACTGTGACTGAAGGGGCTACACCAGAGAGGGCCGTCTTCCATGGTCTGAAGGACAGACATTTATTCCCTAAGAGAAAGGAAGGAGACCGCCCCCTCCCAAACTGTCAAACCTGCAGCGGGAGGTTTGACTCGTGGTTTGTCTACCTCTTCCAGGACCGATGACCTGATGCCTGCATATACAAAAGACCTTCTAAGACTTAGAGTTTGCAGCAGAGCTGCTGCATCCTCAAAGACTCCGTTATGCACATAAAGACTTTTAATCGCTGTCGGAAACGTTCAAAAGACTTGTAAACACAGCGCTCACAAACTTCTTGGTATACCTACACAGGGTGAGATCTCAAAGCAAGGAAATGAAAGTTTGTGAGATTCGATCTCAAAAGCATTACTGTGCTGTGATGATGTCTTGCCTGTGTACTGGACTTCTCTCAATACTGAGGAACTGATGAAAATGTGAAACATGGTACTGTATATGTCACATTTAAGGCCTCCTTGATCCATGCAGTTTCTACATGTTCGTTTTCCTTTTAGTTACTGGTGTGTGCGATGGGCTGTTGTCTGATATGGACAAATGAAACACAGAACCCAGCTTTATATGTCTCCAAAAAGAAACAGATCCAGGTCATTAGTGACTCTTTAGGGTTAGCGACGGGTTTAAATAGCACAGAAACTCAGAAAGTGTTAGGGTGACATGGTGGTGTGGTGGATCCTGATTGGTTCAAATCCAGTCTGGTCCTATCTGTGTGGATTTCGGGTGTGTCTCCCGTGTCTGTGCGGTGGACACACAGATTAACTGGCGATTCTAAATTGACCGTGCGCGTGTGTTTGTCTGTCTTTGTACGAGCCCTGTCACAGAGTGAAATTTTGCGTTAAGTTTTCCTTTCACTCTGGATGGCTCACAGGTGACCTGGTGGATGATGAGAGGTTAGCTAAACATCAAAGAATTCCTGAATTAATGACCAAAGTATTAGTAAGTTTCGAGCTGAGCTGAAATTATATTCTATACAGTGAATGTAGTCGGTCAGTATGATGCTGTTTCTAATGTGTGTGTCTTTTGTGCAAAGAGCAACAACACATGTTCAGCTGCTTCTTCTATGTTGCCAAAGACCTGTAAGCTGGCACAAAGCCTTAGCACAGTGAAACAGCTCTCTGCAGAGTGGTTTTCATATCTGTCCTCAACCTGAAGCTGGCTTGGTACTGACAAACCCTGACCTCCAGGAGGCTTTAGATCAGGTAAAAACTTGAAATGGTGGATTGATAAATTCATGAACTACTGTTCACCCCACTCACCTTCAGAAATAGAGTCAAATTCCATTTGTGTTCCTTTAGGTAACCCCTGCATGAATATACAAACTAGGACTAAATACCTGGACCTCCAGGTAACTTTGTGTATCTTTTAAAGTACATATATGTTCTTATACATGAAAGCATACATGGCTGCACGGCTTCTTCACGTATGTAGACACATTCAGTAAAACCTTCAAATCTAAGATTAAAATGATTATTTTACAGGTTTCCTTATTTCTTTAAGATTTAACACATTCAGATTTCAGAAGGTGATGGTCGGCCAAAGTTGACTTTTCTGTACATGCACTCATGTCCTCCCAATTAGTCAGTATTAGCATACACTAAATGTACACCTAATAAAAGGCTATAGTTCTCCTGGTTAAGCAGACAACCCATATGAAAATGTGCCTGTGTTTGTATCGGCCGCAGACCATTTTCTGCAGATTATTCCCGTCGCTTTGTGGCTGCATCCCTCCAGTTACATGGTTTAGGACTAGACACTCCATAAAGCACAAACCACAAGGGACCACAAAAGAAACGATCAGCTGTACCCACTGTACCTTTAAATGTACAATAATGTACTTCACTTTCTAAGTGAATTTAGCATTTTGACTGGTTTACCAGACAAAACTAGTGACGTGAAACCACTGCCTTATGTTTGCCTGCATTTTACAGACCAAACAATAGACGTTTGTAGTTTGCTTCCCTCCTCAGTAAAGCTTCTAAAGATTATGGAAATTAATCCGTTATTGCAAAAAGAAATCATAACTGTCTTGCTATGTTATCACTACGTCTAAACCAGTTATGACAGCAATGTAATTTTGACGTAAACTGGAGCCTAAGAAATGCTTCAGTGACAGACTTTGTGGGAAGAACCATTCAAGCTGCTGCTTCCAGTTGCTCTTCGAGGGATCAGTGAATTTGAACTCAACAGAAAGGTTCAGTGGTAAAAGCAGCAGAAATCCCTCCAAGTCAAAATAAGACCTGAATGCACTGTGAGAATCTCCCGAAAGCACTTTGTGTATGAAAAACAAAACACTTGTGCAACTGCTTAACAACATGGGGCCAAGAATGTGGAATATAACACAAGCATCTTTCGACATGGTGTCCAGTTTAGTTTGCTGTGCAGACAGTCCAAGGTTTCACATTTTAGGTCGCCTGCAGACACTGACAGATGGGCCATGCTGTACATTTATCTGTGGACATGATACATTTGTCTTTAGTCCCCTGGGAAAATTCCTGGGATGAAAATCTAGCAGGATAGATATATTTCTACTGACGAGCCACATCCTCGACTGGACACAGAATGAGTAAGCTCAGAGACGATGGCAGGACAATGGAGCACTAAAACTGCACGCAAAAAATAAGTCAATAATAATAGTTGTAATAAATTTATATAGATAAAATATAAATAAGACTCCCAACCAGAGAATTTAAAAAGAACAGAGCATTAAAAGTAAAATGCCAGCAGCAGAAATAGTCAAAGAAAACCTCAGTAGATACAAACTGCAGTTTTTAATTGTTGTTTAAAAGTTATCCAAACTTAGCTGTGTGAGAAATCACTCTCTTTAAATCACGAATTAACTCTGATTAACCACAATGTGTCAGGTTGGTAAAACCACAGCGTGAGCCATTACCCATGATGGGAGAAACCCTGGACCAGTGATCAACCTTCCCAGCAGTGGCCAGCTCACCAAAGTTAAGAGTGTGTCAGTGAGTCACACAGCAGGTCACAAAAGACCTCAGAACAACATTAAAGAACTCAGTTAGCTCGGAGGTCATGATCCAAACATATGAAAGAGGCAAAGGAGAGTTCAAGGAGAAAACCTCTGCAGACCAAAAAGAACATGTAGGATGGTCTCACATTGTCCACAAACATCTCGATGAGCCCCAAGTGTGGACTGGTGAGACAAAAACTTTTTGGAAAGTTCAAGTCTCAGTATTTGGTGTCAAACTAACACAGCCTTTGATAAAAGGAAAAGTCTTGGTGTTGGGAGTGTGTCTGGTCTGCTTTGCCAACACTGATGGAATCAGGAAATCTGCTGAAATCCTGAAGGCGACTGTCCGGCTGTCAGATGGTCCCTCGAAGTCCACTTGAGCCAAAATGACCTGAAACGCAGGACGTTAGTGTCTGGACCTGAATCCAGCTGAGATGCTGTGGCATGACCTTAAACAGGATGTAAATTCTCCAGTGTAGCTGAATTAAAACAATTCGGAAAGAACTGACGAGTGGGCCAAAATCCCTCCACAACAACGTCAAACACTCGTTGTTAGTTTGTGCAAACACTTGATTGCAGCCAAGTGTGGCCCAACCAATATTTAGGTTTTTACTTTTTCACCAGAGGCCAGGCGGCTTTTGTCCCTGTTGTCTCGTAATAAATCAAATCATTATTTAAACTGCATTTTCTATTTACGGTCATCTTTGTCTGCTATTAAATGTGTTTAATAATATAACACAACATGTGACAAACATGCAACAGGAAGGGAACGATTTTTTTGTTGTTGTTTTTGCTCATTTATTATATCTGCCTACATTCATAACACAACATTTTGGACCGTTTCCTCCAGTGTTACATTTTATTCTTTGTGGTTTACAAAAAGAAAAATGTGTTTTCCTGATGAAGCTTATGGAAACAAACGGATCACATGTATCACCAAGCAGCTCCTGTTGTTTTTCCTCCCTGGTGTAGCGTTAACATGTGTTGTTGAACAGAGAGTTGATCCACGGCGTGCTGGTATGTCTGTACTCGCCATTATCCTCGCAATATTCACCAGACCACTAGCAAACCATTTACGGGTGGTTATGGTTTCCCTTTCACATTAATTCCTTACATGCATTTTGGCAGTTCTTCTATTACAAATTGAAACGTCTGCATGTTAAACGTGTGAAAATTCCAATCAAATACGTAGATGCTAAGACGTTAACCCTCTGGTGTCTGATTGGTGGTTAGTAATGACCCCAGCTCCAACCCAAATCCCAACCTGAGACAATGAGGTTCATTTTATTACGCTGGTCTCACAGGTCTGTCCAATCAGATAAGGAGGAAAATAATAACCTTAACTGACTCACATCAAAGACTGTTCACGTCTTTCTTCCAAAACTGGCTGTTTTGTCTTCAAATTAAATATTTAAAGTATAAGATTAGTCTGAAGTGGGGTTCAGCTGTTGCTCTACTTTGAATCATAAATTCATGCATGATGATCAAATGTTGGGTTTATTGGAAGTTTGCATTGATCGACTCTGTCCTTTAACAGAAACCTTTTTTGTGTTTGTTTAGAGGGACCAGTTACACCATCTAAAAGGTGGTGATGCTATTTTTATTATTCATGCACATATAATATTGTTTTAACTGTTGTCCCTTGTATTGTATACTATGTATACATTCATCTAGCTGAATACAATAAAGTATTGAGATATTCAGATATTCCACATTCACATGTTGTTGGCTGGATGTTTGGTGAAGCGCTCCTGTTGGTATCTGTTACATCATATTTCTGCTGTGCCAAGCAGTCTTCCACCACACGAGACAGTCTTGATACTTAAGCCCTTCCTCAACTGAAGCATGACTACAGATAAAAACACATTCATTCATCTACTTTGGTATTCTGCTGATTTAAGCTCCCTTGTCTCGACTGTGCTGTAATAACACACCGGCCTGGCGAGCGAGCCTGACGCATTGTTGGGCAGACACCATCATTCCAATCATCTAAGGACTTATTAGCCATAATATTTAACATTTTTTAGAAGGTGTGGTTAGCTGAAGCAGGCTGTCACAGGGAATCACACACAGGTGTGTGCATTTCATTTCTACCTAGAATCAGGTCGATGTGTCTCCTTGTGGCAATATTTAAGAGAAATGGACACTTAACCAGGTACTGGACTCAGTGACAGCACAAGTTCATACAAAGAAAAACGATCGTCCTAACACGTGTGCTAAACACTCAGCTGCTCTCCTGTGTAGGGTCCACAGCACATGTGCATTTGTGTGTCCCACCCACAACTTGCTGCTTACATAATAAACTTGGCATTGTGATTACCTAACACAAATAAAAGTCCTGTTTTAGGCACTGAGAAAAATGTACTAATGTGACGCTTTCATCCTTTTTAAACTGACCATGTTTCCAGCTGTGGGTAAAATATCCCACTGCAGTCCTTTTGGCCCACAGGGTATTTATCTCTTTTGTCAATTAGATTTTTGGTTGCAACCTCATAAGTGAACACTGGAAAGAGCGAGCAGCTAGCTGTGGTCCTTTGTTTAGGTCTCTCAACAGTAATGACGTGTTTACGGGGTCAGATTCACCCTAAAACATCGCGCTCTGATTATGATGCTAAGGTCAAAGTCAGGCTCACTTGTAGTGAGCCTCAGAGCCACACCTGGAGGAGGTCAGGTGTGTGCATATGTCAAGGAAACACTCGACTTTAGCACAAAGTTTCCCTCTTCTTAAAGAGACATTTGTTGTAAACCACTTCTAAATATAGCATCCAGTACCCAGGTAATCCTGTCTGGCTTTATCATCGTGTTTGGGTTTCATTTTTTTATCCATCCATTTTCCTAATGTGTAGGTTTGCCCTGGACTTGGTGGTGCTCCAGGACGTTGCCATTGCAGACCCTACACCAGGGGTGGGGACTCTCAGTCCACGAGGGCCGGTGTCCCTGCAGGTTTTAGATCTCACCTTGGGTCAACACACCTGAATCACATGATTAGTTCATTACCAGGAATCTGGAGAACTTCAGGACATGTTGAGGAGCTAATTTAGCCGTTTAAATCAGCTGTGTTGGTTCGAGGACACATCTAAAACCTGCAGGACACCGGCCCTCGTGGACTGAGATTGCCCACCCCTGCCCTACACCCTCCTGTGGCAGGTGTGGGAAATGGAGATGCTTACTGAGCCTTCTCGTTTCCTCTCTCCTTCTGAGGGTAGCATCTACCTCCCAGTCTGAAATGCATTAGCTTCATTTGGATGCCTGAAGTTCACGATCAGCATGTCAGTCTGTAAAGGACGAAAGCAGGCATTGTTCAGCCAAAAGTCCTTCCTCTGTAAATGTGCAGCTAAACCAAATATGTTACTGATATGCTTCAAACTCCTCTAGATCTCCATGGGTAAAACTGTGAGCCAGTAAACCAGATGTTCTTTCTCGTTTTGCTTTTATAGATAAGATGTGATGAAGAGTGTTCAGTCTGTGCCAGAGCATCGTCTGAGATCAGTTCCCTAAAGGTTGACTTGTAAAGTTGCACAAGGCCACATGACTATCTACTGTTGGCCTGAATCACACCCAAGTCAAATATGTGGATTTGCAAAGATCAAACTAGATACACTTCACCCACAGCTCAGTTCTTGAGAAGAAAACAAACTGTAGTGAGATTATAATATATTACTAATGTGTTTTACTTTGGGCGCAGAGCGTTGCAGACAGGCTGGGTTGGTGAGCGTGGCCGTCCGTGTGCAGACTGAATGTTACGTCTTGGAACTTCTGCTTGGGCGATAAAAAGAATCTGCAGGATGGGGAGATTACGTTACCCGATGATGTGAGTGGATTGGTTGAACCAGCAATAAAGTTTGATGTAATTTAGGTTTAGTTTCTCTTGAAAAGCCTGCATACCTACCTGTTGGAACAGCACTGAATACCGTCGGACAACTGCAGAGCCCAGCAATGGTTGTCTCGGCATTCCTGTCTGACACCATTCATATTAACTGTAGTAATTAGATTAATATTAAAATATTGATGAGTGAAACACAATCGTCTGTGCGCTCAGGTTACACTGTTGCTGTGAGTCTGACTGTGAGGCCGTGCAGTCACAGAGGCAGCATGCCCATCACTCATTAGCTTGTAGAAGCATCTTTACAGGTAATAACTTGGAGTTGACTTGCATGACTGTGGCCCACTCTTCTTTGCAGTGTTGCTTCTTTGCAGTTTGTTGGCTTTCATTTCTGCAAAGCTCTCTTAAGATCCCACTAAAGCATTTCAGTCAGGTGAGACTGGACTGTCAGACTGTGTTGGCCAAGCTTTAGATGTTGCACATATGGCTTCAAATGTGACTCTAGATGCATGCAAAGATGCATGGGCAACTCAATGATTTTAAGATAATCGAGTCCTGTGGCTGCAAAATGGCCCAAATCATCATCCTCCCATCACTGTTCTGAGCAGCTGTGTGATGAAGGCCAAACATCTCTGCAAATATCTAAACACAAATACCTGCTGAGATTATTTAAAGCAGAACACCAAATTTGTTTCTTTTGGTTGTATTACTCACATAGTTTAACATTATCACATCATAAAATACACAAAAAGCTTCTCTGCACTTTACAGTTGTGCACAGTTGTTTTTTAACACAAAAAACACTGAATGCAGTTTATAATTATTACGGGTGAAAAAGACCAAGCTGCGTTGCAGCACCCTTAGCAGCAAAACTGCAATCAAGCATTTGCAATAACTGGCACTGAGTCTTTTACAGCACGGTGGAGGAATTTTGGCTCATTCGTCTTTGCAGAATTGTTGTAATTCAGCCACATTGGAGGGTTTTCAAGCATGAACCTTTTAAGGTCAAGCTACAGCATTTTAATCAGATTCAGGTCAGGACTACGCCACTCCACAGTCTTCAGTCGGTTTTTCTGTCCGAGGTGGACTGGCTGGTGTGTTTGGGACCATTATCCTGCTGCAGGGACCAAGTGTGCTTGAACCAAGAATATTTTTCTTTGGGATCATCAACATGTTTTGAGACAAGCCTTTGTGTTCTTTTCAGTCAACAGTGGTTTTCTCCCATGGATGCCGATCTCTTTCTTTTTGTTGAATCCTGGACTCTGGATTGATTGACTGATGGCTCTCACTGTGGTTCACTGGTCACCAAGCCTTAGAAGTGGCTTTGTAAGCCTTTCTAGACTGATAGATGTCACTGGCCTTGTTTCTCGGGTGTTTCTTTAGATCGCCACGTGATGTGCTGCTCTTTCAGATCTTTAGTCGGTTTTTAAGTCATTTCTTGATTGGACTGCTCTGCTAGTCGTCAGGCCCGAGTGTATTTAGTGAATTCAGCTTTCAAACGTGTGGTTAACCACAGTTAGTTCATGATTTAATAAGAGGGGCTTTTTCACACAGGGCCAGTTAGGTTTGGATAACCTTTGTCTCTTAATCAATGAAATCATCTTTTAAAAACGTTTTCTATTTTCTACTTACTCAGTCTTTCTTTTCCTAATATTACAATTAGTTGGATGCTCTGAAACATGTAAGTGTGACAAATCAGGAACGGTCAGACATTTTTTCACAACACTGCACACACAGAGCTGCAAAATAAACCGCATCTCAGAATCCAAAAGAAAAGATTGTGAGCTCCCTGAACTCTAACTTCTGGGCCAATGACCCAGGACTGTGACAGCTGGCCACTCTTGGAAAGACTGGCATTGTGTTAATGCACACACGAATGTTCAAGACTGGCAAACCGTCAGAACATCTGCTTACATAGAGGTGTTCAGACCTGCTCAAGTGCACTTGGATGCTATTTACCCTCACGATTCCTACGGCAGCAGTAATGGTGCGTGTAGTTTTTCCCAGACTGCACAGAGTCCTGTGAACTTGCTTTTTCAGAACAATAAACTTGCATTCTGTGTCGTGGCCTGCAGACATTATATTCAGGTCAAATGCAGAAGTTGGACAGTGTAGATGTCGGGGGGCGGATTTTATTCTGCCGGTGAGTTCAAGTTCTTAATTGCTAGTTTGAAGTTTTCTTTGACACAGTGACGTATGTTTATGTTCATACATCATCGTTACATTAATCAGAGTAAAGCAGACAACAGACTGAGACATGCCTGTATAAACTGGGCCTTTTTTACTCACCACCAATCAAGCACACAACATATTTTAAAAGATTTCCCCCCCCCCTAGTTTCACCGTTACACTGGGGGAAGTGCAAAAATAATGAATTTTAATAAACATTTTAATTCATTTTTAGGCTATTTATTTATTTATTTATTTATTTATTTATTTATTTATTTGCCATTTTCTGAATGTTAAATACAGGTTCATGGAGCTGAACAGCATTTAGAACATAATGATGGGATGCGACAGGGTCCAGCATAATACAAAGAGCCGTGATTCATGCAAGTGGTTTGAATTAGCATTAATAATAAAAACAACTGCTGTACAAGCTGGCCGAGTTTACCACGAGGGACTGGGAATACATTCCTGTGTGACACTGCAATAACATAATTTCTAATTTGAGTGTGTATGTGGAAATTAGATCAGCCATTACTCTTCCGCTCCACTGGCTGACACAGCTCCGCCCTTTTCATCACCTCGTATCACCCTGTGCTTAAAAATAAAGGAGTGCTGTGTGAGTTCTTAGCCACTTTAATGGACCCGGCTGTAGCATCCTGAATGGCTCAGGATCCTATTGAATGTCAGCTTAAGTCCAGTGTATTTAGAAAATCTCCCTCTTGGAGCTCATCTTAAGGAGTTTTACCTCACAGTGGGCCGCTGCTGCAGAGAAGTGTGAAGAGAACTCTTGTCCGGAAATCACATTATCTGCTTTACACAACAACACAGCAGTTGACGCGGGCCTCAGCCAAGAATCAGGCGGGTTTTGATTGAACTTCCCCCTCCTCTTCTCAAAATGAAGGCCTGTCCATCTATTCAGGCCCCACTCACGTGGCTAATGAGCATGAGGGGCTGATGTTTCCCAGTTCATGGGAACCTGTGAGGCTTTAAGTTGCCCTTTCTTTACATTGACTGAACCACAACATCAGAATGACCAGCGTTACAGAATGAAATGCATGTGGAGTGCTGTAAACAGCTGGCTGTGAAGTTCCTTTGCTGAGCCAAGGCATCAAAGAAGTGCATGCAGAGCACCTTTGATTTCACAGAGTCTTTGTACACTCACTCAATCACTGACATGTAATAACCCAGGCTCAGTTCTTCAGTCATAAGAAAGTCATAAAACCCATATGAGACAATCTGTAGTGGTTCCAGATAAATTTTCCAACAACACAACGACCATCTTTATGCTACATTGCAATGTTAGAAATAAATGTCCTAATCTTAAGAGTCTGGAATCCAAGCTGGTTCCATAATAGAAGAACCAGCTGAAGGAACCAGAGTGCCAAACATTGTCCCTGTTTCTAGTCCCAGTTAGTTCTCTTGCTTCAGCTGAAAGGGAACTATAGAGCAACGTGATATTAATGAATTTCAGTAGACCAGCCTATAAGTAATTAATGCACAAACACGCTTGAACTTAAAAACTATGCTTTTGGGAAAAAAAGGTTGAACACCGTCACTGTCACAGCTCTGTTGTCTGGCCTAAGTTCCTCCCTGTTCAACTATGTGTCTCAATAACTGCAAATTTACTATGGATAATAACAAGTGGCTTGCATAAGCACCCATTACAGTTTTAATGTTGCCACAAAAGACGCACTTTGGGCACTGTGGCAAAAACTACAGAGACTAATGGTTGTTTGGTTTTTAACACCAGGGTGGATCAGATCTGATTAATAATAACGATAAAACCAAGGAGCTGCTGGTAGACCTCCACAGGCACAAACTGTCACGGTCTGGCTGGGGCAGACCGTATGTGTTGCAGAGGAGGACTCAAACGCAGACCAAAACGTAGTGTGGATAAACAAAACAAGCCGTTTATTGAGGCTAGCAACGAGGGTAAAAATAATCGGGCATCGGTGAAAACTAAACAATAACCTAAACTGGGTGAACCAATAACAAAACATGAAAAACCTTAACCATAGTGAACTGACATGGGTACCTGGAGATGAGACATGGATGAGCAGACGACCTGACAACAAATGACTGAAAGCACACGGACTAAATACACACAGGATGTTGAGGGAAGTGGGAACACATGGGGAAACAGCTGGCACACATGAACATAATGACGTCACAGTGGGAGAGTAAAACTGAACATGATGAACACAGAACACCAGACCTCTTCACAATAAAACAGGAAACATAATGAGACATAGACATGACAACCCGAACTTGACAACGTAAGACACAGACATGAAACGCATGAAGAGCAGGGGAGACTTAACATGGGTTGGAAACACGAGGGGAAACTAATAAGCAAATGAACATAGGAGGCCTAATGAGCTTAACATACTACAAACATCAAGATGAACTAAAACTCAAAACACTGGGTCCTAAGACCCAGGATCGTGACACAAACATCCTCCACTGCAACCACTGAACATCCAAGATATGGACATTGAGGCTGTGGACAGCTACAGGTACCTTTCTGTTCATCTGAACAACAAACTGGACTGGACTCATAATCCAGACGCCCTCTACAGGAAAGGGCAGAGCAGGTTGTACCTGCTGCGGAGACTCAGGTCGTTTGGAGTGGAGGGCCCACTCCTGAAGACCTTCTATGACTCTGTTGTGGCCTCAGCCATCTTTTACGGTGTGGTCTGCTGGGGCGGCAGCATCTCTGCTGGGGACAGGAAGAGACTGAACAGGGTGATCCGAAGGGCCAGCTCTGTTCTAGGATGCCCTCTGGACCCAGTGGAGGTGGTGAGTGACAGGAGAACGGCGGCTAAGCTGTCATCCCTGTTGGACAACATCTCCCACCCCATGCAGCAGACTGTGACAGCACTGAGCAGCTCCTTCAGTGGCTGCAGCACCCACGGTGTGGGACGGAGAGATTTCGCAGGTCTTTCCTCCCCACGGCTGTCAGACTCCACAACAAAGACTTTAACTGATCAAACACATCCACACATGTGCAATAAGACTAAGTGCAAAACCCTCTGACAAAGTTGTATTTTTACTCAGTTGTATACAGCATTTGTATTCTATTTTTATCCTATTGTATATTTTATTCTCTACTGTACATAGTTGTGTACTGTATTTATTCTTATTGTATTCTAATTTTTGCCTCATAACTTTTGCACTGTCCACTTCCTGCTGTGACAAAACAAATTTCCCACGTGTGGGACTAATAAAGGTTATCTTATCTTATCTTATTATCAAAACATGCTAAAGAAGTATAATTTAGTAGAGTCAGAAACTTAAAGATTTTAAATTTCAGATATACACTACCAGTTGGGATGGCTGTAGCTCAGGCAGTAGAGCAGGTCGTCTACTGATCGGAAGGTTGGTTGTTTGATTCCTGGCTTCCCCAAGTCTGCATGCCGAATATCCTTGGGTAAGATATTAACCCCAAATTAATATCTAATTAATTTGTAACAAGTACATGTACTTGTTACAAGTACATGTACTTGTAACAAGTACATGTACTTGTTACAAGTACAGTACTTAGTGCGTGTTACTGCCCATCTCTGGTGATAGGCGGCTCAGTGGTCGTAGTGAGCAAGTCTCAGTTTCAGCTGTGAGGAGAAGACTTCAAGCTGCAGGTTTGACAGGACGAGCTGCAGCAAGAAAGAAGACGTCAGAATAAGATAAAAAGAGGCTCGTCTGGGCCATGAAACATTGGACTACTGAAGACTGGAAGAAGGTTTTATGGACTGATGAATAGTTACTTCAGTTTCACGATTTACAACCTGAGTAGGTGATAAAGTGATAGATCTTTCAGCCCAATTCTACTTTTTCTGCATAATCCATCATACAAAATGTAATCAGATGGAAAAGTCTCTTTTTAAAACTTGTTTTATCAGTTTTAATCTTTTAACTTTATGCATCAAGCAAACATTAAATTATCTGCGACATTCTGACTGGAATAAATTAGTTTAACATTTAAACCTATTTTCTGCACATTCCAGCACATAAAATAAAATATTTTTTGTGTTTACACTCAGTCTTTCAAATAGATGCAAGTAAAACACAGCAGAAAATAAATAAAGTCAAAGACTCAGCGGTCCTGTTGCTCTATTTTCACCTGTAAAGCAGGAGTGGGGTAGGCGGAGGTTTACCCTGGTGCAGGTGTGCCGCGGTCAGTGGAAGAATCCGCGAGTTTCTCTGTGAGTTTCCCATTACGTCGTAGCTACTCGGTGCTTGTTTGGAAGTTTAGGGTTTTTTTCGCTGTAAAAAGAAGTTTTCTTCCCACGCACAGCGGACACTAATGTTTTTGTCACTTTTTATGGAATCAAACTCAAAGTAAGGTCAGTACTTCCACGCTTTAAACGCTGCACGCTCATACTCTCTCTGCACTCGATATATGATCCACTGTTGATCTGCACACAGCTGTTGTCACTAACGTCGCACTCGCTTACGTCACTGTCGTGAGACATTCTCGCAAAAAAATCACGGTTTTAGTAACGCAGTAACGCAGCGTTCCTACGGGAAAGTAACGGTAATCTAATGACCGATTTTGCAATAGTAATCCCTTACTTTACTCGTTACTTGAAAAAGTAATCGGATTACAACGCGTTACTGCCCATCTCTGTCCACGACATGTGAAGACTCCTTGTTTATGTGAACTTGAATCTGTCACCACTGCAGTTTATTTCTGTGATATGATGTTGCTGTAGTAAAAGCTGTGCTCACCAACTGATGTGCTGAGAGGCACAAACACAGAGACAGTCAGCTGTCAGAGGCTTAAGGAGGCCGGCAGCATCCAAAGGTGAGGAATGTTTCACTCATGGTTTAATTTGCAGATCTTTGAAGCCTGTGATATACCGCCTATAGAAAAAATGAACTGGTCACATTTAAAACTGAAATATTAATTAACGACATCTTCAGCATCATTCCTGCCACGCTGTCAAGACCTGAACCTAAATCAGGTTGCTGGTCACATGGTGGATATTACAGGGTTAATAATTTGTGATGGTTATGATTAACGTCTTGTGAGAGGTCAGTTGTGTCCGAGTAAATGATGTTTGGGCTTTCCTGATTTCGGGGACTTCTGCCTGGTTGTTGTTGTCATGAACACGTCTCAGGTTAACTGCAGTTTATTTACAGTGTGCGATGATCAGACCTTACACGGCGGTGACGATCCCAGGCTCCCACACAGACACGCGTGGCTCTCCGACAGTTTCCGAAAACTAGAAGGCAAGAATCTAGGTGAGGTCCCGGCATTGCACAAAACCCAGCGCACCGTACACACACACACAGACAGAGAGAAATGGCAGGTCCACACAGTGACCACTGTTTTTCCCCACCGAAGGTTTCAAGCATGCATTTCCATGCTGTGGGAATGATTTGATGCTTGGTGCTTTCAGGAGCTTTCAAGATAATGTGTTATTCTGACGAATGGAAGTCTGCAAAGTGCAGCACATGTGAGGTTAGTCCTATAGTGCACTTACCAAGCTAATGACCAGTCACTAACATATGTTCTTTTCCAATACACACACACACACACACACACACACACACACACACACACACACACACACGCACAGAGTGTGTGTGTCTCAGCTGTCCAGAGAACAAATGATCCTTCTTCTTTTTTCCCAGAACACAGAATCAGGTCCGATACAGAGGCCAGTGCTTAAAAACAAGACAGCACACCTATATATACAAGCTATATGATATATTTGTAGACACAGACGACCTTTTGAACTGACAAAAAAATTAGTGTACCATATCATTCATCTTACTTTATCATCTCTTTAGATCATGTCTTCAGAGTTCCAGAGGACAGCTACCAAATGAAAGATCAACACTTGGAATCAACTCCAGATCTTCAATCTGCTTGATTTGTCTTAAAATAATGTGGAAGTGCAGATGGCTGCCACTCCCTGAGCCTGGCTCTGCTGGAGGTTGTTTGCTGTTAAAAGGGTTTTTGAAGAACAGGACCAGGTCTGGCACCACTCACAGCTGAGTCTTCAACTTTTGGGACATGAAAACAGCAACAAATTGTCAATAAAAACGAGTCTTTGCCATCTTATTACAGCAGCTATTGGTTTGCAGCTGAATTGATTAAGTTTGTCAAAATGTGACAATAAACTGTGATAAACAACTTCAGTTGCTGTTGCAGACATGTTGTTGTCTACATACACAGAAATTCCCATTGGCTTCTTATATTGAGCCAGAACCTCATATTCTTAAAACAGACTTTCTTCCATAAATAGTAACATAGTTGCACAGCTGCAGGATGACGCAGAGATCTTTAAACCTTTGCCCACCTGTCTGAGAATACCTGTCTAGTGTTGGACACTGTTTGTCTCTGTAGATATATGAAGCATGGACGATGCGGAAGTGCTTTAAACCTGCATTGCATCTGGCAATAGCTGTGGTTGACCTCTGGTTCTGTAGATGGGAAAGCTGCTTTCTGTCCTGACCTCTGTCAATAATTTCCTGCTTAGTTTCTGGGCTTGGTCCCTCGTTTTGAACGCAAACTAAAGTCTGTGTGTAAATATCGGTCCTTCCCTTTATCTGTGGGATTATCTGTGGTATGAAGCAACATGCTCACTGGCTCATTAGTAATTAGTTAATAAGCGTGTAGTTTCACAGTCAGACCCAACCCAACTTATCACATCTGTTTTTTAACCTAGATTGTGAGAAAAGCAGCTCTCAAGAACCCATCTGTTATACTGTTTGTCATTTCATCTTGAAGAAGAACAGCTCACCAACGAGCTATGAGGAACTTACTGAGGAACACCCATTTGTGGGTTTCATTTGTAAAGCCGTAGTTCTTTCTTACTGTACGTAGTCCTGCACGTGTCTTTTTACCTTAAAGGTGTAACCTATGGGCTCACAGAAGCTCACAGTTAATGATTGCTCTCTCACACACCTGAAGCTGTTCTTTGAATGACTCGGACGTTCTGCCTGTAACAATGTTTGAAAGTTTGCTGTGATCGATCCCTGCTTATTAGCACTGTTTGGATACAGGACAGCTCACATCTGACTCAGCACAAACAGCTTCAGCTGAATTCACTGGCGCCTGCTTCGTACCGCTTCGGGTTACACAGAAGCCCTTCCTCTAAAGGAAGCGAGAGCGTGGCTTGAATCCATCAATCTGAAGGATGCGAGCTGTGACTGTGGGGTTCACGGTGAAGACTTCAGCCACAAGAATGTTTTGGTCTCGTTTGTTCGCTTGTTTCAGAGTGAAGCACTGAAGGGCTGAAGTAGAGCCGAGAGCACAGCCACATGTGTGAGTTCAGCATTGTGTGTTTTTAATGAAACCTTTACAGGATGCATTCAGCAGCACTTATTTACAATGAATGTATTTATATTCGTGTTTTTCAACATAGTTAAAACAAACTCTTGATCCTGTTTAACCAGTTTGCACAAATAAAGATGATGATCCAGAAATGCTCATCTTTTCAGATCCTTCACTCAAACTATTTTCAGATGTAATGTTTTTCTGTGGAAAAGCATGTACAGTGTCGGCCCTGAAATCTGTCCAGCAGTCTTTGAAATCAGACGTGCTGAAACTTTTGACCAACTTCAATCGCTTATCAAACACAACACCAGTTTTCGAGTTGTGTTAAATGTTCAACAAAAGGCTTTTCATGATCTTCAAAGGCTATTTAATAGGATGGACAATTAGTTAACTGTCTATTAATCACTTGTCATCTCCAAAGCAGGTTCTGCGTATTGGTGCCTCATTCTTATTTTAGTTCTAATAAATGCAGGAGTGCATATACTTTATTGATCTGTCAGATAATTGCAGTGAGACGCTCCATCCCAGCAAAAACGGATGAAACACTGTTATTTTCCTGTTATCTCAAACCACACAAACAAAATAACATTAGAACATTTTTGTCCACAACATCGGTGGTGATTCAGCACAGCTCTGATTATGAACCTATCATCAAACACAGCCGTCCAATGTCTACATTTATATATAACTTTATTATTTTGGTTTGTTTCCTTTGCTTTGAATTGATAAAAAAGGTATCGTGAAAGAATTCCAGAGCGACACGTAGCATGTCATCATGTCACCGCAAAAAGTTCCATTTGGAAATATCTATGAAATACCAAGTATATGTGTGTAATAGGCCAACAGTCAGTAGTTAGTTAACATCACAATGTTTTAGACAGTGATGCAAATAAAGAGTCCATCAAAAAGCTGCCAAGCCCGAGGGGGCCCGAGGGGCTGGCCAGGGCACTCTGGCACACCTGCAACTGGTGCAAAATGCTGCGGCACGCTTTTTAACTGGTAAAAGAAAATTTGAGCATGTTACTCCTGTTCTGCCCTCCTTGCACTGGTTTCCAATTGAATTTAGGATCTATTTTGAAATCCTTTTACTGGTTTTTAAATCCTTAAATGGTCTGGCAACTGTAAATTTGCCCTACGCCCCCTCGTTCTCTCCGGTCAGCTGAGCTTGCTCTCAGTCCCTAAATCACAGCTGAACTTCACACTAAGCCGTCTACATCAGTGGTGCTCTTTAAATCCAGGTAAAAAGCTCAGTTTTTATTCACTGGCCTTTCACTCAGTGGGTATTTTATTGTTATTTATTTATTGTATTTATTATTCCCATTGCTGATATTTCTGCTGTGCGGCACTTTGGCCACGTGTTGTTTGTAAAGAGTTACATAAATAAATTTAATGAGTAAATTCAAACAAAAAGCTTTTCAGCCCCGGAGATTTCTGCTTGATGTAACGATGAAGATGATGTCCTTATTGTTTTGACATGTCCAGATCCAACGTCCAGACAAATCATTCAAATAGCGCTAATTATTAATCTAATAAAATAATAGAATTTTTCTCTACTTTACTGCTTGGATGTGCTGCGTCACACAGCATGTGGTAACATCTGGCTCACATTCTGTGGTTAGTGTTGAGGCCCAGTAGACAGCTCGTTATCCTGGGACAACTGTCAGCCGGGATCTCCACACCCCAGAGTTATGAAAAACAAAAGATGCAGTTTTCCTACCGTACTATAAATATGCTGATCGCTGCTCTTAAAATGGGCATTTTAATTGGGTTAAAACGGTTGCATTTAATCGAACTGCTTTTTGGCTTTTTTTTTCTTATTCTCACTGGGTCAGGTTTAGGCTTTGTTTCAAACTTGTTGTCATTGCTTATAACAGCACACAATAGTGCATATTGTTTTGTGTACTGTATATATTGTATATTAGTATGTAGCACAAGTACAGTTGTCCTGTGTTGGGTGAGACTTGGTACTTTAATCTTTTATTTAATACCAGACTTAATATGTGAAGGCTGAAGAAGAAAACACATGTAACTGTTCAAACACTGTCGCTTTCATATGTTTTACACTCAGCTGCTTTCCTAATCGCAAGTGACAGCTGGCAACTGCTGCCAGCGTCTCACACTGACACACACAATTAAGACTGTGTAACTCAGTGTTAGCAGAAACAACATGCACACTATCTAACACCACATCTGAGTGACATAAGGAGGCATTAGTCTCTCACTTCTTCCCCTTTGTTGTTCCCCTCAAAGAAAAAAAATGGTAAGGTCTAAATTGGGGTTTTTCCAGTGCCTACATAGATTTACGTTGCCATGGAGATGTTACAAAATAAGGGCTGGGTTAGTTACCCTCTCCTCCAATGTTTCAACAATCATCTGGGCTGTAACGAAAAGCAGAGAGCAAAGAGAGAAACGAGTGTCACCGGCTCTTTGTAGTGTCTGTCATCCTAGCCGGAGCATTTTCATGACTGTAACAACAGTTTAGCAAACGTGTTTGCACCCTGACATGTGCACAGATCACGTGACTTGATGAATTTAACAAGGTTTTCCAAAGCAGACAGCACAGATTGTGCTAAAGCTGTATACTCAGAAGTGACAAACTGAATGCTCCACCAGCCAGAAAAGGTCAAGTTAATGAAAAACAGAGCAGCACCTTTGAGATCCAGCCTGCTGTCCCACTCAAGACACCAACAACGACTAATTCACTTCCACTCTGAGACCTTGCACATTTTAAATGCTTGCTTGCCTCTCAAAACAAAACTGTCTTTTGTGATGTGAAGGAGACGGGACCGATGGATGGCTAGAATCTGCCGAAGCTGCCAGCGGGCATTGATCCTGCGGAGCGGCCTCTGCTCCACGCTGGCTGACGGCCAGACAGAAACAAACTGTGCAGAGGGAAAAGTTGCAATGAAGAAAAAAGGAGAAATTAGGAAAAACAACAACAAGAGGAGACGACAGTGGAGACATTCCCCAGCTGCTATGCTCTAAGTCGCATATCGCGCTTCACTGAGACAGCATGAGTTTAATCATAACACGCTGTGTTTGCTTAACAAGTTTACACTAGAGCAGTTCACCTCAGCCCACGCTGATGAGTCTTTCTGAGGGGAGGCAACGTTCCACAGTGACTCAGTCAGCCAGAGAACAGTCGACAGTCTCGGTCGTTGTGTCCTTGGGCAAGACACTTCACCCGTTGCCTACTGGTGGTGGTCAGAGGGCCCGGTGGCGCCAGTGTCCGGCAGCCTCGCCTCTGTCAGTGCGCCCCAGGGTGGCTGTGGCTACAATGTAGCTGCCATCACCAGTGTGTGTGAATGGGTGGATGACTGGATGTAGTGTGAAGTGCTTTGGGGTCCTGAGGAACTAGTAAAGTGCTAAACAAATACAGGCCATTTACCATTTTGTTGTCTGGGTCGACTTTGCTAGCAGAGACAGAGAGAGGCGTTGAAAGGCTGCTCCTGCAGAACTTATTGTTTCAGAGGAAACACGAACACAGAGTACAGTCGAGTCTTAACAGCTTACTTACAACTGGGCTGTAACACTCTGCCTGTTGCCTTCATATTAAAAAAATCTTTGAACAGTAATTTTTAAAAATATTTCTTCACGTCATTATGCGGCCGCAAGTAGACTTGACATTGGGCCGTTAGATTGAGACACAGACATTAGAGCCTCCCGTGTTTTGTTTGGGTTTTACCAAAAATAGAGAGGGGGCAGCCTAACGTATGGAACAGGAAAAGACCGCCGTGTAATCCATTTATTTCAACAAAGTAACTGTATTCTGAATACCACCTTTTTAAACGGTAACTGTAACAGAATACAGTTACTCATATTTGTATTTTAAATACGTAACGCCGGTACATGTATTCCGTTACTCCCCAACACTGGTCACTGGTGCACTAATACAGCTAACACTGTTTAAGGTAAGTTGACTGTTTGTAAGTTTTCAATGAACGCTTTTATTTAGAGCGGGGCTCCAGGCCTCGAGGTGTTCTGCAGGTTTTAGATGTGTCCTTGATCCAACACAGCTCGTTTAAATGGATAAATTAAAATGTTCTCCAGAGGCCTGGTAATGAACTAATTGTTCAGGATTCAGGTGTGTTGCCCCAGGTGATCTCTAAAACCTGCAGGACATCGACCCTCGAGGCCTGGAGTTCCCCACACCTGGTTTAGAGAACCTGCTTTCCTAATCCATGCCTAACTAACATAGTTAGATACAAACTGGCTATGAATGCGTTGCTACTAGTCTCAGTAATTATGGTATATAGTTTAATTAAACAGTTTTCATACATGCTACCTGTGCTGAACTTATACAGCGGCCTGGTCCATCAACCCAAACACCAGATGTGTTTTGTTTTATCCGGATCTAAATCTCTACTTCAAAAAGCGTCACATGTGAGCTAACAGCTAGCTGTAGTTTCAGGTCATCTTTACAGTGACTGCCCCTGCCATGCTGTGCCAAAATGACATTTTCATATGAGTCACTGGTTTGATCTCGGCCGTGCACCTCTATCTAAATCACAGGGTTGACTTATATTACATAAAGCTTCCATTTTTTTCACCTGCAGGAACTGTGCATGTATAGTACACTCATACCATGAAACTGTGTGTGTGTGTGTGTCACAGCATTTTAACAACACAGTGCTGTAAGGAAAACATGCAGTCGAGCGCACATACACATAGGCAGTAAAAAGGCTCCTTTCACTACCGCTGCTATTCATGCGTCTGTTTTCAATGCGACAGCACAGGATCAAAGACCGTCGCATTATAACAAATGAAACATCACACGATGATGCCAGTGACACGATCCTCATAGTCTGGAAGGTATCAGGTGTCACGCTGAAGAGAGCAAGAGAGACGCAGGGAGTGACATAACAGCACAGCAGAACACTTTCACACAGACATTAATCACTGATGTCTTCAAAGCAGTCTAACACCACACACTGGACCACTTTAGTTCCACTGATGGGAACTGAAGGTGGTCCAAAGTAAAACCATATACAGCACTGTTGGCTTATTCGTGTTGTTTGAATGTCATGCACAGTCTTATTGTGCAGTTTCTGATGCATGAGCTGAAATAAACCTGTGAGAGGAAACCCTGCATTCAGCACAGCCACGCCCACCTGGGGGTACCACCGGGCCGGTCAGCCCCTGTGCACCCTCAGTGGAGACCTTTCTGTCTTTGACCTGTGATGCTGTGTGGAGGTTTAATGCTTTACAAATGTTCCACCAAAGAGTCTTTGTCCATTTGCTAATCACAATAATTTAAAGAACAGTTGGATCAATAAAATCTATTTCTGCTGCTAAGAGTTTAGAAAAAATAAAATGTGAAATTTCTGGACTTTATTCTTGTATTGAATGTTGCATATAGACTCGTTCTTATACAACACTTTTCTACTCTACTCAAAGCACTTTATACTACATGTCTCATCCCCATATCTAAGTGCTCTCTGTCCAAATCAGGAAACCTTTCAGAGAGCAACCCCTGGTTCAACCATATGATTGGTGGATGACTTGCTGTACTTCCCAGCCACTCAAACATATGTGTTCTTTTCTTTGTCGCTTCCCATCACACATTGCTCTTATGTCAAAAACCTGCCCTGAGGAGAGAGTCTGACATTGTGGTCTGGTCAAAGCGTCTCGTACAAAGAAAGAAACAGCAATCATGTAACTGCATTAACAAAATCCAGAGTGTGCGTCAACTCATTTTATTGTGAAGTAAATGCGATAAGACAGTCGCGCAATGTCCTCTCCAAGTAATCCAGCGTCTTTTATCAAACACCCCATTTTTAAATATAAACAATGTTTTAAATTCTCTGTTATCAATAGTATGTGTTAGATTTTCCATTAAAGTTTACAGATCACACACAAAATGCAAAAGTCTTCCACTTCATAATAAAAACCAGGAATAGCAAAGCATCTGTCCAAAGTTATGAGACCCACAATAATCACAATATGTCAAAGTAGTTATTTTCTAAACTTCTCCCTCTTTAACAACAACACAACTGTGTTTTTATTTCTACACATGAATACAGATGATGTGATGTTTGTGGCACATATGTCGATGAAAGCTGATTCTTTGATTTGCATTGCTAATATTGGTGGGAACATTTCAGTGGACTATGTTGTTCAACCATTTAAGGTCGTATTTTATGAATAAAACGTCTTTCTTTCTTTTTTTTACCATATTTTGTGGTAAAATGTGCAAACACTTTAGGAACACGAAGACCTTGTGAGCTGCAACCTGTTTTTGGGCCCACAGGTACTGGAACCAATAAGTAGGGTCTTTCTTTTATGTGGGCTTGTCTGTTTAAAGGTTCTTGGCTCTTGGGACTCTACCCAGTATTTCAGCCTACACTGCACATGTGAACTGCCAGACTGTATCAGGAGAGTGAGCGCTGAGTGTTCATGTGTGAAAAAACAGGAAGGTTGAAAAGCATCTGGATCCACTCCCCTATGATCAACAAATAACTGATCAAAGCCAAATAATCAGAGGCGCTTATGTCATATAAGAACATTTGAATTCTCAGAATAATTGCAAAATGAAGCTTTAGAGGAAAGCTCGTGTGATCTTGGGCACAGCTCAATATGGACACGTTTTGTGGATTTTTAGCATACTGACAACAAATTTCAGCAGTGGTTTGATTGATGTAGTCATGGATTTGTGGTTAGGGATTGTGGCAAGCCACTAAGGCAACTTCTGAGGCAAATAACCCTGAAACAAGTGGTTCTGGCAGTGAAGGAGGAACGAACAGTTGGGGGTCCAAATCATAGAAACCAATCCTGTGCCCACTGCAGGGATCAGATTTCATATGAAGGATTCTTACAGCAATAATCTTTGAGTTAGTAGGTTTTGAAGTTTGGGGAAATCCACTTTCAGGCCCTTTGAGAGTTCAGGTTCTCAATTTTAAAAATGGAAAGACAGTGTTTGTTGTATTTTTGTCTTTCCTTCGACTGCATTACTCAAAAATCCAAAGTATTTATCAATCTGTGCTTTTTGAGCTTCTAATAATCAGCACCAGACTTTGTGACTTCAGCATAGTTTTATTAAACAATGTTTTTATTGCTTTTTGCAACAGCATACAAAGGTTTGTTTTCACAGTAATATGCCACAGTAATAAGAACACTCCCGCCTCACCTCCCATCTCTGCTCTCTCCCAAACCTACATCAAATAGAAACACATGAAATATGCATACAGTAGTACAATATGTGGCATTTATAGATATTGAATGAAACAAAAAGGGAAAAGAAATAGAAATAGCTAGCACAGACTAAACAATTTTCCCCTCATCCAGACTCCTGCAGCAGTTGTCCGATGTTTACTTCTTTTACAAAGTTTTTAAATGGCTTCCAGATCTCATCAAAATATGTTAACTTGTCTTTGAGAATTGCCATACACTGTGCCAAAGGATTTATCCAAGCACCAATAGCAGGAGGATCTGATTTTTTCCAGTTTAATGCAACTGTACATTTTGCCTGTAATGTACAATAATCCATAAACTTAATTTGATGGGCTCTTAGTTTAAGATTTTTAGGATACACATGTAGTAGCAACATTTCTGCTTCTAAAGCAATCTTTGTATTCAAAATTGGTTTATTTTATCTCCGAAAACGTCAGAGCACTTATGCAAATATGTGATGTCCTGATGAATCGAGCAGATATTTGAAGTTTACACAGAAACATTCTCGCATGAAAATATCTTAAAAGTTTATTTTGGGACCCAGACAGAGTAATATTTCAAACTCCGCCCCTCTGCGTTCCTCCGCCACTGCCTCGTTTGAGTTTTGGATGAAATGCATTCTGGGATATTGCATTTCATCATTTCGAGCTGATTGGAGACCAAAACAGCCAATCAGATATTTTTGCATCCAAGTCTGTGATTGGCTGGCTTTGTGGCACAAATATAACGGTGTAGAGAAAGAGTTGAGCGCGCACGGGCAGAAATGTTGAGAGCGCGAGTAACACATTGCGAGCGAGCGCAAATGCAAAAACTGAGTGAGAGGGGCTGTTGTGTGTGTGTGTGTGTGTGTGTGTGTGTGTGTGTGTGTGTGTGTGTGTGTGTGTGTGTGTGTGTGTGTGATTGTGTGTGTGTGCGTGGATGATAGCAAACACTGAAATACATTTTTTGCACGCAGGAATGAATTTTGTTCACTCAAATTCAGCTTTTCTTCGCTCAAAATAAATTTCTTCTCAAAATACAACACTTGCACCTGCAAACTTTTTTTTACGTGCACTCAAATTTTTTTTACATGAGCTCAGAATAGCGGCACAAAAATAACGCCATAAGAAAGTGACTGCCATCCGCGGGTGTGCGCACAGCTGCTTAGAGCTGTAGCATCCAGATTACTTACAGCTACTTCCGTGCAGCTGATATAAGATGCGGTAAACTGAAGACAACTTCAACCGTCTGTTGAAAAATAGTAACGGACCACATTTTCCTGTTAGTACCTGTAACGGCATTGTAACAATATTAGATTACTTGTTCCTGAAAAAAGTAACGGCGTTATTCCCATCACTGGTAATGAGTCACATAACACTCATCACTGTAGATAATTCATATATTACCATCCCAGTGACATTGGGCAACAGTCTGTGTACTGGGAAAGGATGAGATTATGATAAGAGCCCCTCCCCCCCACTTCAGCACAGTTCATCACTACATGTCAGTCCCAGCCCCGGTTCCTGCCCAGCAGTATTAACAGAACAGAACAAGCCTGCCTGGCATACAAAATAACCCAAACTTCCTGGCATTAAACATGGAGGTAGTCCAGGAGTTTATATGGGTGTATGTGAAAATACTGTGCACAGGAACGCACAGCCCGTCTCAGGTTTCCCTCCTCATCATTCCATCGCATTCTGTAATGCATCACTGTCATGTTGCCCCATTCCAAATAGTTTAGTCTGACAGGACCCACTTGGAGGTGATAGCATGAACCTGTGTGTAACACACTTAAGCTTTCCACGCTGAGAGCTCCACTGTTGAAATGCATATGTAGAAAATGTGGGTTTTTTCTGTTTCAAAGCTAGATGTTTGTTGTTTCTTAAAGTTTTAATTCCTCTGCATGTTTTAGACTTTTGTATCAGCAATAAATCACATCACTCTAATATCAATATATATGATTTATTTTTGTGGATAACATTAACAGACACATACACTAATGCAACATGTAACTGTGGCCAGTAATGACTAATGCATTTCCAATGAACAGCTGCTGCTGCACATTTTCATAACAAAACTGCGAGCAGTATGTCCTGCACTATTTCATCCAACCTAAACAATTATTACTGCAAAAACTGCAAAATGGGGTGTTGCGTACACTTTCATAGCAAGCTTGAATTCTCAAATTATCCCACAGGTCTGTATTTGGCTTGGCAACTTTTTTGGTCTTCATATTTTACTAACAGCAACCCCTGTTTGCATTCCATCTTAGGCATTGTCTCATCATCGATGGGAGTCAGCTGACTGCTTGACCCCTGAGCTGTCCAACATTTACTTAAAATTCCAGGGAGGTAATTTTGGACAATAATCAACTCATATATAACTGCAGCCTGCTTCACACACCTCGGTATCGTCTTACTTGAGTTAACATTCTTGACTCTTGAGCTGTTCTACACAACCCTGAATCATCATTGCATGCTGAGCTGATCCGTACATGTGTATTCATACTTTTTGTACTACAAAGGTGCTTCACTTACAAAGCCATGGTAAATCACGCTGTGAACCTAACTTGGTTTGGATGAGGTTATGTGCCAGAGTAAAGATCAACAAGTTCGTAGACAATAAAGGCTCTGCAGTGGAGTTTATCGCTAAATCATTCGATCCTCCCTTAAGAGGTAGACAACATCGTCCTCACCTGCCCAGAGATGCCAGAGGAGGAGACCCTGAACATAAAACGTCGTGTCCAGCAGGCAGGACCCAGTAGCAGAACACACACACTAGGGAATGAGCGAATAAAGAAAGTAATTTTTTATTGAAACTAAAGGTGTCCCGTGAGGGTAGCCAGAAAAACAACGGGTGAAACCAGATGAAACCGAGGGACCGCACAGGGAACGCCGAGAGCGGGGCTGTGAGAGGGGTGATAGCCGGGCCGAGAGAACCAGAGGGGGGTGGAGCTCCAAGAGGGGTCGAGACGGCGAAGCTGAATGTGAACCGAATCTCAGGCGGACAGGTGGACAGGCAGGTGGCTCAAAAAACACGCCGAGTTGTGATCGCTGAGAGGCGACTACGGACTGGCGTGGAGCAGCAGGTAGGGCAGGATTAAATAGTCCACCTGGTGATCGCCTGGGATGGGATGCAGGTGTGGGGTTAGCAGCCACGCTCGTGGGCGTGGACATCCCAGCAGCACCCCGGACGCCGGGCCGCGGACCATGACACAGTCGGGCATTTTGGACAACACTTTTATTTTTGATGCAAAAAAGAGAAGAGTGTGATGTGCAAACTGCTTCCAGGACAGAAAGGACTGTGCAATACTGCTAACACAACGTTGACTCTTTGCAGGCAGCATGCTAACACCAAGCTAGCAAAGCAGAGTGATGGTAAAACTGAGTGCGCATGTGTTAGCCTCAGGTTTATGTTGTTAAATGGTAATTATGAGACAATACATAATGTAACAAATTACTTTCTCTGCTGAGTAATTAAGTAACATACTCCATTGCTTTAAGGCATTACTTTTTTCAAGAACACTGGATATGACAGAGCAGCTATTTTTACTCCCTGACCTTGGATCATATTTGTTTTTAACTTTACTTGTTCTCAGACTGTTAAACACCACAGGGGCTGCAGCCGCTAAAGTATCTCAGTGATAGAGATATGATACTGATAAATCTGTCAACTTATATTTTTGAAAGCTTTCTTTCTTTCAGAGATGCTTCAACCGGGTGTTGTGGCAGGACTTGTGGATGTTTCTAGGTTTGCTTCAGATGGACAGTGACGGAATTAACGAGTGCCTTAATTTCAAGCAGACCAATGAAATTAGGGGTTAGTTTCATGGACTCACTTCTCAAGGAAATATTTTTGGAAAACAGTTAACTTTCTAACTTAATGAGCAGTTGGGAGTCAGTGGTGGTGAGGCTTTTTATTCTGTTCCTGGGTTCTTAGTAGGGCAGCCCTAGTGATCCTACAGAGGTGACGACAACATTGGAGGTGATGCTGGACAGGTCAGCTCGCTCTCTTGGGCTGGGAGGAGCAGATAGCAAGGTGAGAGGCCAGTGGCAGAGCTGTGAACTCCCGGTGGACTGGAGTGCACCACATATTGCACTGATTTGTTGTCTGTCCATTTGCCTGTGGGTAAAAAAGAGCAGACACTTAGCTGTGTCCAGAATCGGGAACTGAACTGTGAAGCCAAAAGAGACGATCTGTGTGGAGCTCAGCCGTCTCTAGAGGGAGCTTGGAGAGATGTGCTTTGCTTTGGAGACCCAGCACTGGTCAAACTGGTTGCATTACCTGCCTTTGAATTTCTGTTCACAGTTCTGTGGCAGTCTAAACAGTAGCTGTTAAACAGAATGGTCTGTCCTGCTGGTGGTGGTAGAGGAACACTGGTGGGATCATTAAAGTCACAAATGCGCAACCACTTGATACCAAGAATGCCTGTAAATTTTGGACAATTTATAATAAAGTTTGGTATTTACACACACTGCACTGCTAAAGTATTCATTCACCTGTTCAAATCATCAAATTCACTGATTACTTTCACAATAGATAGACCTTCCTGTTCCAGCATGACTGCACACCAGTGCACAAAGCCCATAAAGACATGGATGAGCGAGTTTGGTGTGGAAGAACTTGACTGGCCTGCACAGAGTGCATGACCTGAGGAAGGTGAAGTTTCATTCCCAGATCGGACCTCATCTCCCATGATGTTGCTGACCCTTCCTGGTCTGCTTGGAGGATGAAGGCTTCTCGCCCTCCCTGATGAACTGGATGGATAGCATTGGTCTTGCCCAAACTTGATGTTTCCTCCATTGCTGCTGCTCCAAAATGTCGGCCAACACTTTGGGACCTTGTCATGACACCATTCGTATCTTCCCTGTCTAAGAGCAGTCTTCCATCCTGCTCCAAAATGTGCACCATGGTTCCTCTCCCCACATAACCTGCACTGTGAGACCTCCCTCAATCCCCACCTATGCAGGTTTGTAGGAGTGTTTCCAGTTTCAGACTGACAGTTTCTCAGCAATCAATGCAATAATGACTAGTTTGAATATATGCAATTTAAAGTGGCCTAGTTTAACCATTTAAAGTCACATGAAATCCATTATGCCAGCTAGCCTTTAGTTCAATATAACAGCCTTTCCCCATATTTCCCCATTTTTTTCTCCTGTCAGCTTTCTCTTGGCTGTCACACGTCACAGATGGATTTGGACATTAACACTTTTCTCATCTGCCTCTCAGTTATGAGAAGCCTAATGTCTTTGGAACAAACCATGAGAATCAAACTTCCTCCAGTCAGCAAAAAAGGGAGAGGACACGGTCTGAAAATATCTTTCACACCCAGATCCTGACACTTCGTCCATCATTGTATACTGTTCACCAATCTGTGCCATAAATGTCAGTTTTATTAAAGACGGTGTTGAAATGCTTAATATAAACATGTTAGACTTTGTGCTCAACTACCCAAGTAAGAAAACAAAAAAGAAGAAAAAAGGGTTAGAGCATGAAGTGTTTCTCAGGGCTTTCATCCAAAATACCTCACAGATCTGTGAGTGAATTCTTTACAAAATGGGGTCTGCCAACAGAAATGAAACACCCTCTGTCATGCTAAAATCGATGATAGAGCCGCTGAATTATCTGAGAAATAAAAAGGAGAGGATATTAGAGGATATTAGAACAAGTCTCTGGAGTACTGCCATACAGGTAAATGGCAAAAGTGACTTACGCTTTGATGCCTGTGAAAAGGCAGAGATGGGATGGGGATTTTAAAAAGCCACCTCTCACCCGCCTCAGCACTCAGGACAAAAGCCAGACCTGGTCCATTATTTGTTCTGTGTGAAGTAAGCCACAGAAATGCCTGTCCAAATGCCATGTGAAACATCTGCTGCAGCCTGCTTTATGATATCATCCACCAGTCATCCACATAAGAAAAAACCCACACAGCCCTGTTAAAAAGGCAGGCAACAACAAAATGTAGCACAGCTCATTAACAAAGGCATGAGTCACTGGGCCTCTCTTCGACAGGATACGTGCACCAAAACATCATCTACAGTGGCTGCTTTTTCCAACAGTGGTTCATTTTGTTTACAGGTTTGCAGCATCATTTCCAACGTGTGACAGAGTGCCAGAAAATGACCCTTTTCTATCCTGTACCTAATGAAAGAACAGATCAAAATAAAGCCACACGACACAGCCACAGGTCGTTAGCTAACTAAGACCATTACATTCAATGTGAGGCACAAAAAGGATGAAATGGTAACGATCCTACATAACGGAGCCTGCTGGTGGCATCCAGTAACTCGAATATGCAGAATTCACAGCAGATGCTGGAAGCTGGAGCTGCTCAGCAGATCGCCCTGCCAACTTTACAGGAGATAGGGACTGCCGCTGTTTCAGCTCCGAATTATCTGAGGGACCAGAGCGAACGAGGACCTCCAGCTCAGTCTTTGGGCAGAGTTACAGTCAGAGTAGGTTAGCTTGGGAACATACAGTTCAGTCCTTGGGGAGTCAAATCAGCAGCACAACAGTCTCTGAATAGGAACGACAATAAGCTCGGCTCAGAAAGGCCGGCACAGATACAGGACACATAAACTTCACAGTCCACCCACAAACACCAAGTGCAGTTTTCAGCAGGAAACTAAAAATCCGAGCGTGGCTCAGAAATAGAAACACCAGGTAATATTTGACTGCTGTCCGTCTCTGACACGACAAGGTTTCACCAACAGTTCTTTAAACAACAAACTCTGTTTTTTATGTCAAAGACAATAACACAGTTTATAAACTTTCAGTGGTAAAAACACAACAAACGTTTTCGCTCTGTATTTCTGAATCAGATTTAACCTTGGATGATCTTGTGATAACTCTGCACTCAAACCTTCCCTACCAGTGTTTTGTGAAAATAATGCTGTTTGATGAAGTGTGACATGGTATGACCGCACCACCATATTATTTATCAGATATTTCAATGAAATATGTTAGAAAACACACCGACACCCCAAATACAATGGAGAGATTGACATGGGCGGTGGCTCATGTTTGTGGAGTTTAATGAAGCCTCATTTTCTGCTCAGCCAGCGTCGGCACACCTGTCAAATATCCATCAAATTCAAATTCAAATTCAAATTTTATTTGTCACGTACACAGTCATACACAGTACGATATGCAGTGAAATGCTTGGACAACTGCTCGTGACCTAAAGAAAACAAAAAAGGAAAAGGCTATGAATAAGATAGGAAATAAATATGAAAAATTAAAAAGGGTAAATTTAACTAGGAAGGAATAAAATATAAATTAAGGTTAAAAATGAAATAACTGTACAACACAAATTAGAATGAAGGGTACATTTAACTGGGAAGAATAAGATAAAATATATAAATTAAAGTTGAAAATAAAATAACTGTACAACAAAATACACAATATAGAACTATATAAGAATGTATGAAGAAATATAAATAAATATATACACAATAACAGCAGCTGTACAAGTATTAACTGGAAATGAAGAATGTAGTGACCAGTGTTGTGCAATCCACATTATGTCTTGTGCAGTGCAAATATGCTTAAAGTGATTTAAGTGATGAAGTGAAAACAATGTCCAGAATGTCCAGTGTGTGTGTAAGAACTACAGGGAGTGCAGAATTATTAGGCAAATGAGTATTTTGTCCACATCATCCTCTTCATGCATGTTGTCTTACTCCAAGCTGTATAGGCTCGAAAGCCTACTACCAATTAAGCATATTAGGTGATGTGCATCTCTGTAATGAGAAGGGGTGTGGTCTAATGACATCAACACCCTATATCAGGTGTGCATAATTATTAGGCAACTTCCTTTCCTTTGGCAAAATGGGTCAAAAGAAGGACTTGACAGGCTCAGAAAAGTCAAAAATAGTGAGATATCTTGCAGAGGGATGCAGCAGTCTCAAAATTGCAAAGCTTCTGAAGCGTGATCATCGAACAATCAAGCGTTTCATTCAAAATAGTCAACAGGGTCGCAAGAAGCGTGTGGAAAAACCAAGGCGCAAAATAACTGCCCATGAACTGAGAAAAGTCAAGCGTGCAGCTGCCAAGATGCCACTTGCCACCAGTTTGGCCATATTTCAGAGCTGCAACATCACTGGAGTGCCCAAAAGCACAAGGTGTGCAATACTCAGAGACATGGCCAAGGTAAGAAAGGCTGAAAGACGACCACCACTGAACAAGACACACAAGCTGAAACGTCAAGACTGGGCCAAGAAATATCTCAAGACTGGTTTTTCTAAGGTTTTATGGACTGATGAAATGAGAGTGAGTCTTGATGGGCCAGATGGATGGGCCCGTGGCTGGATTGGTAAAGGGCAGAGAGCTCCAGTCCCACTCAGACGCCAGCAAGGTGGAGGTGGAGTACTGGTTTGGGCTGGTATCATCAAAGATGAGCTTGTGGGGCCTTTTCGGGTTGAGGATGGAGTCAAGCTCAACTCCCAGTCCTACTGCCAGTTTCTGGAAGACACCTTCTTCAAGCAGTGGTACAGGAAGAAGTCTGCATCCTTCAAGAAAAACATGATTTTCATGCAGGACAATGCTCCATCACACGCGTCCAAGTACTCCACAGCGTGGCTGGCAAGAAAGGGTATAAAAGAAGAAAAACTAATGACATGGCCTCCTTGTTCACCTGATCTGAACCCCATTGAGAACCTGTGGTCCATCATCAAATGTGAGATTTACAAGGACGGAAAACAGTACACCTCTCTGAACAGTGTCTGGGAGGCTGTGGTTGCTGCTGCACGCAATGTTGATGGTGAACAGATCAAAACACTGACAGAATCCATGGATGGCAGGCTTTTGAGTGTCCTTGCAAAGAAAGGTGGCTATATTGGTCGCTGATTTGTTTTTGTTTTGTTTTTGAATGTCAGAAATGTATATTTGTGAATGTGGAGATGTTATATTGGTGTCACTGGTAAAAATAAATAATTGAAATGGGTATATATTTGTTTTTTGTTAAGTTGCCTAATAATTATGCACAGTAATAGTCACCTGCACACACAGATATCCCCCTAAAATAGCTCAAACTAAAAACAAACTAAAAACTACTTCCAAAAACATTCAGCTTTGATATTAATGAGTTTTTTGGGTTCATTGAGAACATGGTTGTTGTTCAATAATAAAATTATTCCTCAAAAATACAACTTGCCTAATAATTCTGCACTCCCTGTATATGTGTGGGTCAGTACTGTGTGGTGGTGTGATTGAGAGACCGTATCGCCTGCGGGAAGAAGCTCCTCCTCAGTCTCTCTGTGTTGGTCTTCAGGGAGCGGAATCGCTTTCCTGACCTCAGCAGAGAGAACAGTCTGTTGTTGGGATGGCTGAGGTCCTTCACCATCTTCCTGGCCTTGGTCCAGCACCGCCTGCTGTAGATTGAGTGCAGGTCAGGGAGCTCGGAGCGGATGGTGCGCTCAGCTGACCGCACAACCCTCTGTAGAGCTCGTCTGTCCTGCATGGTGCTGTTCCCGAACCAGGTTAAGATGTTTCCCGCCAGGATGCTCTCTATGGTGCACGAGTAAAAGTTCCTGAGCACCTTGGAGGGCAGTTGGAAGTCTCTCAAGCGTCTGAGGTGGTAGAGACGCTGTCGGGCCTTTTTCACCACGGTGTTGATGTGACAGGACCATGACAGGTCCTGCGTGATGTGAACTCCGAGGTATTTGAAGCTGTCCACTCTCTCCACTGGGCACTCGTTGATGACGGGGGTCTGGTAGTTCCTCTCCTGCTTAGTGCTGAAGTCCACTATCAGCTCCTTTGTCTTACTGACGTTTAGAAGGAGGTTGTTCCTCTGGCACCAGTTCTCCAGATTCCTAATCTCCTTCAGGTAGGCCGTCTCGTTGTTATCAGAGATCAGGCCCACCACGACGGTGTCGTCAGCAAACTTGATGATGGTGGTGGAGCTGGTAGTGGCCACACAGTCATATGTGTACAAAGAGTACAGCAGGGGGCTCAGAACACACCCCTGGGGGGCTCCAGTGCTGAGAGTGGTGGAGGCTGAGACATGTCCGCCCATCCTTACTGCCTGTGGTCTGCCAGTTAGGAAGTTGGAGATCCACTGACACATAGATGAGCTGAGTCCCAGATGCTCCAGCTTGGTGGTGAGTGTGGAGGGAATTATGGTGTTAAATGCAGAGCTGTAGTCTATGAAGAGCATTTTAACATAATTCCCCCTTCTAGTGTCCAAGTGAGTGAGTGATGTGTGGAGGAGATGAGAGATGGCATCGTCTGTGGAACGATTTGGACGGTAAGCGAACTGTAGTGGGTCCAGTGTGTCTGGTAGTGAAGAAATGATGAAGTCTCTGACCAGGCGTTCAAAGCACTTCATCACTACTGAGGTGAGGGCTACAGGGCGATAGTCATTGAGAGAAGCAGGGTGGGGTTTCTTCGGGACAGGAACAATGATGGACTCTTTGAAGCATGTGGGGATCACCGACTGAGATAAAGAGATGTTGAATATCTCAGTGAACACAGGAGCTAGCTGGTATGCGCTGTCATGGTCCTGGGCCATGTGGGCCCAGTATTCTTAGTTCCTTGTATTTTTGTATTTCGTTCCTTATTTAGGCCATGTTTTCTGAGTTGCCCTGTTGTGTTGTTCCCTAAGTGTTTTCCCTTCATGGCTCTCTCCCCCCTGTGTGCCCTCTATGTATTTATGAGCCCTCGTCTCCCTTTGTGGTTGTTTCATGTTTCCCCAGCCCGTTATGTCTGTGTTTTCCCCGTGCTCTCTCTCCTCCTGTCTGAACCTCTGTGCCTGTACATGTCATGTTCAGTTCACCCCGCCCTGTCTCGTTATGATTATCAGTGTCACCTGTGTTCCCCGTGTGTGCCCACTTTCCTCGTTTACCCTCTGTGTATTTCTGTCTGAGTCTCCCTCTGTTCGGCGTCGCGTTCTCCCTCATGCCGTGTGTGGTTCTCCCCGTGTCTTCCGGTATATGTTACTTTAGCTTTTCCCAGTTTAGTGTAGTTTTGCATTGCTTTTGTATCATCGTTATTGTTTATCACTTGTCAGCAATAAAGCTGCATTTTGAGTTTATCCCCCGTGTCTGTGAGTTTGCAATTTGGGTCCTCATCCTGCCTGCCACACGGCCGAAACATGACATGCGCAGTCTCTGAGGATACGACCTGGGATGCCGTCTGGTCCTGCTGCTTTCCTGGTGTTCACTCTCTTGAAGGCTCTCCTTACTTCATGCTCGGAGATGACGAGCACGTTTCCGGTGCTGGCAGTATCTTCCTGTCTGCAGCCGTTAGCGCCGCTAACACTAGCATTGTTGGAGACCTTAGCTGCAGCCTCGAAGCGAGCATAGAAAGTGTTCAGCTCGTCTGCCAGAGTCACGGCCGCGTTCGTCATACCGGTTGTTGGTGCTTTATAGTCCGTTATTGTCCTTAGTCCCCGCCACAGGCTCCTAGAGTCACTCTGTTGGAGTTGTGACTCTAGTTTCCTCCCGTAGCGCTGCTTCGCCTCTTTCACCGCCCTCCGCACGTTATATGACGCGGCTTTGTACGGGTCCATGTCCCCCGTCATGAGTCCCGTGTTGTAGGCAGCGGTGCGGGATCTCAGAGCGTCGCGGATGGTTTTATCCACCCACGGCTTCTGGTTGGGAAACGTTGTGATAGTCTTTGTCTCCACGGTATCATCCGCTAGTTTCCCGATGAATCCCACAACCGCTTCCGTAAACACGTTGACGTCATCGTCGGAGCTGTTTCTGAACATGCCCCAGTCTGCGTCATCGAGTGCGTCCTGTAACACGGCCACCGATTGATCCGTCCAGCACGCGACCTTCCTCTGAACCGGAACTTCCTGTTTCAGCCTTTGTTTGTATTTTGGCATGAGGAAGATGGCGGCGTGATCAGATTTGCCAAACGGAGGGCGGGATTGTGCCTTGTAGCCGTCCTTGACCGTAGTGTAGCAGTGGTCCAGTGTCCTTTCACCTCTGGTGGGGCAGGAGATGTGTTGATAAAAGTTCGGCGCTGCGCGTTTGAGGTTGGCGCTATTAAAGTCCCCCGTCACAATAAGCGCAGCGTCCCGGTGTTGTGTCTGGTGCTGTGTGAGTGCCTCATGCAGCTCGCATAAGGCGGTGACCGTGTCCGCTTGTGGTGGAATATAAACGGCACTTACAATGACCGATGTAAATTCCCGAGGTAGATAAAAAGGACGACACATGATGGACAGTAGTTCCAGATTTGGTGTGCAGGAGCGTGTGAGAGGAACAACATTCTCACTGTTGCACCAGTTGTTGTTCACCATTAAACACACGCCGCCTCCCCTTGACTTCCCCGAGTCCCGTGTCCTGTCCATGCGGTGAACCGAGAAGAACTCGGCCGGCTGGATGGCGTGGTCCGGCACCGCTGGGTTCAGCCATGTCTCGGTGAAGCAGAGGAGATTGCAGTCCCGAATGTCTCTCTGGAACTTTATCCTGGCCCTGAGGTCGTCAAGCTTGTTCTCCAGTGACTGGACGTTGGCGAGCAGGATGCTAGGCAGAGGTGTGCGGTGTGCACGAGCTCTCAGCCTGTTCCTGATGCCGGCTCGCTTCCCTCTAGGCCGCCGCCGCTTCCCTTTGTTCTCCCTCGAGATCTCACTCGGCCAGCTCGGATCCGGAGTTAAAAACTTCGAATTGTGAGTACATTGTATACCAATAGAAACAAGAGTGTCACTGTCATACCTAATGTACCCAATGGTGATGATTTTGTCGATTTAGAAACGCTGAAAACTAACTTAAAAAACAAAGACAAAGAAAAAGTGGTCGGAGCAGTCGTGACGGCAGCCGACCTCACCGGCGCCATCTTCTTTCTAACTTTAAAGAAGAATCCGAATGCATGAAAGAAATCATCATCTGCACAGCTGGGATAACAATTCATGTCAATTTTATTTACACAGCGCCAAATCACAACAACAGTCGCCTCAAGGCGCTTTATATTGTAAGGTAGATCCTACAATAATACATACAGAGAAAACACAACAATCACATGACCCTCTATGAGCAAGCACTTTGGCGACAGTGGGAAGGAAAAACAGGAAGAAACCTCCGGCGGAACCAGGCTCAGGGAGGGGCGGGGCCATCTGCTGTGATTGGTTGAGGTGAGAGAAGGAAGACAGAAACACTCAATGCATCATGGGAATCCCCCAGCAGCTTACACCTATTGCAGCATAACTAAGGATTCAGGGTCACTTTATCAAAAAGGAAAGTTTTAACAGGGGATAATATTATAAAAACCATCTGTTCTCTTCTGCTTAGCTTTGCTAGTTAACCCAACCCCTCTATGGGAGGAAGCCAGAGTACCCAGAGAGAACACGAATGACCCTGATGCTGGAATTGAACTCAGGACCTTATTGGTGTGAGGCAACAGTGCTGACCACTGTGCTACTTTTACGCTAGTCCATCAATTTAAAAGCAAAATATTATTTTTTTGTACCATCACAGCAAATTCAAAAGTGTTAAATGTTTTGGTGTTAATAGTCTTCTTGCAAAAGTAGAGTTAATTTTACTCTAAGCAGAGTCACATTCTTTTAATGTAACTCTGAGGTGTAAAATGATAGTAGTTAAAATCGAGTGTTAAAAATGAGTGTTTCTCTGTCAAATCTGGAGGTGTTCAATGGAAACATTAACTCTTGACCTCTTAACTCTGAACTCCTACAGGGGCTATGACACCAACAGAGTAAATTCACAGACTCCGCCCCCAGCACGGCTCCAATCGAAGCTGAAGTGAAGCCGTTTCAGAACATTTTGCTCTACATATTTGAGTTGTTTGCCATGCTTGGTAAGTCATTTTTTCAAAGATTGTTTCAATTATTATTATGAGCTTTTACTTCTGTGGCTCTTTGGAGTTGAGACAAAAATGTGTGAAAGGCTGCTACTTGAAGCCTGAAAACGATCGCCCATAAAAAAAAAACAACGAGCAAACAGCAGTAGCAGACGTCCTGACTGGATTCTACGGTAGCATAGATCCCTCCAGAGTTTTGTGCACACGGTTTAGGTAAAAATGAAAAAGGTTGAGGTTTTACATTTAGTTCAGTATTACCTGTTGCCTGTGTCTTTGTCTTTTGGGAAAATACTTTACACAAGTAATGGCTCAAAGATGATTCCTTTTTTTCCCACTGTGCTGCAATTGTTTTGTGCCATTAATTAGTGTCAACTAATTTTTATTCAATCTCCGCACAGGATATGCTTGTGAAGATGGAATATGGGGGAGAGCAGAAGTGCGTTGAAGTTCCACAAAGGGATGAATGAAGGACATGCATATTGTATTGAAGCAATAAATGATGAGAATGCTGTTATTTGCATTTACCATGTCAGACCTTTTGATAAACAAAATTCTAATGAAAGTGAGAACATGTACACTGTTACATCTTTCAGAAAATGTTTTGAAATTGTGGTGCACAGTTCAGAATAAATGTTTTTCAAAAACATTGCATCTTTTTAGTAAATGTTTATTTCCAAAAGAAATTTCTAGAAGTTCAGAACAGGAAAATTTCCGCTTTTTAGATGAATTAGAAGATAACTCTTACGTAGTTAAACTAAAATACTCTTTGAGAGTTAATATATAAACTCTTAACACCAAGTGTTAAATTATCAACTCCAGACAGATTTGGTGTTTAACACTAAATCAGAGTTAACGTACCAACTCTCCAAAAAGAGTTAAATTAACACTCTCTGGTGTGGACCCATATAGACACTTTAATAGTGTTGAAATCAAATCTGGCAGTGTTAATTTGGACATGCTGGATTTGCTGTGATGCTACCATAGCATTTTAGTACGTGAGGGTTTTTTTGGAGGACCATCAAAATGGCTGTTAGAAAAACTGCAGTTTTTAACACTTCAGCATTGGAAGTTTCCTCTTGATTTTCCTGATTATATCCAGTTTCCAGTGTTAAGAGCATTCATCAATCCTCTGACTATCAGCTGCAATACTCACACCTCACCAGTCATTATTGATTCTAGATCATTATGGCTGACCCATTTGCATTTTCCAGACTTGGACCTTACTTGAAGGACGCCGTTCTATCAGACCACCCTCACCCTCCTTTTTCATGGACTGTACACTGGAAGGATCTCCTGAACGCTATGGTTCAAGCATGCATGGAGAAACTGGAAAGAGTAATCTTACATTATTCTTGTAAAGGCTGTCTCATAGTAACAGGCAAGTTATAATATTAATAGCAATGGGAATTCTTTTTTTTTTTTTTTTTGCTTTAATGACTGAAAACTGAATTTTAGTGCAGAAAGAAAAAGCTGCTCTTATTTAGGGCGACTTAAATTCAAGAGGAGGATCTATGGTCTCACATGTGTCCGCTCCCAGGTGCTTCCAGCTAAATCTAAACTTTATACGCCGTCAAGTTCTTTGTGACATCACTGGTCTAGTCCAATCACCTTCACCCGGCCTTCTCCAGGCCAATCAGCGTTCATGCCACGTACTTTAAATATCAGTGTGCATCTGTCTTTGTCCTCGCAGATGCCATTGTGCAACCCACCTCCTCCCCATCTCCACCTCTCATCACTCAAGCTCCATTCAAGCCTCCTTTATCTCCACCACCAGCGTCGAGGCTCCAGGGGCTCTAATCCCTTTCACAGCCAGGATGGGCTAACCGCCAAACATCAATCTGTATCTGTTCATCAATAACTCAGGTTCAGTCTTTCTAATGATCTGTCCTTACTCAAGTATATTTAGTGTTTTTTTTTTACAAACAATGTGCCTATAATGTCTTTATCAGCTGACGCTCAACCTTCTCTCCTTCTCAGACCATTAAATACTGTGATTTAACAAAGCCTATGGCATCTTAGTCATACATGTTAGAGAAATGCAATGAACTGAAATAAAATAATCATAATAGAAAAAAGAAAAAAAAAACGAATGAAATGATGTTGCATACAAACTAAAATAAAATAAAAAATACACAGAAAACATCTTTGTCAGTGTGGTCAACGCAAACATAAATGAACTCTGACGCAGATCGTTATGAACACAGGGACGGCTCTTTGATATTTAATGTTGTGCTTGAGAAACATCAGCCACATAAACCAGCCTGAAATGAATAAAATGAAATTAAAAGTAAACATTTACAAAACGCAAGAAATAAATAAAACTGAATTTAAAGAAATCAAAATGAAATAATAACTGTTGAACTGTTTGTTTTGTTTGGAGTTATTTGATAGTTGCACACAGTAAGATGTAAGGAGTGTTAATGGCTCTCCCTTTCAGGTGTGTTTGTTTTTTCCATACATCGTTACATGGACACGTTTTATTTGGCGACGTCCTAAAAGCCATTGTTGCAGATGTTTAAAGTGCTGCATGAACCGCGGTGCTCAATGTGAACTGCTTAAAACGTCCTTTCCCTCTGATTCGAGTTTCTCAGGCTCCTACTTTGTTTAAAAAGCTGGTGAGAATCATCCACAGAAACTATGATGCAAACCTGCAGAGATCCACGAGGCTTTTTGTACAAACTGGTCTGTCAGAAACTGCCCCAGAGGTGAAATTTGTGGGATGTTGAGCACACTGAAACATACCATGACAAGACATTGAACTGCATATTCTTCCTGTGCCTGTTTGGTTCCCCCCAGCTAACATAGACACATATTAGACTGATTGGTCTAAATTGGTAACAGTGGTAGATAGGAGATTCAATTCAATTCAAATTTATTTATATAGCGCCAAATCACAACAAACGTCGCGTCAAGGCGCTTTATATTGTACAGTAGATTGCACAATAATACATACAGAGAAAACCCAACAATCATATGACCCCCTATGAGCAGCACTTTGGCGACAGTGGGAAGGAAAAACTCCCTTTTAACAGGAAGAAACCTCCGGCAGAACCAGGCTCAGGGAGGGGCGGGGCCATCTGCTGTGATTGGTTGGGGTGAGAGAAGGAAGACAGGATAAAGACATGCTGTGGAAGAGAGACAGAGGTTAATAACAGATATGATTCATGCAGAGAGGTCTGTTAACACATAGTGAGTGAGAAAGGTGACTGGAAAGGAAAAACTCAATGCATCATGGGAATCCCCGGCAGCCTACGTCTATTGCAGCATAACTAAGGGAGGATTCAGGGTCACCTGGTCCAGCCCTAACTATATGCTTTAGCAAAAAGGAAAGTTTGAAGCCTAATCTTGAAAGTAGAGATAGTGTCTGTCTCCCGAATCCAAACTGGAAGCTGGTTCCACAGAAGAGGGGCCTGAAAACTGAAGGCTCTGCCTCCCATTCTACTTTTAAATACTCTAGGAACAACAAGTAGGCCTGCAGAGTGAGAGCGAAGTGCTCTAATAGGGTGATATGGTACTACAAGGTCATTAAGATCAGATGGGGCCTGATTATTTAAGACCTTGTATGTGAGGAGCAGGATTTTGAATTCTGGATTTAACAGGAAGCCAAAACAGGAGAAATCTGCTCTCTCTTTCTAGTCCCTCTCAGGACTCTTGCTGCAGCATTTTGGATCAGCTGAAGGCTTTTCATGGAGTTTTTAGGACTTCCTGATAATAATGAATTGCAGTCGTCCAGCCTGGAAGTAATAAATGCATGAACTAGTTTTTCAGCATCACTCTGAGACAGGATATTTCTAACTTTAGAGATGTTGCACAAATGGAAGAACGCAGTCTTACATATTTGTTTAATATGTGCATTGAAGGACATGTCCTGGTCAAAAATGACTCCAAGGTTCCTCACAGCGTTACTGGAGGCCAAGGTAATGCCATCCAGAGTAAGAATCTGCTTAGATACCATATTTCTAAGATTTTCAGGGCCGAGTACAATAACCTCAGTTTGATCTGAATTAAGAAGCAGAAAGTTAGCGGCCATCCAGGTCTTTATGTCTTTAAGACATTCCTGCAGTTTAACTAATTGGTGTGTGTTATCTGGCTTCATGGACAGATAGAGCTGGGTGTCATCTGCATAGCAGTGTAAATGTATGCTATGTCTTCTAATGATACTGCCTAAGGGAAGCATGTATAATGTAAACAGAATTGGTCCTAGCACTGAACCCTGTGGAACTCCATAATTAACCTCAGTGTGTGAAGAGGACTCTCCATTTACATGCACAAACTGGAGTCTATTAGATAGATATGATACAAACCACTGCAGTGCAGTACCTGTAATACCTACAGCATGTTCTAATCGCTCTAATAGGATATTATGGTCGACAGTATCGAACGCTGCACTGAGGTCTAGCAGGACAAGCACAGAGATGAGTCCACTGTCAGAGGCCATAAGAAGATCATTTGTAACCTTCACTAAAGCTGTTTCTGTGCTGTGATGAGCTCTGAAACCTGACTGAAACTCTTCAAATAAACCTCTGCAGATGATCTGTTAGCTGTTTGACAACTACTCTTTCAAGGATGTTTGATATAAAGGAAGGTTGGAGATTGGCCTATAATTAGCTAAGACTGCTGGGTCTAGAGATGCTTTTTGAGTAAAGGTTTAACTACAGCTAGCTTGAAGGCCTGTGGTACATAGCTGATTATTAGAGATAGGTTGATCATATTTAAGATCGAAGAATTAATTAATGGCAGGACTTCTTTGAGCAGTTTTGTAGGAATGGGGTCTAAAAGACACGTTGATGGTTTGGAGGAAGTAATTATTGAAGTTAACTCAGAAAGATCAATTAGAGAAAAAGAGTCTAACTTAACATCAATGGTACTAAGAGTAGCTGTAGATAATATTACATCTGTGGGATGATTACTGGTAATTTTTTCTCTAATGATAAAAATTTTATTTGTGAAGAAGTTCATGAAGTCATTACTAGTTAACGTTAAAGGGATTGTTGGCTCAAAAGAGCTCTGACTGTTTGTCAGCCTGGCTACAGAGCTGAAGAGAAACCTGGGGTTCTTATTTTCTTCAATCAGTGATGAATAGTAAGATGTTCTGGCTTTGTGGAGGGCTTTCTTATAAAGCAGCAAACTATTTCTCCAGGCTAAATAATGATCCTCTAAATTTGTGACACGCCATTTCCTCTCCAGATTACGAGTCATCTGCTTTAGGCTACGTGTTTGAGAATTATACCACGGAGTCAGGTACTTCTGATTAGAGACCTTAGTTTTCACAGGAGCTACAGTATCCAGAGTCGTACGTAGTGAGGAGGTGAAATTATTAACAAGATAATTGACCTCTGTTGGAGCAGCGTTCAGATAGCTGCTCTGCTCTGTGTTGGTACAGGGCATTGGAGATGATAACAGTGGGTGGATTATATTCTTAAACTTAGTTACAGCGCTTTCAGAAAGACATCTGTGATAAAGTCTACTCTCCACCGCTGTGTAATCAATTATTGTAAATGTAAATGTTATCAGGAAATGATCAGACAGGAGAGGGTTTTCAGGAAACACTGTTAAATGTTCAGTTTCTATGCCATATGTTAAAACAAGATCTAGAGTGTGATTAAAGTGGTGGGTGGGTTCTTTTACATTTTGAGAGAAACCAATTGAGTCTAATAACAGATTAAATGCCATGTTGAGGCTGTCATTTTTAGCATCTACATGGATGTTAAAATCACCCACAATAATTATTTTATCTGAGCTCAGAACTAAATTAGATATAAAGTCTGAGAAATCAGACAGAAACTCTGTGTAAGGCCCAGGTGGACGATAGATGATAACAAGTAAGACTGGTTTCTGAGTTTCACAGCTGGGGTGGACAATGTTAAGCATCAGGCTTTCAAATGAATTAAAAGTCTGTCTTGGTCTTTCATTAATTGATAGGCTGGTGTGAGAAATTGCTGCCACACCGCCCCCTCGGCCTGTGCTTCGAGATTTCTGGTAGTTAGAATGGCTCGGGGGTGTTGATTCATTTAAACTAACATAATCATCCTGCTGCAACCAGGTTTCTGTAAGGCAGAGTAAATCAATTTGTTGATCAATTATTAAGTCATGTACTAACAGAGACTTGGAGGAGAGAGACCTAATATTTAATAATCCACATTTCACTGTTTTACTCTTTGGTTCAGATGTGGATACTGTATTGTTCTTTCTTTGTGATTGTTTATGTTTAAGTTGTTTGTTGCTGGTTTTTAGTTTGTTTTTTGTCTGTTTGGGAGCTGACACAGTCTCTATGGAGATGGGTTTTTGGGGGGGTAGCAGGAGGAGAGAAGCTGCAGAGAAGCGTGTAAGACTGCAACTCTGCTTCCTGGTCCCAACTCTGGATAGTCATATTTTGGGGGGTTTAATAAATTTGTCCATATTTCTAGAAATGAGAGCTGCTCCATCCAAAGTGGGATGGATAAAGTGCTTATAATGTACACAACAGAGTGCTCTTTTAATATGTTGCTTTGCACATAAAGTTCATTGAATGGTCAGTAAGACTATCAAAGTACTAAATACCTGCAACTTTATTTTCAAACAAATCAGTCAGAGGAAGCTATACGATGATGACCTCGGACTATGTCGGGTATCCAGTGCGTTAAAATAATACCAGAATTTGTCCTTTCAGGGTGTGCAAATATTAAAGAAACCAAAATGTGTAAAACATTAGTGTGTGACAGTCATGTTAACTTACTGTTAACACCAGCTGTTCCTGCTTCTGGATGTTATAGATTTTACAGTGACTTTTACAGGCTTTTAAAGTGTAGCCATGTTCATCCAAATATCAGCAAACGTAAAACGCAAAGTTTAAACAGTACAAAGAAAAAGCCAGTGTGACCCAGCTTTAAAGACTTTAACGACAGAAAGCATGATGATGCTACGAGGAGCAGAGATAAAGAAGTGTGGGCGTGACGAGGGTGTTTTCCTAACAGCTTCCAGCTCCATTCATCATTCTCAGATTCCTTGTGTAAGACGTGCTAGCTGCAGGTAGGACAGGGAGAAGAAGAGAGGCCCATTCTGACAGCTTTTGATGGATGACCTGCATATTTCACCATTTCTTATTAAATCTACTCAAAAATTTAAAAAAAAACAGGGTCTTTCTTTTTTTAAAAGTTTTTAGCTGTATTTGTGTTCAGTCAGTGGGTAATCAGGAAAGTCTGCACATTGCTCTGACAACATTTTGGAAATATGTGTGATCATGAATGTATTTTCTACCAAACTTCAACCTTGCAAGAAAAAAAAGAAAAAACAGTTGTCCAGAGAGCAAAGCTGGATGATTTCTTAGCTCGTCATAAGACAGCGCTATCTGTTCCTCAGTTGTCTCCTTTCCCCTCAGTAATAAAGGAGTGTGTACAATGTGTACCAGGTAGGTTAAATGCTACACATTTCGCAGTAATTTCAAATCAAATACCAGTACGTGATTTGTCAGTGCACTTTAGATCAGCGGTCCCCAACCCCCGGGCCTCGGACCGGTAGCGGTCCGTGAGTCGTTTGGTACCGGGCCGCGAGAGTTGAGGCTCAGGTGTGAAATGTACAGTTTTCAGGGTTTTTATCGGTTTTCAGCGTTATTTTGTTATCGTTTTTATCGTTAACTCGGTTTTCCTTGATCTTTTCAAGTGTGTTATGAAAAAAATCTTCTTTTTTTCGGTACCGGTTTTATTTTGTTGTATTTATCCGCGACACCTTAAAGGCCGGTCCGTGAAAATATTGTCGAGCATAAACCAGTCTGTGGTGCAAAAAAGGTTGGAGACCGCTGGTGTAGAACCACCGTCCTTTGTCTCTACAAGTCGGGTTAGGGACAAAGTCTTGGCTGGATTTAGAGAAGGGTTGGTAATTAAAATGGCCGGAAATGAGAAGGATCATGTTTCCCTATGTGGACTCTTTCCCTTTAAAATAAGGATCCATAACTTTAACTTTTAAAAGAAACTCTTTCTTCTATAACCACCACCAAGGCAGCAAAGTAGTGGCATGCACTTTCCAGTCATTGGGTGGCCTAGCCAGTCTGCAGACCTCAGTCCTATAGAAAATACATGGAGGAAGCTGAAAGTTTGAGGTACAAAGCAGCAACAAGACACTGAAAGGATTCAGAGTTCCAGTAAAGAAGAGTGGACCAAAATCCCTCCTAAGGTGTGTGCATACCCGGTGACCAGCTACAACAACCCTCTTACCACCGTGCTTTCTCCACCAAAAGCCATGTTTTGGTTGGGGATCAAATACTTATTTTGCTCAGTGACATGTAAGTCAATTAATAATTTTCATGTAATGTTATTGGAATGTTCATTTCTTTGTAAGTGAGCAAACCTAAACCCTAGCAGTGGATCAAACAATTATTTCCTCCACTTTGAACTGAACAGTGTGGAACGTTAAAGGATCACAGGGATTTTTCTTTGTTCAGTTCAAATTATTGATTTATGTCGTCTGGCTTGGATTGTGCTCGTTGCCACTTTGGTTTGGATCTGAAGAAAGCTCTGTGCGAGTATCTACAGGCCAGTTTAAAAATGTTGCAATATTTTGTGTTGTTTTTTTCAATCTAGTTGTTTGAAAAGAAATTGCCTTCTGCTGCATCAACAGAATGAAGAGCTAGTTTACACAGCATAAGCTCAGTTAAGTCTCCTTTTATATATTTTTCATATACTAACAAATAAATAACTATGAGCATCTGTATAACAACAAAAACACCTTCCATTAATTAACAATTACTAATCTCTATACAACTAAATAAACAAGAGATATTTGAACTCATTGCACTCATCCTACAATTAAATAAATTAAACAACCATCAATTAAAGTCAGTTCGCTAATTCTCTGTAAAGTTATGCTATGAAAGATCAACTGTGACCTACCATCCAACCATGCAAGTGGAAATATTAGTCAAATTAATCTTTGCAAATAACCCTATTCACAAAGATCTCCATGCTTGTGTTGAATCTTGAACAGCTTAATCTGGATTTAAGGAGGGTTTTAACAAACATACCAATGAAGTGACTTTTAATAAGCTTACCTAAAAAGAAACAAAGTTTATCTTGTCTGTGATAAGGACAGAGGTGTTATTACTGAGGAAAACATCTCTTATTCACAATCATTCAATTACAAGCAGCAGAGGAAGGAAAGCCGCATGTGACTGTACTCCTGTTGTACAGGTGGTGTGTTGGTACCTACACACATTGACTCGCCCGTCCAAATCCCTGTAATCAAGTGTTCCAATGACTGTGCTGGGCACAGCTGCATAAAATCAAGGCAAGCAGGCTGCTTCTACATACGTTTGTGAAAGAATGGGTCGCTCTTAGGAGCTCACTGTAGTGCAGTGTGGTACCATGATAGGATATCATCTGTGAAACAAATCCAGCTGTGAAATTTCCTCACTACTAAATATTCCACAGTCAACTTTTATCGTTACATAGAAGTGACTGTAAATGGCAGAAACTCAGCTGAGAAGTGGTCGATCACTTAAAATCAGAGAGAGGCACATAAGTGCACAGAGGTCACCAACTTTCTGCAGATTCAATTGCTACAGACCTCCAAACTTGATGTGGCCTTCAGATTAGCTCCAGAAGCTTAATGCACTGGGTTTCCATGGACCATGCAATGCAAAGGGCAGTCGTGAGAAGCACACTGCCTCTGGAATATATAGCAGTCAAGAGATGTTCTGTAGAGCAACTTATCCATCTGGCAGTCCAATCAGTGAATCTGGGTTTGACGGTTGCCAGGTGAACAGTACTAGCCTGATTGCACTAAGTGTAGAGTTTGACGGAGGGGGGTTATAGTGAGGCCGTTCAGCCTCGGGATTTACACTCGGCTCGACACGGATATGTGAAGAATGAAGGGACCCTGCAGCAAAACGGAGAGCCAACCTCTGACTGAGTGCCTGTTTATACAGTCTGACCACCTGTTGAAGGTAACACGCTAACATGGCTAACGCTAGCATCACCGCACGTAGCCCCGTTATTTTAAGGTCATCTTAGCTTATGAAAGTTTTACGTCGCGGCTGTACGAGCTAGCTACGTGTTTTGTAAGCTGCTGTGCTCTTCACAAATAAAGCTGGAAGCAGCTCAGACTATTAGAACCAGCACTGAGGCCTGTTACATTCATACAGTGTTAGAGCGACGGCTGCAGCCTACAGCCTTTAAACTAGCGATTAAAATGCTGACAGTAAACTCGTCAGTCCAGATGTTACATTACTTTGTGATACTTAAGAGTTAAAACAACTGAGACAGGCTGATTAAAATAACAGCTGTCAGTTCTCTCATTCAATATATGAAGACTGGAGATCACACTACTGATTTCAGTTCATTTAATATGTGAGTGCACTGATTCATTCTCAACTGGACATAAATGATGATCAAAGGTTGTATATATGATGTATTCATCCAATCCCAGCCTCTAACACAGTGCGCTGACTCTTAGCTTTGAATGTCCAGTATATTCTAATCAGTGCAATTTCAGCATTCACTGAACCTACAGTATCTACACCTGTGTGGCAAATGTGTGGGAGCAGGTTTACTTTATGTAAACAGGATTAGATCGCGGCCACGCAGGTATGTCCGCTTCATTTATACGAAAGCAACAGCGATATTCCACCACTGTGTCACCATAAATAAATAACATCAATGTAACTAAAGATAATGCAGCACTTGATCCTTTTATTGATTTCACACAGATACATACAGGTCATTCCCTAAAAAAGGGAAATGTACTATTAACATTCTATTACATGTATGTGATTATTACAGATGTAATCCATATTTCAGAGTAGTAATTGTAAATTACTTTGTGTAATCAAGATGAGAGACCACGGCTATAAAAGCGAAGGTGGATTTGGGAAGCCTGTCGCAGCCATGTCCTGTCCGTATACGCGACCAACCCATTGCGGAAGGTGCAAGATTGATAAGGAGAGTCCTCAGAATCCAGCGTATATTGCGGGACAGACAGGATCCTTTAGCTCAGCGCGACAGTGTGCTCATAGAGAGATATCGATTTTCCCGTGAGGGTATTATTCACTTAACCAACTTGTTGACGAGGGGGTGCAGGACCACCACCTGTCTTTGTTTGCTCTGCCCTTTTCTTGGTTGCTGTTATGAAAAAAATAAACAGATTATTTCAGGGTCTCTTTCCAAGAGACGAAAAGCAATATAAGTGATAAATATTACCATTCTGTAGCATATTCTTATATTTCACTTTTACTTGTTCCCATGTTCTAGTGGGTCCTGTTGTGGCTCTAATGTGAAAGGGGATATAATATAACATATTATAATGTAATATAATATTGGATAATATGGTGTGATATGATAAATCTACCCTACCGCCTACTGGTGTTGGCCAGAGGGGCCGATGGCGCGATATGGCAGCCTGGCTTCTGTCAGTCTGCCCCAGGGCAGCTGTGGCTACAACTGTAGCTGCCTCCACCAGTGTGTGAATGTGAGAGTGAATGAATAGTGGCATTGTAAAGCGCTTTGGGTGCCTTGAAAAGCGCTATATAAATCCACTCCATTATTATTGTTATTATTGAATTACTTACGAGTTTAATTTGTCAGCAACTTCCTGCCAGCCCTCTCTCCTTGCTTTTGCAGCCTTTGCAGTGTTCCCTTGCGTTCTGATTAAACTCCTGAAATCCCTCACTCAAGAGTTCTTGCTCTGCTGCCGAAAAATACCGAGCGCGCTCCTTCAACATTTTCGCCGACCAATCAGAGGGTTGCCGATCAATGTTTCTACTATCGATGCGTAGCCCCTGTTAAGCCACCCAGTGATCTCACATTACTTCATCCAGCTGTACTAATCGTCAACAACAGGTGTGTTCGGAGAACCGGATTAGCGAGCTCACGGTTAGCGCGATGATTTGATCTTGGATGTAGTAAGCGACGTACGAAGAACGGGCCCCTGGACTTCATGCATGAGAGACGGCCTCAGTGATGATGGACTCTGCATCCTCTACTTTACCTCCTAATCTCTTTCTCTTTAACACACAATTAAAATCACTCCAAAAGAGTGTAAACTTACTGAGGAAGTCTAACTTGTACACATTTGTACTTTTACTTGTTTTCTGAGTTATATTTAAGAAGAGTAAAGTTATTCACAAAAAGTTTTTATTCTTCTGTATTTATTCTCTTGTATCATGTGCCACAGTCATACTGAACTTTACAGACCTGGTGAATTGGAGAAAAAAAAATCACATTTATATATATATAATAAATATATACATATATATTAGGGGTGCAACGATATTCGTATCGATATTGAACTGTTCGATACAGTGCTTTCGGTTTGGTACGCATATGTATCGAACAATACAACATTTTTAATTTATTTTATCAACTTTCCTTCTGACGATGCTGTCTGTGTTGAGCGCTCAGTGGATTTGCGCTCGACAGTGCAGCCTAGGCGGAGTAGTCGAACGCAGATTCACTGAGCGCAGGGCAAGCTAGCAGACAGAAGTTAAGCTCTCCTTGCAACATTGCAAACTGAACCTCCCCCACCCTCATTCAGATCTGGTGTTTGGAACTATTTTGGTTTTCATGTGAAGCATGACCCTGAAGGTAAGCGAGTCATGGACTAAAGTAAAACAGTATGTTGGATGTGCCATGCAATGCTCAATTACATGGGTGGGAACTAGTGCGTTAGCGCAGTTAGCTCGTTAACGTGTTGGCCGTCCAGCCCCACGCACGGGGCGATCGGCGGTAGCTCGTTAACGGAGATTTGCCGTGTTGTGGCGTTAACGTCATTTCAACGAGATTAACGCTGACAGCACTAGTGGGAACACAACGAATATGACTGCACATTTACTCCGACATCATCCTAGTGCAAGGACAAGTGGAAGCAGACAAAAACAACAAGCAGCATGCTACTAACTTTACCCGAGTCATTTAGACAGCCGTTAGCACATGATTCTACTTATGGGGACCTGATATGTTTAATGTGCTGCTGAGAATATAGCCCAGAAGAAGCGTATAGTAGAGCTTTTATTTTGAAAGAGCCATTTCTCTGTAATAAACTCTCTTTTCCAAAGATGAGGGATTCCTCCATCAGATAGATTTATTATTTTATTACTTTGTTGTTTCAGCAACATTAAATTTAAAAACTGTACTTTTGAGTTAAAATATATATTTATAATTTTAATAAGTGACAAATTAAAAAGGCATGAACATAACACATCTTCCTCTATGCTTTCTCCTTTCACCCCCCCCCCCCCCCCCCCCCCTCCTCCGGTCCTTTTCCTCTTTCTCAGACAAACCTTTCCCTCCTCATCTCTCTCTCCCATCTGTCCCAATGTGTCTGTTATGTTGTGGTTTATTGTGTTTGAGTCACCCCATAAAACATGAGGCGTTATAGCTGTGAGGGGGTGAGAGCCCAGCTGGTGCAGGCCTTGTGGCTGTCAGGAACACACAACAAGACTTTGTGTTTCAAGGGAAACAATGCCACATATCTCTAAAAAATGGCACCTGTAATATTTTAATGATATTGTAAGTGTTCTTCAAATTCTCAATCTTTTTTAAAAGTTCATTTTCCATTACAGTATTTCACTCCAACATTTCAGCTTTAATGATGATATTGAAATAATTTTCACGTGCATTATCTTGATGCATGCTCCATCATCCAGGTAAGGAATTCCCAGGTGATTCCGTTCATCTGGATGTAGCGCTTTCAGTGGGACCAACGTTTCGTCACCCATCCAAGCGACCCCCATTACTGCTGGAAAAAAAAGAATTTGGTTTGTTTGGGGTTTTCTCTAATCCAAACAGTATCAATGTCAGCCATATAATCTCAAATAATACAGGCACTTAAATCCTTTAATAGGTGGGGCTGAAGGTTCTATGATCTTTTTCTTTACAAGGATAATTTCTTTTAACTTTTCACCTTAATTTGTTTGACCACACTCATCGGATTGGCCAATGTTTACAACAATAGGAGGGTCCAAGAACTGTAGAAATCATCAGTTCAACATTATAACTATTATTATATGTGAGTACAAGTTATTGAGATGGGTCACCATTTTGGCGAGGTCTGGAAGAAGATCCAAACTGTCGCACCCAAATGAAATAAAACTGAGTAGGATGTTCAGGAACAACCACGGTTCAAACCTGCCACGAACTGGTGGAACACCAGCATCAAGGCTCACAGTGAGGCAAGCTTTACATCGCCATGGGCTGACACGGTGCCCCTACTCCAAAATCAGCACTATCAAGCTTGACTGAGATCTGCAGCTGCCCACTTGGACAATTCAAATGTCCCCTGAAGCCAAACTTTTCCCTTGCTCTCTCGCTCTCTCTCTATCTCGTCTCCGTTAACTGTTCCTGCGTCCCCCTCGTTATCTCCTCCCATTATCTCTCTAATCCATCTCATTTCCTCTCAGTTCTCGTGTCATGTTGTGAGTTAGTCTTTCCTGTTTTATTTTGCACTCCATGTTCAGTGTGTTTAGTTTTGCTTCTTCTGTCTCGTTGTGTCTAATTTGTCTCAGCACTAGGAGAGTCCTGGTGGTTCCAAACTTCTTCTTCATTTCTTCATTTATGGATGATGGAGGCCACTGTGCTCAATGGGACCATTAAAGCTGCAGAAATGTTTCTTCCCCAGATCTGTGCTCGTTACAATCCTATTCCCGTGGTCTATAGACAATTACATGGACTACAAGGCTTTGTTTGTGCTTGACTACACTGCCAGCTACACAGAGACAGGTGTGTGCCTTTCCAAATAATGTCCATTTGACTGAATTTACCTCATGTGGATTCCAGTCAAGTTGTAGAAACATCTGATGGATGATCAGTGGAAACATGATGCACCTGAAGCCAGCCACACCTGCTGACAGTCATACTGATGATCGTTGTCACTGGCTCACTATTTAACAGAGTGGCTGAGCTTCAGTCAACACTAGATTGTTGAGTGACATGTATCGCAGTGCATGCACTGTATTTGTCCAAAATGACAAGAGGTATCTTTGCATGACTAAAAGTGACAATTTCAAACCTAAGATCAGTGTACCAGCGATGCAGTGGTGCCTCATGCATCTGACTGCCAGTGTTACTGGTATTTTGCACAAAGTGATGTAATAATGAGGGAGGATTAGCTCTGAATTCTTCAGCTTCACCACTGCCAAAGTGTCCAGCAGAGGTGCAGTTTGGAAAACTGAACCAAATGTCAGCAGCAATCTATGAGACAAACAAGAGACTGAACAATATGTGTTGATGTTGGCCGTGGCTACAGCTTCCTGAAAAAGAAGAAAACTCTAAAGGCCTCAGTTACCATATTAAATATTAACATTCATGACAATACAAAAAAGACAAAGATGACTAGTTTAGAAAGGCTGTCAGGAGAAAGCTGCTTATTTCTAAAAGGACCATGGCGTATAGGAAAAAAGCACTACATAAGAACCTGTCCTTTTACCATTTACAGGACCAAAGTGGATTCAAAGTTCTGAAGTTAGAAGCAGGACATTAGAGTTAGAATGATCCAGGTCTTTATATATTTAAAAGATTCCTGATAAGAGAGGTTGGAGGTTGGCCTATAATTAGCTAAGACAGCTGTTTTTTTAAGTAATGGTGTAATTACTTAAAGGACTGAAGAACAAAGTCCAATAATTGAGCGATCACATTTAAGACCATTCAGTATTGATTAATGGACAGTAACACATCTTAAAGCCTAATAGCATGATATACTCATCTTATTCCAGTTTGTTTCAGCTGTATCTGTGCAGACCAGTTTTCATTAGACTCACAGGGTCCCTGTGGAGCACGTTTTACAGATGAAGTGAAAAATGACCATTTACACTGTGTTAAATTGAGCCAGTTAATTATACTGTGCCTTGTAAATCTTTAAAAATGATTGTGAGAGTGTAACTTCCTCTGAATGTGGTCTGGGATAAAAGGAACTCTTTGTGCCTGGACTTTGTGTGTGTGTGTGTGTGTGTGTGTGTGTGTGTGTGTGTGTGTGTGTGTGTGTGTGTGTGTGTGTGTGTGTGTGTGCGCACGAGTGTTATGGTGTAATGTCCCTTAAATAATATGTTAATGGTGTGAATGGTGTGCAGGGCAGGACTGTTTATTCTAAGCACAACTACGCATGGATGGCAGCACCTGGTAGAGATTACCTGTTGTAGGGCCGAGGAGTACCGATGTTCAATTAGCACTAGACTCACACCCAGCCTGGCCTGCTGGGCTAGTAAACAGCAGGAGGCAGCTCAGCAGTTGGATTTTACAACTAACACCTGCTCCTCAGAGGCCTTACATTTTGTCAGAGCAGCTCATGATTATGCTTACAATCATTTTCACCTTGGGAGATGATGTAATATAAATGTGCTTTTATGGGTTGTGTAAGATCACACATTTGCCTTCCACTTGGAGGTCATTTTGCTCATTTGTGTATTTATTAGAGATGGACCGATCCGATATCACGTATCGGTATCGGTCCAATACTGACCTAAATTACTGGATCGGATATCGGAGAAAAATAAAAAATGTAATCCGATCCATTAAATATCAGGAAAGCACCTCACAAAACTTGCAACACGCCGTAACTCACCTCAGAACGTTAGCACGTCGGAGCAGTATGCATCACGTGATAGAGCGGCTGTGGCATGCGGGACCTGTCGGTGGTCTGGATAGCATTTGGAGCTTCGCTAGCAACCCTGCATTTCATCTCCGACAAAGTTATCCCCGAGAGAAGTAAAGCAAGTGTGTAAGTCCATCTCTGAATGTTTGTAAAGCATTCCTGCGTTAAGCTTAACAAGCGATATATGGAGCGACTGCCTCTTCTTGCTGCTACTTCAATCATGAAACTGCTTAACGATCAGCTGATCGGCTTTTCTGTCGCGAGTCCGTGTCTCTAGTTTGCTTTTGGCCGACTTTGCACCAGAAAGAGGAAACCAGCGGCTGAACAACAGCAGCACGTTTAAGCTTGATAAGCTGTTGTTAGAATTTATTTAATATTACTTTCTACTCCAGGATCTTTTTCTACGTAGCTGACGCTGGTAACTGTGCAGGGGCGGATCTAGCAAAGTTTAGCCAGGGGGGCCGATAGGGCATTAACAGGGAAAAGGGGGCACAAAGACATACTTTTCTTTCTTATTCTCATTTAAAATGTCGAGCTTTTAATAAATAATTATCTGACACCCAAAGTTTTAATGTGATGTAAAATGAATAGAAGTCCATTACTGTATATAGTGACTATTAAGTCTAATATATATACCCTAGTAAGCTATAGTACTTTTTCCTTTGGGAAGGTACCATCTGTGCTGTCTGCAATTTTGTTGAAGGAAGATGTTGAATCTATTTAATATTTCTTGAAAAATAATTGATTTCTGTGCATTTTTTTTCACACTGCATCAAATTAAGGTTGATTACGTTGATTAAGCATCATGAGGTGGAGCGTGAGGGGTGGTTCCCTATTTTTTATTTATTTATTTTTGTTGTTGCTGGGAGTTGGAACCCTATTAGTTAGGTTGCTTAATATTTATGCTAAGTGCTCTTTAAAATACCAGAATAGGGAGGATGGTGTAGGTTTAAGTTTATTAGATTGATCAGTATTGCTGAACTATGAAATATTTTTTTTTGCATACAGGTATAACAGAATAGCTTTAGTGTAGTTGTTGTTTTAAACTTGAGTATGAACTTATACAAAATGCAGCAAGATATTTAAAAAACAGTTTTGTTGATTAAAAAACACTATATCGGATTCATATCGGTATCGGCAGATATCCAAATTTATGATATCGGTATCGGACATAAAAAAGTGGTATCGTGCCATCTCTAGTATTTATCCTACATGTCACGTTTTTGCACAAAAAGCAAACAAATCTAGTTTGTCCTTGTGTTTGATATTACCAACAATCAGTGATAAGTTTATGCTTTTTCGATTGATCAGGTCTCAGGATTAGCTACTGCAACAAATCAATTATCATTAAAAAAGTGGCACATAAATGGAGAAGAATAACTAAGCTTAAATCCAGCTACACAAGTCCACTGTTGTGTGCTACAGACTATTTTAAAAGCATATTGTAATGTAGTTAACAAGTATAAACTCAAAATTGGGGGTAGAGTACAAGTACATTTTTGTTCCTGTGGGCACCAGTGTGCCATCTAGAGCTAATTATTGGACCTCACAGTAACTATGTGCACCTTTTCACAAGCCAAAAAGGTCTGCACGTGTTCCAAAGCAGGTTCATATTTACACCATGTCATATGGTTAGCAATACCAAAATATCATGTGTTCATTCCGCATGCAAAGTGTAATCACTCAGGGTAAAAACACAGTACACAGTACAGCAATGTACATGTTTAATTTTCTACTTTCTACTAAACTGAGCGCTTCCTAACTACATTCACACTCTTGACATGCAGGCTGGAGGAGCCAGGGATCGAAGCACTAACCTACTGATCAGTAGGTGACCTGCTCTACCTCCTGAGCTACAGTCACCCAGTGGTAAACCTGAGTAAACCGTCACTAGGTTTTGGATAAAGTGTACACTCACAAACCTGTCAAACCTGCATTTGAAACGTTGGCTACCATAGCAGTATAGTATTGCAACATGGCATTTGGGTCTTCTAACCAAAATAGGAAAAGAGGAACATAAATAGTGCCATCATTGCCAGACCTGGCCCACATCTGGTTGACATACACCCTGCCATGACACCAGTCAGTCAGAAGTGCCGGCTTGATGCCGGATCTGGGCCAGACCTGTTTTCTATGAGCCTGGGCCACAAACCAAACTACAATCGGGCCAGATGTGGCATGCCATCACATAGACAGTGCCATCTACGCCAGGCCTGGCCCATATCTGGATGACATGCGTCTTATCATGCCAGAAGTCAGCCAGCAGTGCCGGCTTGACACCAGATCCGGGCCAGACCTGTCTGCTATGTGGGTATTGGCTAACTGTTCACAGTATCATTTTTAACATGTTTGTGAGCAGGTCACCTTTGTTAATGACATTTTAAAGCTCAATGAGTTTTTCTTAGGAAAATAAATGTCTAATAAATAACATGTTTATGTCTATAAGAAAATATTGAAAAGTTACAAAAAAGATTCAAAAAATAAAATAGCCAGGTAAATGTGAGGATTTTATACTGTTGTATCTTCAGCTGTTCTCCAGTCCAGAAGAAAAGGTAGGTCTATGAATGAAGTGGGCTGGGACTTGATGTCTCTCCTTCTGGTAGAAACGTTTTGACTTGTTGGGACGAGAGAAAAGAGGAGCACAAAAACCCCAAAACAAAAAATCGAGGCAGGAACCATAACCCAAACTGTTCGTGTGGGACAAGCCAAGACGGACTTTTGGGGAGAAAAATTCAATAAAGCTTTGAAGAAAATAAAATGTAGTCAAAAATATTTTTACTCAAAACAAAGAGAAAAAATGTGATTTCTTTTTTTCCTTATACAAAAACAGTCATGTCCCACTAAGTGCTCAAAACACCTGTTGGAGAAACTTTTTTTGTGCAGTTGTCTACAACACTGAGACGTCTGCAACGATTACAACAACAATAAGACTGAATTCTGGAGGGAAGTTAAGAAGCCCGTGAGAATAAAGACCCTTTGTGTGTTGAAATAAATGCAACAGTAGCTTCACTGTCCTCAGTGGGTGAGAAGAAAAACAGTCAAACACAGCTCGAGGCAAAGCAATTATTAAACGTAACAGAACTGGCAATTAGATGGGCGTCTGGAAGGATGGCTGATCCTGCTCACAGACCTCAACATTCATCTTTTAGTCAACAGTCAACTTCATCTGACTGCACCAGAGGACAAAATAGCTTTTTTTACACAACAAAAAAAATAGCTTTGAGAAGAAGCCAGAATGCTGTAAGGCTTCACTTTTGAGCTGCTCATCAAATTAAGATGGCTGTGAACTGGCTAATGATGCAACAACAAGACAGAATAGTTGACAACCTGTAAGATCTATTGTTAGAGAAGTCAGACAGCTGGAGACCCAACATGCACAACGCCAGCGTTTTATAATGAAAACCTTACATCTTAAAAGTGTTTAACAGCCTGCAGGCGGAGACGTTTCTAAGGTCAGAACAACATCTGTGTGGATAGAAGCCTAAGGGAGAAAGACTCTTTGGATCTCCTGTCAACCCTCATCAGTTAACACTTTAACTGTTTGTAGTCTTAGTAGTTTCAATGTCTAAGCATCCATTCAATACTTCTCCATTTATTTTCTTTTATCCATCCATCTATCTTCTTCTGCTTATCCGGGCCGAGTCGCGAGGGGCAGCAACCTGAGCAGACCTCCCTCTACCCAGCTTGTCCGGGGGAACACCAAGGCGCTCTCGGGACAGCCAAGAGATATAATCTCTCCAGCGTGTCCTGAGTCTACCCTGGGGCATCCTCCTGGTGGGACATGCCCAGAACACCTCACCCAGGAGGCGCCCATGAGGCATCCGTGGAAAAAGGATTACCTCAACCTCAATTGGCTCCTTTTGATGTGAAGGAGCAGCCCCTCGCGGACGGCCGAACTCCTCATCCTGTCTCTAAGGGAGAGGCCAGTCACCCTTCGGAGGAAGCTCATTTCCGCCTCTTATATCTGCGATCTCCTTCTTTCAGTCGCTACCTGCAGCTCATGACCATAGGTGAGGGTAGGAACATAGATCGAACAGTAAATCAAGAGCTTTGCTTTTACACTCAGCTCTCTCTTCACCTCGACGGACCGTCCACATCACTGCAGCCACAGCACCAATCCGTCTGTCGATCTCCGGCTGCCTTCTCCCGTCACTCATGAACAAGACCCTGAGACACTTGAACTCCTCCACCTGGGGCTAGTTTCTTATATTCTATTTTTCTCTATTTATAGATTTTTTTCGTGAGTTAAGGTCGAGAGGGGAATCAATGACAGAAGGTTCATATCAAAGATCTTGATTGGACTCTCATAGACGGGCAAAGGACTGAACTAAAAATTGAACTGAATTAGCCATGCAAGAGTAAAGACACTGGAGAATTTTTCCCTTTTAAAGAAACACTTAAATGCAAAGTGAGAAAGAAATTTCCTGCCATTGAAGAATAGAGTCCCACAGCTTATTTAGTTCTACTGACTGACACAATAAGAAGGCACTGTGGCCAAAAAGGACTGATTTAGGTTCAAGATGTTTGGTTTACGGTTTAAATTTGGACACGTATCAAATCAAATCACTTTTATTGTCACATCACATGTGCAGGTACATTGGTACAGCACATGTGAGTGAAATTCTTGTGTGCGAGCTTCACAAGCAACAGAGTTGTGCAAAATGATGATGATTACTCTGAAATGTTTTCCTTTGTATTTAAAAGTACTTTTCAAAATATTTAATTTTTGGCTCGTCCTCCCACTTTCAGACCGTTTTTTGTGAAATCTAAGGCAAACATCTGAACATAAATATAATAAATATATGAACTCCTCATAGAATATTTTAAACTTAAATCTTTGTGAAATTTCATGTTAAAAGTATTCTACATGTTTTGTTTTCCATTATTGTGAAAAACAACAATATGCCATTCACAAACTGTCACTAGCTGTCTCTTGAAAAGTGATTTTCATTTTTATTGCGAAGGATGGTTTTAATGTTTGGAATATTTTTTAACTTGCCAGCTGTCATATATCTTGGATGTACAGTACTTACAGGCCTAAATTACAGATTCTGATTCGTTTTTATGATCTGAAAGATGAAAGAACAGTAAAAAGGCCAGTAAATACATAAAGGGGAGACCTGGGTCTAATTGATATCTGATCAGCACATATAGCTTTTGAACTCATCAGGATTGCTTCTTCCTATCCTGTCATTAGTTGGTCTTTAAAAGTTTATGTCTAAAGTGTCTCAGGTTCAAGATAATGGTGTATGATCTTCAAATATTGAACTTTAATATTTATATATTCTTTATTTTAACCTGATTATACTTGAGGAAAGTTCAGGGGGAAAACGACCCTCAGTCATCAGTGAGCACAGTGATGGACTCTGAATAGGATGGTTTGATACTGATTGATCTTGTCTTGGAATTAGTTGACAGAAACAGCATCTAGATTATTTTTAAAACAGAACAAAGAAAATCAAACCCTGATCAGTTAATTGCCAAGGTCAGACTGCACAAAAACAAATCCTCTATATGTGAGGACTTTAGTAAAAGCAAGTCTGTTTGTTACACGAGAAGGACGTCGCCCTTTAAACCTCTAACTAATGACAGGTGAGGGTAAGGAGGGACAAAGGCAATAAGCAAGGCAGGTGCAATGTTTCCACACATTCAGCCGTCCTGGAGGTGGTGAGACTGGTGTGAGGTCCGTACACTGGCAGGCAGAGCAGTGGAAAACACTGACACCAGTAAAGCTGGCCAGCGGGCTACTTTGATACCATCATCCAAAAGGTGAGCCGGTCACTGTAAATCCTCACTGTCCCAGATCTGAAAAAATCATTTAGCAAATTCCAGGAAACGTTTTGTTGACCTTTCCCCGCCGAGGGTCACCGAAGTCCTCTGAGCTCCTATCAAGATGTCTTCATCAGCTCAGGAACGCTGTAAAACTACCAGCTAACAACTGTGTGTGTGTCTGTGTGTGTGTGTGTGTGTGTGTGTGTGCGTGTGTGTGTGTGTGTCTGTGCGTGTGTGTGTGTGTGTGTGTCTGTGTGTGTGTGCGTGTGTGTGTGTGTGTGTGTGTGCGTGTGTGTGTGTGTGTGCGTGCGTGTGTCTGTGTGTGTGTGTCTGTGTGCGTGTGTGTGCGTGCGTTTGTCTGTGTATGTGTGTGTGTGTGTGTGTGCGTGTGTGTGTCTGTGTGTGTGTGTGTGTGTCTGTGTGCGTGTGTGTGCGTGCGTTTGTCTGTGTGTGTGTGTGTGTGTGTGCGTGTGTGTGTGTGTCTGTGTGTGCGCGTGTGTGTGTGTGTGTGTGTCTGTGTGTGTGTGTGTGTGTCTGTGTGTGTGTGTGTGTGTCTGTGTGCGTGTGTGTGCGTGCGTTTGTCTGTGTGCGTGTGTGTGTGTGTCTGTGTGTGCGCGTGTGTGTGTGTGTGTGTCTGTGTGTGTGTGTGTGTGTCTGTGTGTGTCTGTGTGTGTGTGTGTCTGTGTGTGTCTGTGTGTGTGTGTCTGTGTGTGCGCGTGTGTGTGTGCGTGTGTGTGTGTCTGTGTGTGTCTGTGTGTATGTGTGTGTGTGTGTGTGTCTGTGTGTATGTGTGTGTGTGTGTGTGTGTGTGTGTGTGTGTTATCGCCCCTGTAAAGATTCCCATGTGGTGAACAATCTTTGTTTACTTCCTGCATCGCGCATGTTGCCAGTATGCACATCTATGCTTTTACACTTCCTGTTTGCTCTTCAAGACAAAAACACTTCCAAGTAAAACAGTGACGTAAAGAAATCAGAAGGACAGATTTTTGATATTTACTTTCTTCACTCTCTTATCTTGGCCAGGTTCTTGCCCAGCCTATGACCCCAAGCCTTGGGAGATCAGAACATGTCACTGTGGGTTTTTTAATTGTTCTTGGTAATTAGGGAGCACACGCACATCAAAACTATTCACTGGTTTACACAAACCCTGTGCTGGTACTGCAAAGAAATGTCCGAGTGTTTATGGACATTCATTTGAGTCACTTACTTTCTTTTCTTTTGCCTTTTCCTGAAATTTCAGATAAAAATTCTGTTCCAGAATAATAATAATAAACATGCACACGAGCTGTGGACAGACGGGCATGTGGATGCCCTCATTTTATATAGCTTGGATTATATGTCACAAACCGAAGAGGACAGCCGGGGCAATTCTGCTGTTACGTCTTGTCAAATATAATGACATCAGTGTTTTGTCAGGCTTTTTTAGTGTGTGTGGCTGAGAACAGGCTCCGTGGCACTTGTGGTGTACGCTCAGCTGTTGGCTTGCTCAGGCTATATGACTGATGGGTAACAGAGCCACTGGCACAGACTTCCACAGCTGCAGTAGATGATGCCAGTGCGCTGCCAAGCCCAGCACTCACCGTTTCTCCTTAAATGGGAGAAGTGAGGTAGTATGTGTGCGCAGTGGCACGCTACATTTACACGCATGTTCCGCATCTACTAATTCGCACACGTAAAGATGAAAAATCAGAAGCAGCCGAGCACATTACATTAGTGTATCAGATTATTGTGTTTCAGACATCTGTTGCTAATGTAAACTGCATCAATTTGGCAACCAGTCAGTTTCCAAGAGGGTTATTTGAAGCACATAACCCATAAACATGTAGCAGAAAGTAAATATAAGCCTTCAACAAAAGTAGATGATTTACTCACCTATTCTATGAGCTAGTGGGATGATTTCCATTCCAAAAAGTCCCCAATATAATCTCCTGCCAGCACAATGAGTCAGTGGAACAGTTATTGCATAAGCAAGACTTTGAGAGTTAGCCATACGCTGCATGATGTGGCAAAGCAGAGTCTGGTTTCATTTCCACCAAGAAGATCTTCAGTGACACGAAGGATCATTTGTGACTAAACCGTGTCAGCAGGAGTCAAATTGTTACTGGATTTTCAGCTCATTCGTTTTTCATACATGATGATTGTCAACATCCAGCACAAACGTTTGCTGTGGCACGCATTAGTCGGGCCGGCGGGCGCCAACATTCTGGGGTAAATGTCCTGGGTGCAGTTTGCAATTCATCATCGTGCTGATAGCAGACTGACAATTCCAAGAAAACTGACTACCGGGATTCAAATCCTTGGAAAAACTACAGACGCGTGAAAAACCTTTCTGAATATCATGCATAATCCGGTCTTCTTGCAATTTTAGCCACAAATTCAAGTAGTACTGCACAAAGTGTGTTGTTATAATATTTTGTCCAGACAGCATAATTGTGAAGGAAACATAAATGTGCATCTGGGGAAGCCTTCATGGATCTCAAAAGCAGTTTCCACTGGAATAAAGCGGCTGCCATCTTGGAACGGTGCATCCAAATTTCTAAATACATCTCTGCTTGCATTATGCAGTGTTGTTAGCTGGTTGTAGCCAAACACTATCCCATGAACCAAATGTGCTTTGGTTCCACTTTCGTTTGCATTTGACATTTTGCAGAACTGGACAAATGTGCACCCAGAGTTGAGCTGAAACGTGACACAACATCACACATCCTGGTGATTCTCCCAGGTTCTCTATGATTGATCAGTTACCATTAGCATGCTCAGCAAATGCACCGGTGCCTTCCCATCTCGTTCTCTTTTCTTAGTGAACATTGCATTTTTACACAATACATAATTGAGACACACTGTTTTGGTGTGAAACATGGTGCACATTTCATTCTCAGCAAATGCAAAGCAAAGACTCTGAGGAAATAAACATTGTTTCAGGAAAGACTCTTGATGTGATGAAAGCAGGTGGTCATCAGCAGTTAACAGTGCAAGAGTTCAAAGGGCAAAACACAGGTCAGCCTGGCTTTGAGCCTCCTTAATGAGACATTGATCGTGTGGAGAATAACACCAGACAGCACTAAGGTATTGAGGTGTTTTATCGTCCATGATCTCAAGCCTGTTGAAGTGGATGGGCTTGTCCCTGTCACAGAGCAACACTATTCTGTGGACACTTGAATGATCAATGAATCACGAGTGACTGACAGGTTCAAAACAATACTGGGGTGGAGAAATGTGGCAGCAATGACTCTTGTTTTCAGGTGCACAGGATGAGCAGAGGACAACAGCTGACTGAAGCCTCCTCAGTCTCTGTAAAACAATCTTTTATGAGACGTGTTTTACGTTCACACATCGTGAACCCAGACTCACCACATTCCAAGTAGACCCGAGGCCCATTTTTAGGATACAATCATTTTTATGAGGAAACTGCACAGTACCAAACAGCCGCACAATGAACATGTTTTTAAGAAATCACCTTGTTAAAAAGGCTAATTCCTTTACACGTGTAGCCTCTTAATATGAAAAATATCATAAAACACAATTTTTAAAAAAACATAATGAAAGAACGAGTGTGTGAGTGAACAGGATGAGACAGTTAAACCTGTTCATTTGGTACACTTTTTGTAAATCTGTCTACTGTAGCTGGATTATCTACATGGACAGATGGATACAAAGGTAATGTAGGTATATTTTGAAACACTTAAATTAACAAATAATATGGTTGTTACAGAGGATTTGTTGTCATTGAAGCAGAGCATGGAATCAGGAGGGCTGCTCCACCAACTGGTGCATAAAGGCACACATGATCATTCACACAGTGCAAACTGTCACAATAACAACAACAAAAACAATAATACTAATAATAATAATTTTACTTATACTTCTCATAATAATAATAGAATGTTTAGTTCTTCACAGTTTGGATAAAAACGCCTTGAATGAAGCTCAACATGTTGAAACAGTCTCTGTTTTGGACCAGTCGAAGACGGGCTGAGGAGGACTGAGACATGAATGTGTAAACGGAGTTACAATAATCGAGACAGGTGAAGGGTGTACACCTGAAATTCTACATTAGTGTGTCAGTGAAGGGCTGACTTCAGCACTGTTAAACTACTGTTTTAACATGTTAGTAAAATCTGTTTCTTTGTTTGGTGAAAACAGATGAATAAGCAGGTGCAGAAACAGTCTCTGTGCAGCTCTGTTTTGTTCCCCACCAACAAACCTGGAAGATATTTGCTGCTGTCATTTTCACTAACTGCTAACTGGGTCTGCGAGTAGTGTGGGTGTGCAAATGAGCTTCAAATGGCATCGCTGTTTAGAGAGTGGTGCAGGAAAACAATTCACTAGCTTAGGGGAACAGGAGAGGAATTTCTCACTGGGTTTGTCATTTTAGCATCACTTTAACATTGTCAGTTTGCAGTATTAAAATATGTGTCTCATTAAATAATGCAGTTTGGTGGAGCCTGATATGAACTTATCACAGGTAGCGTTGCACAGGTGTATGATTTATATGCATATGGATTCACCTGGTAGTCCACTTACAGTCTGGGAACTTTGGACCAGCCGTGTTTCAGCATGCTTCGTTTGCATGCAAGTAAACAGAGTGTGTGGAGAACAGTTTTCCACAATGCAATCACCAAAACATCAGCTATTGTCTACTGACTCTCTGGTGCACAGAACCACAAGTCCTGGAATAAATATGCATTAGTGGGTACAACGATGTATGCATTGTTTTTTTTAAAGTCAGCAGATTAGCTTATGTGTGACTCAAAATAAAATAGCAACAGGTATTTGTAAAAAAAAAGTGAAGGTGTTTGTCACAGGCTGACATGTCCTACCGATCTGTACACTGGTCCACTCATATTATGGGCCCTAGAAACATTTCACACACTAATGCATTAGTTTTCCTCTCATAAGACTCCTCTGTCATCGCCGAATGCTAAACAATACCAAAGACAAGTGCATGTGACAGTAGACTGGTGGCTGCTGCACTGCGGTATGCTGTCCCTGCACCGTGTGAGGCTGAGCTGCAGCTGTTCCACATGTCACCGTGCTGATCGCAAAGGAAAAGCCATTTAGAGCACTTCAGGTAGCGTTTAAAGGACTCGCTGATGTGTTCCAAACACTGTGCAATGTAGATGGACTAATAGTATGCAAGCCTGAGAATGTGCCCAGGCATGCTTACGTATGTGAAAGTGTTTGACTTAGCAGAGATAAGGCCAAAGTGCTATGCGTGCATTCTATTTATTGAACACCAAAATATCAAATACTTCTACCTTCTGTCAGCCTAGAACAGTTTTCCCTCTCAGTTCAAACCTTTTATGGCACCCAGGCATAATACATTAAGAACAAAGCACGTTTGCATTGAAGAATTCACAGTTGGAGCCATATCCAACTATGCCCCAGGACAGACAGTAATTAATGACTGATTCTTTGTTTTGGCACACAGGCATGCTCTTTGACTCATGTGCATTTTTTTCTTTCTCAATAGGACTCCAAGGGTATGCAACGCACCAAATGCAAGAACATTTTTTAAGGATGACACATTTTTGGGGGGGCCTGAGTAGTTCAGTAAGAGAGTTAACCAAAGCAAGCCCAAGATAAGACGCAAGATTAGTTGTTATGTTGCAGCAGTTCACAGCACAGCTGGTTTGTTACATATCTTTTATTTATATACCTCTAACTGAAACCTTCACCACTACTAGTAACTTTGTAACAGTACATATAAATGTAAATGTATTTGAATCTGTACTACTGCACTTTTATTGTCTTTGTCGCAGGGTGCCATTGTACATAAAAATCTGTTCTTAATGACCTACCCGGTTGACTCACTGCACCATCTTGTGGTATAAATTGGTATGACATGCAAGTACAGCCTGGTCATAGATCAACTTCATTAGATATCTCTTCAGACATGATGCATAAATGCTTCTGACATTAGGTTATAGCAGATGTTTCTTCAAATTCTCTTAATAGCTTCGGTTATTCTGAATGATTTTGCTTCTTTGTAAAGACAGGAAATTATAATAAGTACATTTAAGTGGATTCCTAGGAACTTAACTCATTCACTGCCATTGACGTCTATAGACGTCAATTACGTTTCCAATGGGAGGGGCTAGAATACAACCTCGGGCAGCTTGTCCGAGGTTGTCCGACATCAGACTGCTTGAAATGTATTTTTCACAAAAAGCTCGTTTTCTCCCTTTTTGTGGTCAAAACAGGCATTTTTGGTGGAACCCACCTCTCTTCTACAGCTGATTACTAAAGAACGGAAAATGGTAGAAACAAGCTTTTTTTTTTGGATGGAAGAAGAGAGTCTGTTCTTCATTTTGGTAGGTTCAGCGTTTATGTGATCATAACACACAGTTTTCTGTGGCTCTTCAAAAATGAGTAAAAATGCTCAAAAACCCTGGCAGTGAATGAGTTAATAGAGTGGGCCCGTTACTGGAAACCCTGGGTTTTTGTGGAGTTGAGTTACAGGTTTTATACCGTCAGTTTCTGGATTTCTTTCAATTTCAATTTTATTTATTTTTCCATCCATTCTCTTCCGCTTATTCTTCTCTGGATCATGGCAGGCTGGAGCCTATCCCAGCTACCATAGGGTGAGAGTCCTCGCTCTGTCACAGGGCAAAGACAGACAAGATCCGCACTCACATTCACACCTGTGGGCCATTCAGAAGCACCATTTAACATAACCGCACTAACTTATCACTTAACTAAATCGCTTAATAAATAAACTTTACTTACTTACTTAGAAAAAGTCGATGAACCGCTTTTCACCATCAAAGCCAACCGCGGGTGCCTTCGGTTTCATTCTCTAGCTTATTTTTCTACGAAGGTTTGAACTTTGAGAGTTTAAACAAGAGAGAAAAGTGTGAAATGTTCGAGCCTGTTGGAGAAAAGTGTCTAAAGTGTGTAGTGACGGGTTTCACAGCCATCAAACATCTATGTTAATTGTAAACAAATATTTCACCTATCGTGGGTTATTTTTAGAACGTAACTACTGCGACAAACAAGGGACCGCTGTAGTGTTAAGGTTAATGATTGTACAACCGTAAAAGCCTTAGAAGTCCAAGGCTGATATGATTTCTGTTAGACTCTGACATGGAGACAGTGCTGAAACACAGAAAAACTACCAAAAAGGACAGCAAACCATCTTCTCTTCAGTTGTGCTTCACTTTGAGTGAAAAATTATGAGAAGTACCAGATGGATCAGACTTGTCATCAGCTGTGGTGCTGGCTGGCCTGTCACTTTCAGACAGTATAAAAGCAGATTCATTCATGATTCATGATTTAATTTCAGGTAAATAAGATTAATTAGGCTTTCCTGCCATTTGTGTCATCAGTGTATTCTCGCGAGCCTCTTTATGTGTTTTTAGATCATAATTGTCTGGGCAGTTGCAGGAAGTGTCATCACACTTGGCTTCTATTATGCGACGCTAATGAATTTCATATGAAGCATTATCCTTTCCAGCGCATGCCTCTGAAAGCAACAAAAACTTCACAGAGTGTAATCTTATATTATATATTATGAATATTATATGTTTTTCAGAGCAAATGCGCTGTTCAATAAGGATCCTTAAGTCAAAGCAAGACGTGGTTTATACTCAGTGGTGTGGCTCTGCACTGTGACCCCCCTCCCTGTCATCGGTCTATGTACAAACCATATTTAACCATCTGATGTGAGACTGGGCTGCAGAGCTGTGGATGCTCTTCAGCTATAAGACTAACTAAGAATAAAAAAGCTTCATGAGAGCAGGAGCTGAAGGACAGCAGGTGCCAGATTACATTTACAGTAATAATGTGATGCAATCAGGACCAGCGACATTTAATTACTTCTCCAAGAAACGAATCCTGTTACTTTATTGATTACTGGGGGCGATCGTGGCTCAAGAGTTGGGAGTTCGCCTTGTAATCAGAAGGTTGCCGGTTCGAGCCCCGGCTTGGACAGTCTCGGTCGTTGTGTCCTTGGGCAAGACACTTCACCCGTTGCCTACTGGTGGTGGTCAGAGGGTCCGGTGGCGCCAGTGTCCGGCAGCCTCGCCTCTGTCAGTGCGCCCCAGGGTGGCTGTGGCTGCAATGTAGCTGCCATCACCAGTGTGTGAATGTGTGGATGACTGGATGTGTAAAGCGCTTTGGGGTCCTTAGGGACTAGAAAAACGCTATATAAATACAGGCCATTTACTTATTTTCAAAAGTAATTAGTTACTTTATTACTTAGTTACTTTTTTTTTAAAAGATACACAACCTGAATATGTAACAAAGCAACAGACCTTTTTTTTCTGTATTTGCATCATATAAAACTGAATCAAGTGAAAAAAGTCTAAGTTTAAATTTTTTCACGAGTTTTAATCTTTTAACTTTATGCAAATCAAACAAAACTTAAATTATTTGCAACCTTCTCTGGCTGGAAGAAACGTGTTTAACATTGAAACCTACTGTCTGCTTGTTCCAGCAGATAAAATAAAACCATGTTTTGTGTTTGCACTCTTTCAAGTAGATGCAAGTAAAACACAGTAAAAATAAATCAAATCAAACATTCAGCAGCTCTTAAATCTGTTGTCACCTGTTTAGCAGGAGTGGGGCGGGTGGAGGTTTGCCCACAGCGGTCATGTCAGTGGGGGGGTCCGGGGGTCTCTCTGTGAATGTCACGTTGCCGTGGCAGCGTGCTCGCTCGCTCAGATTTGAAGTTTAACTTTTCGCTGTAGAAAGACGTTTTCCTCCCACGCAGAGTGAGCAGCGGACGCTAATGTTTGTGTCACTTTTTACAGAATCAAACTCAAAGTAATGGGATTACTTCCACGCTGTAAACGCTGCACGGTCGTACTCGCTCCATCACTGTTGCTGCCACGGACGCCGCACGCTCGCACGTCACTGTCATGAGACGCTCTCACAAACAAAATCACAGTTTAGCAACACAGTAACACAACGTGCTGCTTTAGTAATAGTAATCTAATTACTGTATTGCAATAGTAATCTCTTACTTTACTCGTTACTTGAAAAAAGTAATCGGATTACACATTACTGCCCATCTCTGTTTATGACATTAATAACAATAAACAATCGAAAACATTTAAGTGTCGTTTTTATCGTGCTGAATGAACACGTGTTCCTCTCCTGACTTTAGTTTCCCACTAAAAACCAGTAAAATTGTAAACGCTGTGTTGATCCACAAAGAACTACCAGTTAAACCAAATAAAGCTCAGTGAGAACAAGATGTGATGTTTAGCTTTTCTTTGTCATCTCCTCAGTGTTGACTTGGGTAATACCCCGCGCCTGAAATGTGCAAACACTGCACAGCACGGCTACACTGTTTCTACCCAGTGTGTCTCAGCACCATAGTAACCTGCCAATGGGGGTGCTGTTGGCTGCAGGGACTGTGTCTGCTGACAGATGTTGTCGGGCTGAAGAGATGGTGAGGGCTGGGGGCTGCAGGGATGCGTGCGCTCACCTGCCCACTCACAGCTCCCGAAGGTCATGCTGAAGGAAAATATTTTTCTCCGGTTTCAAGGTTTTTGCTCCTCCGTCTGTTTTTTCCCGTCTATCCCAGCAAATGAGACTGTTACACAATACGTGTAGCAGACTGTGAAATAGGTAGTTTCATGTCACATTAACTCCATGACTGACAAAATCAGAAACAGTCATAAAACGTACAGAAAGTGTCTGCTGTAATCTAATTTACTGGCTGTGTGTGTGTGTGTGTGTGTGTGTGTGTGTGTGTGTGTGTGTGTGTGTGTGTGTGTGTGTGTGTGTGGCTCTGACTAACATCTAACAGGAAAAACGTTGGGTCATTGTGTGAGATGTGAAGAAAAATAGATGAATAACATAAACCCATATTTTATTTACATAGAAAACAGGAAGTGAGATCACTGAGAATCTGCAGCAACACGACCCTGTCGCAGCAAAAGTTGCAGCATTCCCTGTTTTTAGCAACAGTTTGTACACATCTGGGAGCAGAGCAGAGCAGCTGCTCGACTATTCAGAGAAAGGTTGTTTCCTTCTTGTCTCACAGAGGACTCCAGCTGCTCAGCAGTCCCAGCTCTGCTGTGTATACACATATTTGATATGTTTCATTCCACCATGTTTCCGCTGGTGAAAGGCCAGGTCGGCAAAGCCATGCTCTTGTTATAGATACATTACAGCAAAGCCTTACCTGAAAGGTCTCACCTGAATATACCCCGTGTCTGTCAAGCCACCAGTTCCACCAGCAGGCTGTTGAACTGGGAGCTGGTAAAAGCAAAACTGGTTTCTCCTCATTAGTCTAGAAGTTTTCCGTCAAAGTCCATCTTTATGTTTTTTCATGCTCCTCATAAACTGAAATTTATATGGAGTTCAACCATAGAAACCAACTTTTTGAACTTGATTATTTGAAATGGTGAACTCTGAATGCCAGTTAGCTCATTTGAATCTGAGTCCTGAACTTTGAACTTGCTCCTGTGAAGTTCAGCGTTGTTTAACTTACAATAACACACAGGTAGGCCCCCTGTAGCTGCTCTGCCTTCATTATAAGGCAGCACAGCCTCAACATGTTTAGTCTGCTGCCTGGACCGCATTAGAGGTCCTGGTAGGTTTCATCCTGCACAGCCCGAGTCATTTCTGTGAACTGTCAAGTAATGTGTTGGGGTGTTTACTCAGATCAAATATACAACTATTCTGACAAACAGACGAGAGACACTTTCACTCTCCGAGTGGTATAAAGTTTACTTTGGTCAGACATTCAAGAAAGCCTGCAGTGCTTTTAGCGTGCTGGTAGCATGGCTGATTATGGGCCTTATCCATCCATCATCCTCAGTCATGTAATGCAGTTTTGGCGCATTCCTGAACTGGAAAGTAGACATGACATAGTTTACATTGTAACCAAAGGGACCAAAGAGCCGCACATATCCTTGAAATTTAATGTTGGGAATTAAACATTAATGACTTTGGTTAATGTTGCATTTTTTTAAATTCAGTTTAAGTCCAGTTTTAATTAAATAGTGTAAATTCACAACAACAACTGCTTTATAGAGTAAATAAACAGCGAAGTGTGGAGCAGACAGTGAGGTGGAGAGAGAAAGAAATGAGCCTTCACTGCATGGCTGCCAAATGAAATGCAATACTGAACACATCCCAAATATTTTTAAAAAGAAGTATGATTTTTAAGGTTATATATTTTTAAATGTTCTAGAACAAGGGTCTCAAACTCGCGGCCCGGGGGCCACTTGCGGCCCACGTCAGCCCTACTTGCTGACATGAAGAAATAACGCAGTTTGTCCCTTGTTGTCGAGTGCAATGTTAAAATAAGTTCTTTAAAAAGCCCAAAATGATTTAACATGAAGGCGACATGAGCAGAGAGCACAAACACACTGAGGCTGTGTTACTCAGTGACAGACTCACACTCATGTCTGCAGTTTGATTTGTTAAACACGGACACAACGACAGCAGCAGTGCTGCCACGTGTGCACAGAGAGCACCAGTGTGTGTGTTCAATGAAAGGATCCAGTTAGTTAAAATCTGTGTTCACGTTTGCAGTTTGCTCTTTTTATACAGTATTTGAAAAAAACTCTAAGTAATGAGCAAGTGATTAATTAGCTGCACTGTTACTGCTCCCTGCAGGGGTTTGTATGTGAAAGAGCAGTAATGATGAAAGTGAGCTCACGATGTCAGAAACACAAAAACGACGGTTTTTCATGATGACATCACTGATGCGGTATGTTGTTGTTTTTAATCTGGAGTCCACCTTTACGCAACACATGACTGAAATCCTCTCGTCACCTGATACGCTATGAAACATTGTGTAAATGTTTTTCAAAGATGTGAGCTGCAGCGCTAACAAGTCCCCAGAGAAGAAGGAACGAGGCGAATGCTTCTGTCATTGGGGACGCATTAGCTCTGAATATTAGATTGAATGAATAAGAGCACATTAACACACAATGCCCTGCATGTTCTGCATGACGTGTGTAATGTTACACCGGCCATTACTCATCCAGCCAGCAGGTCATCAAAACTTTTCCAAATCCCAGTGTAGAGGATGTGTACACGGTGTTTTCACAGTGCATACAAAGTTTTATCACTGTTACTGAATCAGGTTTGTAATCATGCGTATGTAAAACCGCCCTCCTCGATGGCTGTGTCAAACAGAGGTAAGAGGAACTGCACCTCCACACCTTGTGCTGAGGTGTTTCTTTAGCTGCACTGGGATGGTGTTTGTAAGGAAACGTTGTGATCACTGTCATCGCACTGACCCACTCTGACCCACGAAAAACATGTTTATGATCCTGTATACGTCTGCATTCTTTTCCATATCAGACTCAAAGAATTGTGACCAATTAAAAGCTCGACTCTTTGTAGTTGTCTTGTTGTTTTTTCATTTGTGTTCACTTGTTAAATCTTAACTTTGCGTCTTCTGTTTAGTTATTTTGCTTCTCTCTGCGTTGGAACGAGATTTAATAAGAATTTAGGGATTCTGATTCCATTATTGATTCTCTTCTTCGAGAGGGGCCGATGGTGCGATATGGCAGCCTCGCCTCTGTCAGTGCCCCAGGGCAGCTGTGGCTACGACCGTAGCTGCCTCCACCAGTGTGTGAGTGTGAGAGTGAATGAATAGTGGCATTGTGAAGCACTTTGAGGGCCTCGAAAAGTATAAATGCAATCCATTAATATTATTATTATTATTATTATTATTATTTAGTGGCTCCACTTTGAGTCGCCATCATGGTCAAATGTTTGTGCATTTTGGAGGTAGACTTTCTCTTTGTTGTCATCAGTGCTGGGGGTCATTATTCAAAAAAAGTAATTACACAAGTAATGCAGTACGTTACTTAATAACAGGAGAAAGTAACTTGTTACACTACTCATTACTTTACTCTGCGTTTCTCTGTAAAATGACCTGAAACTACCAGTATATCATTTTGACGTCACTCTGGGTTCTTGGCCAGCTTAGCCTGAGCATGCTGTTTGTGCAGATGCTTACAAAGTTCTTGTTGGGAGCATAATGTGGTTGTTTCTGTCTTTATACAGTTTACACTTTTTCATCATTTTCTGCAGAAGAAATCAAAGTAATGTCCATAACCAAGCTGAGCCAGTATTTTCTTCCTTTGCCACACCAATGTAAATCAGCTGATTGCAGCACAAGTGCAACTGGAACTGGGAATTGGGACCAACAGGTAAGCAGACTACACATTTCAAGGAATTAGACTACTGGGAACCAGTTCTCTACAAGAACTGGTTCTCAATTCCTTTCCCCGTCTCTGATTTTACTTTCTATCTCTTTGTAGTTTTGTTGCATCTCTTTGAGGCCCACTTGTGTTTTCTTGTAGTTTTTGCACCTTTCTACGGTTGAATTTTGTCTCCTTGTAGTTGTTTTCCTTTTTTCTGCCTTCATGTTGTGTGAACCTTCAAAGTTTGTCCAGCTCAGCCCGGAGAATGTCAGAGATGTTTCTTTAGCTGGGGTATGTAATCTAGGCTAATACTATTTCCATTCAGTTCACTTTTATTTATGTATCACTAACTCACAACAAAAATAATCTCAAGGTCTGTGAGGCAGAATCTGTAGAGTTTTCTGAAGGAAACCTCTGAAATCAAACGAACCCTGGTGACCAACACTGCCATGGTAGGAAGGAAAGAACACTAACAGAGCGGGTTGGATCGAACAGGAAGACAGAAGAGAGGAGAGGAGCCAGCAAGGACGAAGTTACAGAGTTATGAAGATGAGGAAGAATAAGCCAACCCAGTATCACGGCAAAATGTGCCGCAGACACACCGGTCCACCGTGTCCATTTCAAGCTTTGCTAGTCCAAAACATGAAATGGACACGCATGCAAAAATTGCATTACCAGCAGGAGGAGATAAGAGATTTAAAGCCAGTTGGTACTGAGCAAAAAACGTATTTCACAAGGTGAATGGCTTGGACATGAGCTGCGGTTTGGGGAAGGCCTCGGAGGGGACTGGCGGCGGCTCCCAGGCCTGGCAGACCCCCGTGTCCTGAACAGGAGTGAAGAAGTTAAAGAATGGAAAAGGAGGGAGGAGGAGCATGTAAACGAGAACGAACAGCTTGAAGAACTGGGGGAACTTATGTAGATGAGAACTGGAAGGAGCGTGTTTGGAGGCGTGGTCCCGCTCCTGAAATTGCGACACTTATCTCCAGAAAGCAGATTCCAGGGTCAGAATCGAGCTGGTATGTATACACATGTAAATGTGTTAATAATGTCTGTTTAAACACTTTCCCATGACTAGAATAAAATATCTCCCTCTGCTGTTAATGCAGCTTACTGCAAATCCTGCACGTGTGCCTCTTTGACATTTTGGAGAAGCAAAGAGTGAAATGGACACGGTGGACCGGCGTGTCCGTTACACGCGCTGTCGTGATGTCAGGTTGCTTCAGCTGTGCCAATAAGATCACTGTTCATTAGCCGAGTCATGAAAACAGCAGTTTCTGTGCAGCGTTTTCTCATCTGACGAGAGGAGAAAACTTTTTCAAATGATCTTCAAGAATAAAGAACAAAGCTGTACGAGCTTCAGGGAGATTAGTTTTACTAACTGTATGAAGTCAAGATGAGAGGTGAAAGAGTGCGACTGATGACACGGCTGCTGACAAAGCTTGGAAAGAGCTGTACTGTGTCTCTGTGACTTACAGACAGCTGCACTGAGCCAGTCGAGTGGCTCAGACGTGTGTACTGTACGAGCAGCGTAGGATATTTAAAGTGAGACGGCAGTAAGGTGTACGGTGGCAAAATCTCACAGTAATGAAATGTACACATGAACTGTTCACAGATGAGCAGCAGCTCACAAAGATCACTGCTGATTATGATTGTTATGGTAATCATGTGTTTTATTATTGCTGTCACTTTATTTTAGACTTTTGTGAGGGTGAAATCACAGCAAACAGCCTAAAGTACACAGGAGAGAGACTCAGTTCAACTTTATTTATACAGCAACAAATCACAACAGTACAGTCGACCCTACAATAACGCACACAGAGAAACACATAACAATCATGTGACCCCCTGTGAGCAGCACTTTGGCGACAGTGGGAAGGAAAAACTCCCTTTTAACAGGAAGAAACCTCCAGCAGAGCCAGGCTCAGCATTACAAAATAAGATGACACATCTAAATCACAATCAGGCTACACTGTGGATGCTATTCAACACTTCACGGCACTTTGCAGGAGACAGAGTACAGCAGACGTCTCTGCAGGCAGGTCGTCAATATCACCAAAATGTCAAATGAATCATTAACTCAGCTTTAATTCACTCTTGATTCACGGCAGCGCTTGAATGAGTTTACACCCACTCTGACCCACGGCTGAGGCTCACAGCTCTGCACGGCGAGCACGCCTGACTCGGATCAAGGGAATAAACAAAGGGCTACGGCCTTTGTTGTGTTATTATCATTATTAATATTTTTATGGACATTAAAACTTTTATATAACTGCAACAGTTTGCATGTTCAGATTGACAGCATATAGATGTGAGTCGTTTTGTGTTTCTACCTTAGACTTAAACTCCTCCAGTATTCAGTGAACATGTTATATTCAATGTGAATACACAAGGCTGTGAATCTGTTTGCTATAGAAATAAAAGTCCCATGGTGGTGATGTTGTAGCTGTTGGTATTATTATAAAGACGACATGCTGAGGTCGGCTGTGAGCGTGTCACAGATGAATGAGCCCAGCTATGTTCAGAGCACTTTGTAAAATGGTCACATGATGTCATGCAGGAGGAGAAAAAGAGGCGTCTAAATTAAGTCAGCTGTCTAAATACGAGTTAATGGGGTGGTCCACATCTCATCCACATGGTACTGAACGAGAGTCATGAGCCTTTCACACCACCCCCTTTAAAAACACATCACAAATCACACAACAGCACACACACACACACACACACACACACTGCTTTTAGCATGTGAGCGTGCTATAGCAGACCTTCAAAAGGCTCCAAAGGACAGTTCATTAGCAAAGTATTCATCCTGGGAATGAGCCACAGTGCGAAGTATTTACATCACAATCAGCTCGGCTGAACTCTGCTCGCACAGCCGGATCGAATAAACAGCTAATATCTCGCTGCCAGTCAGTGGAGAGAGAGCACTGTTTATAGCCGACTGTCTGTCCCGAGAAGCACTGAAAGCTTCAAAATCTGCCATCAGAGCATTTCACTGTTCACATCTGATGCTTCCAGCGCCACGGATAGATAAACACTACCTTTGTGTTTATCTTTGGGTCATAATGAGTTCTTTCATAATCGTATTTTTAATGAAAGAAAGTGTTGACTGGTAACGTGTTGACTGGTTTCATCTTTCAATGGTTTAAAGTGTTTCTAAACTCTGTCTCTCAGTCTTTTCACGTGGTTCACAGTCTGCAGGGACATGAGACCCGAGCAGGTTGTTACTGGATACGGTCCATGCCTCAGTCACTGCACAGCTGTGAAAACCTGAAGCAGCCTCACATCTGGCAGCATCGGCCGGCCCAAAGCAGCAGCAACGTCACCCAGGCTGAGGTGACTCTGGCTGTCACCAAGAGTCACCCAGGAATCAACCTCATCCCAGGTGCACATGGCAAATGTGTGCATGTGCAAGTGTGTATATGTCATTGTAATTATAGAACACGCCCATTTTTAACCACGGTGTACAAAGATTCACAGTATCTTGGACTTCGTATCTTACCTGCCTCCTCCAGCCTGCTGTCTTATATCCAGACTGCAGTCAGAGTCATCATTTTGACGGTGACGCAGAGGAAACCCTGGCTTCTGCTATCATTCATACTCCCAGCTCGTCATCACCTGTCCTGCCCAGGTATCCCAGCCTCACCACGCTCTAGTGCACACTAGTGCTCCCCGATGGGCCTCCTCTTCAGTTTCATGCTGTTTGGGCATCTCTACCATTCAGTGTTTTTCCTATTCCCTGCACATCATCATATGAAGGCCAGGCCTCTCAGTGACAGACACAAGCCTGACCCCTGCAGTTTCCCTGATGCCACAGGGTCAGCTCCACCTGACCCTTCCCACTGCTGCACATGATGCCTGCTTACCATCTCCGTGACAGACTTTGCCTCTTTCTTGTCCGTCCTGCTTGGCCTTGAGAGGGGTTCCCACCCCGACCCTGGCCCCAGAGTTATGATTCTTTGCCTCCAGAGGGTTTCGGTCCCTGTCATCAACTTCCTGCCCTGGGAGCATATCTTATCTCAACCCCTGGGTCATCCAGCTGAGCTCTTCTTTTTACTAGACTGCACTAACGGGGATTTCAGTCTCAAACTGGTGTCAGACAGGCTCATTAGATGAAGAGCCCCCTGTCCTCTGCTACTCATATATCAGTGCACAGAACTTTTTTATCTCTGTATAACAGCATCCCTGTTTAACGACTCTTTAACATGAACTTCTGTCATGCACGGGTCACTGAGCTTTTGACCTGTGAGGCAGTTTGCCTGTAACATTGCCATTTCAATGGAAGATTTTAAAAATAAGGTAAAGCCGTATCTGTTTACACGAATAAACCAACAGATACTTTTTTCTTTCAATTCTGTATTTCTCTGAATCTTGTTATTGCACACGCTCCAACGGCAGACGTGGGGGTTATGATGTGAGTGAGCTTTATTATGGAGAGGGACATACAACAAAGAGCGAGGGTGGCGAGAACAGAACTGAGAAATAACCTAAACTGGGAAAAACCAAGAATTAAACAAAAAACCTGACCACAAGGAGGCGGCGAGCAGAGGTACATGAAGCACAGAGGAAAACGGAGACACTCGGGGAGAAAACACAGGGCTTATATACTCACAGGAGCAATCAGGGAACGGGAGACAGGAGGGCAACACAGGTGCGAGAAGTCATAGCTGAGGAGACAGGGGAAACGTAACCCGAACACACTGCCATAAGACACGGACCTTCACAATAAAACAGGAAATACACAGAGACGCAGACCTGAGGAGCACAGACATGACGGGCTGGGAAAACATGGAATAAAACACAAGGAGGGGAAACCCAACAAACTAAACATTTAGGACCGATAGAATAACTCCACACGAACACATGAACGTAACATGATACAGAAACACAAGGAAACAGAGAACGCTGGGTCAAAATGGCCCAGGACCACGACACATCGCATTTACTGCACAGAAAACTGACATGTTACCAGAGTAAACTGAGTTACTTTTGTATGGCTCTTTTACCACCCCTCATTTGACATCACTGGTATTTTGTGTGTGTGTGTGTGTGTGTGTGTGTGTTAACAGGGTGGAGTGTGAGTGAGCAAATATGAGACAGAGAGAAAAGCCCCCTCCCTGAAGGCCAGGCCCACCACATTAGGTAGTAACCACAGAGCCTGTTGGCCAACACTAACAGCTGAAACGCCTCAGTGAGTTTAATGCTCAGTTAGACACCATCCTGCAGCCACCACACCCACACCCACACCCACAGCAGGCCTAAATCCCCCTTTTCCATCTCCCTTTTATGTTGCTCGAGCTGCAGGTAAAGAGACAAACAAGATGCTTAGCACGTCACCCTCATTTATCCTGACGGGGCTCGTGCACTACGCACTACATTTGCACACTTTTCTTTGGTGAATTCAGTGACGTCAAAATAACTTTGCTTCCAATAAATTTGCAGCTCAGTGCAGGACCAGATGTTCTGCATTAGCATCTTTGCTAGCAAGCACTCCCAGTGGAAGGAAATGCGCTGCTGTCAGAGGTTCACATATTTGTACTGCAGACAGAAATCTGTTGCTCCTTTACATTTAAAATATATTGTTTTACAGCATGTGAAACATCCCACATGTAACATTCACAGTGTGATCAGTGGGGCATAAATGACTCGTTATAACAGTTTGTACTAATGATAAAAATGCACATACAGCTGATGTTACATAATCCTCATATTCACAAGCATGTCACCAGCATCCTGCACGGCTTCGTGGTCCTAACGCTGACATTAACAGCCTCAGACGTTTTATTGTCATTGTGGGAAATTTCTCGGCACGTTGCCCAATGTATTGAACAGAATCGATGGTGACAATCAAGTCAAACAGAAGAGGAATGTTAATCTCATGAGGGAAATACTACAATGACCAATCAGATAATCGGATTAATAGGGGGCAGGAAAGTGTTGTCCCGCATTAGCCCCTCGGTCTGAGCATGAACAAATGCACAACTGTTTGGAGATGTTATCATCAAATTCATATGCCTCTTTGGTTCCTCCTTTGGCTTTTTGTCATGTGGCCCAGAATCAAGCAAAGAATTCAACCACACTCTGGTACGGCCCAAAGCGGGAGTCTTTTGTGCGTCCTTGACCATTATCTCCATCTATGTTTCTTTCCGACATCAAATGGGCGACTGGAATATGCACTGGAGCCGTGTCATGCATGTGTTGAAACTAGGCTGTAGCACGATTTAAGCACTAACGTCTTCCAAATGTGCTGTGACACACTGAAGAATGACATCATGAATGCATAAACCATTTTGTGCTGGAGCTCTGTGCAGTGGAAAGTCCCTCTCTTTCTGGTGAGAAGCAAAAGCAGTGCATAACACTCGCCTCTGACCTCAGCCACCTCCAGAGAGGCAGAGCAATCAGAAGGACCTGTTCCCATGTCTAACTGTGTGTGTCTGTGTGTATACGTGTGTTGGTACATCCATATGGGGATGTGGACACAAATGTGTATGCGAATGCATATGTGTGTGTGTGTGTTCCCACCAAGCAGTCGTGCAACAGGTGCAGCTGATCAACTAATCCGCCTCTCTCTTGGAGGAATTTGCAAGAGGAAAACTGCACTCCTCTCCCAGTGGGAACATTTGCTTCTCGTCCATTTGTCCTCGCTCCAGACAGAATAGAGAGATCTCAGCTGCTTTCAGGATAGACGCTCCCATCCATCAACCTCCACAACTCCCAACTCAAAGCTGAAGTCCCTAACCGACTTAGGTGCAGTCATCAAAAATTCATAAAAATCACACAAGATTTGGACCAGTGCATGAAGGGGAACCCGGGCCTGGGAATAACCAACTGTGTTTTCAGATTTGTTTAGTTTCAAACACTGGATTGCTGATTTGACTGAACTGGTGGATTGTCATGTTTGTCCATGATCAGGCACATGACCACTAGAGTTTCTAGCATTTCCCCTCTTTCACATTTGATAACCCTCTAAATCAGAGGTGTGGAACTCCAGGCCTCGAGGGCCGGTGTCCTGCAGGTTTTAGATCTCACCCTGGGTCAGCACATCTGAATCAAATGATTAGTTCATTACCAGGCCTCGGGAGAACTTCAAGACATGTTGAGGAGGTCATTTAGCCATTTACATCAGCTGTGATGGATCAAGGACACATCTAAAACCTGCAGGACACCGGCCCTCGAGGCCTGGAGTTCCCCACCCCTGCTCCAAAGTTTCAGTCATCATCAGCAATTACTCCAATCCTAATGCGTTCACACTCATACACATCTAAACGTTCATAAAGTTTGATTTGGCGGGGTGGACATTTTGGCTATGTTCACATTGATTTAATAATAATGGATTGCATTTTTATAGCACTTTTCGGGGCCTCAAAGCACTTTACAATTCCACTATTCATTCATCAACTTTGAGGACACAATGACCACTTGCTCCCTAATATATCCCACTCATGAACAGGTGCCATGATGAAGAGACACCGAGTGTTCCTCACCTGTCCGTGCTCATAGTGTTTGAGGTCTGCATCTGTGAACGTAATCCTGGTGAGGTCAAAGTTAAGGCTTCAGACTGCTACTAATAGTTAGTCCAGACATGTTTCTCTGCTGTCGCCGCCGTCACCCAGAGAGGATGATACACAGCCAGTCACAAGGATTCAACTCAAAGAAGCAAAGGTTTGTTTCAGACAGTGGGTGAACTGAGGGTTTGCACCAAGGAGCAGTATAAGATACATAAGGATTATTTTGAACGGTGAATCATGCAAAGCTACTCTAGGAGAGTCCAAGAATAAAAACATGAGGTTGGACATGAGGACAACATGTCCCCTTTAAAACTGGAAAAGCGAGGGAACTGATAGCCTGGCTTCTCCGAGTCATCACACTAATAAACGTATTATGTATGGCTTTTTAATTAAAACTGAAATGAGAGTCTGTGGCTTTGCTGGTGTTATGAGTTGGACTATTTCTTGGCTTGTTGGAGAGACTTGCTGGAGTCATCTTGTCATTCCTGTGTTACTGCAACCACCCAAAAAATAGATTGTGAAAACCACATAATCATCAATCTGTTCCTTTCAGCATGAAGTCTTGTTTCTTTATCGCTGCGCTAAGTGTATCCAGAGCAGTTTTAGGGAATATATCAAAACTAGCAGAAAGAGAGCCAAATCTTTGTGCTCATCACAGTAACCTCTGCAGTTTGTCAGGACCAGAGATGGGCAGTAACGCGTTACTTGTAACGTGTTACTGTAATCCCATTACTTTTTTCAAGTAACGAGTAAAGTAAGGGATTACTATTGCAAAAACGGTAATTAGATTACCGTTACTTTCCCGTAGGAACGCTGCGTTACTGCGTTACTAAAACCGTGATTTTTTTGCGAGAACGTCTCACGACAGTGACGTAAGCGAGTGCGACGTTCGTGACAACAGCTGTGTGCAGATCAACAGTGGATCATATATCGAGTGCAGAGAGAGTATGAGCGTGCAGCGTTTAAAGCGTGGAAGCACTGACCTTACTTTGAGTTTGATTCCATAAAAAGTGACAAAAACATTAGTGTCCGCTGTGCGTGGGAAGAAAACTTCTTTTTACAGCGAAAAAAACCCCTAAACTTCCAACAAGCACCGAGTAGCTACGACGTAATGGGAAACTCACAGAGACACTCGCGGATTCTTCCACTGACCGCGGCACACCTGCACCAGGGTAACCCTCCGCCTACCCCACTCCTGCTTTACAGGTGAAAATAGAGCAACAGGACCGCTGAGTCTTTGACTTTATTTATTTTCTGCTGTGTTTTACTTGCATCTATTTGAAAGACTGAGTGTAAACACAACAAATATTTTATTTTATGTGCTGGAATGTGCAGGAATTTATCACCTCTTCAGGTTGTAAATCGTGTTTTTAAAAAGTAACTAAGTAACTAAGTAATGAATTACTTTTAAAATAAGTAATCAGTAAAGTAACGGGATTACTTTTTTGGGGAAGTAATCAGTAATTAGTTACTGATTACTTTTTTCAAGTAACTTGACCAACACTGGTCAGGACCGTTCTGTTAAAGCCTGCAGGCTGAAACAGGGAGGAGTGACAGCTTTGGCAAAATAAAGTTAAGTGTCAGATAGTAATGCTGAAATGACAGGAAACAGCTTTTTGACAATAACAGAGAGTGTTTGCACATGAAAATCCTTGAAAGATATTCCACCATGGGAGAGCCCTCGAAGAATAACAAAAGGTGACAAACAGGGTGCTTCAACATACCAGTGTCTGTTAGATTAACCTCCATCCCTCTCATCCATCAGCGAAGATATTTCAGTAGATGGTTTGGTCTTCCTTTTATTCCTCCACCAGTTTTTCCGTGTAATGCAATAATCATTCCTCTTCTTGTTCCCTCCTTCTACGTCGTCCTTACTTGTTGTAGAACAACTGGTGATGAAATTATTACCTGAAAGCAGCTGTGTCTCAGGAAAAGAGGATGGTTATATAACAGTGCCATACAATTCCTTCATGGTAATTAGCATCATGGAGGAATTGATGAGGTGGTCTTGTTGGCACACCAGCCAGTGCTGATATGTGGTAATATATCTGTAAACTCCTCAGATACTCTAACTTTCCCACAGAAGAGTGTCCACTGAGGTTTCATCAGCTCATTTACCAAAAGAACGACACGAGAGAGCGCTGCATCTGTTTGGCCCCGTCAGTATCAGCTGTCACTTTGTGCAGCAGCCTCTGCATAGAAGACAGCGCATCATACTATTTCAGTAAGTGTTATGTATCAGTGTGCATGCAGTGCTTTGGGTTTGTCATCATTATCTGTGTCTTTAGTGATTGTTTAAGAATCTCACTTGTTCTCACTCATGGCATCTAAACCCTCTCTTACTGACACGATCTCTCTGGACAGCTCTTCCAAGCTGAAATGCTGCCATCTTCTCACCATCTTGAATGACATCGTCACCTTCTGTGACGATCAGCTGTTCTCCCCTGATGACATTCAGCTCATCTGTTTGCTTTGAGGTTATCATGGTGGAAAGTGCTTCTCCTCTAACTGACCTTCCAAATTAAACCAATACCTCAAAGGCTACTTACCATCACCTCAGTCCGTTTACGAAATCTGCTCAGTATTCATCGCTGCTGTACTCAAACAAAGTAAAACTAGCTCGCCAGGCAACACCGTTTCCATCTTCTATTTCCAGATTAACTCACCGCTAAGCTCTTACTAGCCACTGGGCCATTACCTCCAGCTTTGAATATCCCAGCACACTTTACCTTCAGAGCTTTGTTTATCACTGAGTCCAGCCTGGTTCCTCTCAAGCTCACATCCAGTTCTGTCATCGCCATCCCAGGAACTAACCAGGAACTAACCAGGAACTAACCAGGAATTTCTGGATAAGTTAGTTAATTAGAACTTCTGTGTAGGTCTCATTGTTCAGTCTTGTCGACAGCTCTGAATCGCCTGGCCGTCAACCAGCTGTGTCATCACTGTAACTCAGCGCATGCTTGTAATGATGCATGCGTTTGATCTCACTACACTTGGATACATTGTCCACTCGTACCACTCCTTCCAGTATAATTGTGACAAAGGTGAAAATTAGCTTGAGAAACATTTCTGTGTATGAGGGAAACATCTGAATATTTTTCAGTACAGCTGGCCATTTTAACATGAGAATCTCTGTGATGCAGCGTCTTAATTTCTTTAACCTTGGAGGTCATCTTATAAAAGATGAATGTTAATAAAAAGTTTAAAGTAGTGTGCATCCGGTGTTCAGTGTTGGTTTATTCCCGGCTGCTTTTCAGCCTCCCGCACATAACATGTTACACACAGCTCTCAGTCCATTTCCTCCAAAGCGTGGCGTGAGGTGCACCTGGTGAGCTGTGTTAGGCCTGGGTGGTCATTCAGTGTCTCCAGTCTTCCCACCTTTACCTGACCGAGCTCAGCAGATGATGTATGAAATGTCTTTAAACCTGAACCAGCAGGGCGCGTGTGCTGTTTTACCACAGTGAGATATCGTATGACACGATTAACTGAAACCCAGAGACACCAGAGTCGTTGTTACAGTCTTTGTCAGCATGAGGTTTATGTTTCCCAAAGCTTCTGCCTCTTCCTGCTGCAAAGGGACCTTTGTTTCTTGCTCTTGATAGCTTAAGGCTTCTGCTTTGGCAACGATGAACGTGATGTTGTGTGGAATTTTTTAATCAACATCTGTTTTGTGCAACAAAACAAAGCAGCATTGTGTGACTGATTTTCCAGAGTCCTCGTTGTGATTTCTCACTGATCAGTCTGTGTGTCGCTGACTGCGAGTAGCTCGAAACAGAGCGTGTTGATGGCTCAGAGGAAGAAATGATTGAAGTTAGTTCAGAAAATGCAACGTTTAATGATTAACGTTACGACACTTAATGCTGTGGGACAGATGTTCAACAGAGTCTGTGTTGTAGAATACAAAGAAACCTGGAGTTGTTCCTCCATCAGTCATAAATATTAAGATTATGGAGGGCTTTTTTTATAGAGTAACAAACAACTTTTCGCAGGGCAAATGAGGAACCTCTAGATTAGTGCATTAGTGCCATTTCCTCTCCAGCTTGTCGGTTACCTGCTTTAAGGAGTCAAACGTCTGATTTGTTCCTTTCTTTTTCACAGGAGCCACAGTATCCAGGCTCTTACACAGTGAGGATGTGACACTATTAAAAAACAGTTGACCTCTGTGGGAGTGAAGCTTAGGTAACTGCACCGTAGAGTGTTGGCACATGGCTCATTACAGCGTCAGGACGAGATCCAGAGAGTGACTCAAACCATGAGTCGGTTCTTCCACGTGTCAGTTGAGTCGATTATTACATGGTTTTCTTGTTTTTTTGTTTTGTTTTTTCGCCTGTCCCGTTTGGTTCTTTAGCCATCAGAATTATTGTCTGAAGGCCAAGACAGATGCCCAAAGGATTTACTTTACCAAATGGATCATCACAATCTTGCCGTATTGATCCATTTGATTGACCTTTGTTACTATTATTTATTTATTTATTTATTTATTTTATTTTAGGTTATTACAGACGGGACAGACATGACTGGGGGATAGGAAAGGGAGAGAGAAAGAAAGAGAGGGAAAGCAAAACAGAGGGGAAGAGGAACAGCGAGAGAGGACACTTTAAAAAAGAAGAAAAAAAATCGCCTGGATCACCTGTTGAGACGGAAAAAAGGGAAAACAAGCAAAAAGAGAGCAACACAATACACACAACATCATTGCAATAACCTAAGTAAATGTCAGTAACAGTAAATACTAAATATTGAATGTTATTGTGCAGCACGCAAGATCAACAGCGCACAATGTGCTGTGAGGCAGCAGCCAAGAAAGGTGTAGTTTGTGTCTGTGCACACCTGTGTGCATCAGCACGCTTGTATTCAAAAGGTTTCTCCTGTAACGATCTGCTAGGGAGTGTAGGGAGCCATAGCCCCGCCCCCCAGGGCATGAAGCCGGCATGGAGGAGATCCAGGCTCCAGATATCCAGAGGCCCCAGAGTATGAGGACCCAAGGAGGACCATCGGAGGGGCATCCGTGCCACCCTCATGGGAAGAGCTGAGGAGAGCCCCAAACGAGGGGTCACCCAGCAGCAGAAGCCAGAGGGGGCTGCAGTGACGTGCCGTGGGCTCTGCGGGCAGCCAGCTGTGCCAGAGTGAACCGAGCCCCAGGCCCAGAGGCCAGAGGCCTGAGGGCCCCCTGGAACGGCCCGACTGAGCCACGGGCACCAGGCCCACCAAGCAGCCACCGGGAGTGAGCCGGTACATACTTGAGCGCCCAACCCAGGACACGAAGAACCACCAACGCACTGACGCCTGAGGGCATCAGCCACTGGCAGGGAGAGTGGAGGGGGGAGAAAGGCCTCCATACTTTGGAGGGCCTGAGATGTTCCCAGAGGGGCGGAGTCTAAGGCTACGTTCACACTGCAGGCGAAAGCGCATCAAATCTGACTTTTGTGACCCTCTGTGACCATCTATCCGATCATGGTGACAGTGTGAACGGCACAAATCCGATATTTTCAAATCCGACCTGGGTCACTTTGGTATGTGGTGCTGAATCCGATACATATCTGATGTTTTAGAAAGCGACTGCTGTTTGATGGTCATGTCGCATTAAATCCGTCTTTTACGTCACTGACACAAGACAGACGCCGATTATCAGCGACGGAGAAGACATCGCGAACGCTTCCTGGCCATCCAGTGAAACTGTTGGGAAGACAACGTTGGAGAAACGTGAACATTTTATTTGTACTGTATAATCTGCAGATTCTGACAGAAATCTGCAACTATCCTCTGAAGCAGCGCTCCTCTAAAACAGCAATAAGGATCCTTATTCAATTCACTTTCAGTTGGCTGTTCGCTACACACACACCTGTGATTCTGCTGGGTCTCTGCTGGAAACACACGGTACTCCACTCACATCTGGATCACTGATCCTACCACCCTCTGCTGAACACTTTCTCGGCCGCCGTCCCGAGACCCCTGCTTCCCTCTAAGCATTCACTTCACCACGATTCACCGCCTGTCAGTTACTCTCCAACTTCCACTCACCCCACTTTCCCTGAGTCTGCAGTGGTTTCAACACCTGAGACTCTCACTCCAATCCCACGTCCCAGTTATTCCCCCCAAGTTAAATAAAGTTTGATAAGTAAACCAGCCTGTCTGTTGAGTCTGCTTCTGAGTCGAATCCATGTACCGGCCTGTCAGCCTTGTAATAGCCTGGGGATCGGGTACGAGGCAGTGCCAGGCTATGGGGGCTCAGCCTGTGTGACGGCTGGTAGAGATGCAGGTGTCCAGTCAAAGTCTCCACAGGGATCTTTGAAGACGCCTTCCTATTGGAGGAAAGTCTTCATCCAGGGTGCTAAAATTGTTGGCCACCTGGATGTCACGGGAGCATGGGAGCACTTTTTCCAGTGCTTGCTCTTTTCGACAGTCATCCAGGGCCAGGTCTGCGATGAGTGGGAAGTGGAGCTCACCTAATTTGGATCTGTAGCCTGGGATTAGGCTAGCGCTGGCCATGGCACAGTAGCACTGAGCTCTTCTCTGGTTGTAGAGTGATTAAGGCAAAGCTTTGTTTACAGATTATGCACCCAGGCAGGGTGATTAGCCTAGTGATTAGCCTAGCCACCCGGCTAGGAAAAATCCAACCAAACAAACCTGCCCAGATCAAGATGCTCAGTGGACAAAATCTGAGTGCCCAGTTTTTACAGTTTAACGAGAAACATAAGAATCTGAAACCAAAGCTAAATGAATCATTTAAAACAGGAAAAACGACTGTAAATACAGGACATGCTGTGAGACCAACACAACACTGATACACAGAACAGGTTCAGTAACATCGATTACGTGTAGTAACGAGTGTTTTTAGTGGCCGGTCACCGCCCACAGGCTTCTCTTTCACTGCAACTGCAATAAATCATCAGTTAAACAGAGCAGAGTCATTATTAATGCTTTAAGGGTCAACTATGCTTCTTTGAACAGTTCAAACCATCCTGGCCGGTTTTCCTTTATTAAAGCTGTAATTCAGTATGTGTTAAACTAGTAACCCAGAGACTAATTCTTGGGGCTTAAAGTTAACAACAAATGTACGTTTATTAAAAATGAATTCTTATTTTGACATATCTAACAGGAAAAATAGATGGTTAGAAACTCGTGCTTGTTTTCACGGCACTTCTTTAATGACTTCTATGGGAGCAGAGTTAAACTAGCCTTAAATTAATGTTGTTAAGCCATAAATGAGCCGTGTAGTTTAAATGTGGGTGATCCTCTTGTTGCCTTCATAGCCCTTTGACAGTGATGTCACAGAAAGGCCTTTGCAGGGATTTATGGATGTTATAAAGTCATAAATGTCAATCTGACTCCTGTGAGTGGAGGTCCAAAGGTCCTCCTACCTCCACCTGCTGATGTAATCTCACAAAGAAATGTGAGGCAGCTTTAGAGTGGGCATTTGTGAATGAACAACACCATAAAACTAACAGCAGACATGAGAAAGAGCCGCTTCTTTTAAAAAGCAAAGCAGCTGATGCTGTAAAGCCTTTTTTCAGCTTCATGTTGCAGCAATGCAAAGCTCTAATGTTATTCTCTCATATGTGCACACATGTGTTTCTGTATACTGACATGTGCAACACGTGGGGTGATGAGAATACCCGTATTTCATTTCAGGGATAATAGTATAAGAAATGTTGATGATAATAAAAGAAATGCTGCAGATGTACATCAACCCACGGTGCTGCTGAGCAGGCCAGGAAGGACTCACTGATGAGTAAATCATCTGATAGACTCGACTGTTCATCCACAGAGGATCTGGTAAGTATGACACATGTGTTTGTCACTGATGACATGCTTGAATTCAACAAACTGCTGTTGCTGCTGTAAAAAACATAAATGACATCATGTTTTTTAAACCATATCCTGAGTTGAGAGTCCAAAAGCCGTTAAAGGAATAGGCACTGGCTAACATGTTAGAAGGATGATAACGGGCATAAAGGTTTTCCTGGAACCATATGGATCCAGCAGCGCTCTGAACAAAGTGTGTTGGATTGTAACTTTATGAAACTGTCCCTGACAAATACACACACGTCTGCATCTTTACACACCTGCTGTAATCGCTTACAACTGAATGGTACGCAGCAGCTCTGAGTGAGAGAGTGCCTGAACCTGAACCCTGATCTTTTCCAAAAGGATTGGAAATGTCCAAACAAGGTGTTGGTGAAAGCAAAAGAGAAAACAAAAGGAAAAACTTCAGACCTCCTACATATCTACCTGTCCACAGGTCTAACGTCGCTGCACAGTGCTGAAGGACACCCTGTGCAGCGATGTGTGACAACCTGTCAAAGCTGTTGTTTTCCTTAAGGCACAGCAATACTTATATAAACGCTTTGTTTTGCTATTGGCTTGCATATGGAGAATTATGTAATTCTACTGGTTTCAGTATCAGCTGATACACGTCTTGTATCTGGACATACTCGTATGACAGTGTGCAGGTCTCAGCTTTGGTTAGCCTGAAGGTTAAACCACTAGTTTTGGAGGAACACTTTTAGATGCAACATCTTACAGCCTACTTTGCCTGAAGCACATTAAGGCCTTATCAGACAGAAAGTTGACATTTAGCTCTCGAGCTCATTTTCTTCTTTCCAAGAGGCTGAAATGAGGTTTGACTTCATCATGTTTTCTATTAAAAAAAGTAAATGGGCTGCTTTGTAGGAGAACACATTCTCTACAGAGATTACCCCGATGATTGGATAGAAACTTGCACTCCCTCTCTTAGATGTCTTTCAATTATAATAGCCAGAGTGATAAAAACAGATGCTTCCATTCAATCCGAGGCACAGCCAGATGAACAGAAAGATGGATAGACTGATGGGAGGGTGGGTGGTCTGGGCTTTCTTCAGGGGCCGTCCTTCATTATCCAATCAGCACGTTTCAAATCAGGACCCCAAAATGTTTCTTGCAACTTGTATGATTAGATCTCAGAGAGCAGCTGAGGCCTGACTCACGCTGGTGTCGCTGTAATGAGACTGCTTCTGAAAGGAGAGAGGAAGGAGAAGCAGAGCCGGGCAGATCTGTTAGGATGGATTAGAATGTGAGGCGGAGTAATAGACTGTGCAACACGGTGCAAGCCAGCTTACATTCAGAGCATCACTGCAAGATTCATGAGCGCAAATTCACATCACAGTTAAACTAGTCTGAGTGGCTTTTAAAGAAACCAGATCTATTAAAGACCAAGAGACACTAGTTCTATAAAACTTTTCTTTCTCTGATCAGATAAGAAATTCATTCACGTCTGAGTGGGTGCCTACAGTGTCTGTGGAAGCGCAGCGATGCGTCACACTTTTCACACTGATGATTGTAGGTTTCCTTTTCTTAATGCTGTGAGGAGTCATGCAGCTAAGGACGGCTGTGCATTAGGTGCTAAATCAGGCAATAATGTAAGACGAACAGGAGAAAGACTCAGGTCAGCCTTCAGCTATCAGGATTAAATGTGATGGGAATACTGATCTTTATCATCTGCCGTCGGGTCCATTCAAGTATCCACATGACGTCTGTAGCTAATGCTGCAATCCCACTTTTCAGCAGAAGAGCGACTGAGATGTGTCACTAGATGCAGGCTGCAAACAGCATCATGGAGTCTGTATGCTGCATACAAACACTGAGATGCGTCTTTGCTTAAAAATGGAACAAATTTGCTCTTTAAAACCAGCTGAGCCTGTTGTGCTGATAACGCCTGAGATTTTGGTCCAACCCAAAGAGCAACAGTCCTTTGAATTATGGATCAAACTGTTTGAATTCGGGTCTGTTAGCTCAGCTGGTTAGAATCTGGTGCTAATGATGTAAAGGTCATGGGATCAGTTGTTATACTGGCCAGAGATGAACAAAGCTTCAACTTTAACTGAGGTCATAGTGACAAATGTACAAATGGATCAACAAGAATGAGACTATTTAAACGGTCCATCATGCGTCAGTTGTCTGTACCAGATCTAGTTTACTTATTGGGAAAATGGTTGTAAAGATCAAACTAATTTGTTTGGCTCAGATGGTTAAAGGTGCTAATAAACCGAAGTCATGGGATCAGCTGCCATGTCGGCCATCGTTGGGCAGAAATATCAAAGCCAGCCATGGCTGTGATGCTTCCAAGATTGTAAAATAAGTATTATAACTTATTTTAACATAAACGTTGTCACTTTAAGCTCTTGTTGTTGCACGAAGTAGGTTTTAGACTCAACACTAATGTGGAGGTTAGACACCGCTGACATCAAGGCTTTCAGTCCAGCACATCACCACTGTGTCCACTTTCACAGCTTGGTTAATTAAGGAAAAATGGGGTTTATAAGCAGTTAGACCAAAGGCCGTTTAATCCACACGTGGAGCTACGAATACCGAGGGCACTGATTCAGACTCGGTCCCCTTTGAACAGACGTCTAAACCTGAAACACGTTAAATATACAGCAAACCATTTGCAGTTGTATGTAAAAAGTAACCTTTAAAAATCCAGTGTTGTGTTGAAAAATGAGTCAAAGCTGTCAGTGAACACAGGCTGTAAAATAGATGATAGTGGGCAGTTTAAAACAGAGAACAACGGTTTAAAAGTCTCTGGGGTTCAAACTTGCTTCCCATCATTGAACACCAGTTGATTTGACCCTGAAATAGCAGGAAAATGATAAAAGTTTGTACGAAGGGCTGGATACACGCCAGTTAGCTGTAACACCACGGCCACCGCGCCCATGCTGGCTAGTCTGGAGCAAGACTTAAATGACAGAGCAGCAGTGACGCCTCAACGATACTGAAGTCCATTTAGGGGCGTCTGCACTACAACACAGGTTTTAGGGTTAAGCGAGATATTCCTTCAACACTACAAATAAAAACAAGAATAACTTTACTGATCCTGGAGAGAAATCCATATGGCGGACATCTCTCATTTGTATTTGAAAAGTGAGAAGTGTCCTGATTCGTATTTTGAGGTGAGAGACAAACGACTTGAGGTCCATTGTGCGTCAAAACAATGATTTTATTGGCTTCTTAATCCTATTGATGATCCTTAGTGGGACATGCTGCAGGCCTACCTGAAGAACGTTATGTTCACGAGCTCCGTAAATACAAAATCAACTCAAACTGAAGGATTATTAGCTTGATCGTAAAGGATGGTAAATGAGTCTAAAGTATTATAAATCTTAATTTTCCCCAGCGAGCATCAGTGAGGGATAGACGTCCTTAAGAGCAACTTTATTTCTTCTTGTTTTTGGGTTTTTTCCTGTTGGCTGGTAACCATCTCAAAACAATATTGTAGTAATATGAACGGATATTACTGGAAAACACTGAGGTTATTGTACTCGGCGCTTAAAATCCTCGAAACATGGTATCTAACCAGATGCTTACTCTGGATGGCTCCAGTAACACTGTGAGGAGCCATTTTGACCAGGATGCCCTTCTATGCACATATTAAACACATATGCAGGACTGCTTTCTTCCATTTGTGCATGAGAAACACGTTTTGTTACTCTGTGTTATTGTCTTACCTTACAATATCAAGTGACTTGATGCAGCTGTTATTGTGATTTGGCACGTGTAAATAAAATGTAATTGAATGAATATGAACATGATCATACTGAATGTGAAGCTAAAGCCTCAGAAAGGTTTAAAGCTATTTCCTGCTTTGCATTCGGTTTGTTTCATTCGTGGATGCTAGCTCTACTTGTTCTGTTTTTCTCCTGCATGTTTTCAAGGAAAATGGGCGAGTTAGCTCCGACGGCCATGGTGCAATGCTAACAGCAAGGCTTCATATCCTGTACTAACACTGAAAAGAACCTCAAGGCTTTGCTGGAACATTTAACCGACAGTAATGAACTTCTAGTATTACACTGAAAGCTGTGCTTTAAAAACCTTTTTAAAAAACGAGTCATAGCCGTCACTGGGCGGAGACTATAAACTGCTGTTCATGTGACAGACACACACTGAGACACACGCTCATTTGAAATCAGGATTAATGGTTTTAAAGTCTTTGAGTTTGTATCTTCTGTTCACTTGTACTTTAACAGAAACAAGCGCTGCTTTTAGTGCCTGTTTGATTACACGTTTGTCTACAGAAGCTGAAAACACAGGCTGGCCTGCGCTTGGTGCTAAGAATGCCAAGGTCAAAGGTCAGTCCGCATACCAGCCAGCTGTAAATACACACGTCAATGATAAACCGTTCTAGAACACGTCACACCTGTTAGTATGCACTACAATACTGCATCAGAGTTTCAGAAAATGTCACACGACTCCTGTGAAAATGAGTCTTCGCTGTTACAAGAAGGTTCAATTCTAATTTATCTTAAAGCACTTTTTCTACAAACATCTGGAACTTTTCAGACTTCGAACTTTGCTGTTAAAACAGAAAGTAGGAATGAAGGAGAAAAAGGTAAGGAGGTAGGTATTTATCTGTCTTAATCAAAATACTGCAAAGCAGCAATTAAAGTGTGTATTTAAATTAGTAATGAGGTCAGAATCAGGCATGGGGAGAAGCAGGAACCTTCTGACTCCTTGGCACACAGAAAAAGAAATATTGCAACTGTCAAAATCACAGACCAAACCGTGTCCACTGCCCATGAGGGAAAACTGTGAACATGGTTCAACCTCCTCCAACACGTATCCGAGCTCCGTGAGGCACGGACAGCCTGCAGGAAGAGACGTCTGTCTCTCCGGAGTCGGCCCAGAGGTTGTGCGGCTGCGCAGCGCCTGTGTTGACCTGCGTTGGCTCACAAACATGAGGTAAAAAAGAACGTTTTGCACTGTGAGCTGCTTTGTTCATCTTTTTTTTTTCAGACACAAGTGCAACTGCAGACCAGACTGTCAGGAAAACTGGCCTGACAGCATCAACACATGGCACCATTACTTCAGCAGCACCCATGTGTTCTCACTTTGTGGGTGCAGGTGTGAGCCTGCGGCTGCCAGCTCATGAATTATTCAGTGAAAATATTACAAATGGCCAAGAGCAGTGATCGTGCGAGGAAATAATGAGGTGAGCCTGGTTCCACTGACTTTGTTCGATGATGCCACATTACTCCTGACAGGAACACCAACATAAAGTACAAAAAGAAACATATGTGCCGATGTCAGCTTATTACCAAAACAATTAAGGTGTTACTTTTTCAAGAAGATGGATGGAAAAACACGTGTCTGATACTATGTTGCCCAAAGTCTTCACACGCACGTGAACCTGAGTGACATCCCACTCTTAGTCCACAGGGTTCCACCCTTTGCAGCTATAACAGCTTCAACCTCAGGAATGTGTTTATGGGAACTGTGACCATTCTTCCATCGCATTGTGAGGTCAGACACTGATGCTGGATGAGAAGGCCTCGCTGGCAGTCTAATTCAACCCACAGGTGCTCCATCAGGTTGAGGTCAGGACTGTGCAGGCCAGTCAAGCTCTTACACACCAAACTCGCTCATCCATGTCTTTGTGGACCTTGCTTTGTGCACTGGTGTGCAGTCAAGTTTTAACAAAGTTGGAGGATGAAATGACCCAAAATGTCTTGGTATGCTGAACCATGAAGAGTTCTTTTCACTGGAAACTGAGGGGCCGAGGCTAACTCCTGAAAAACAAGACCGTCCCCCTCCACCAAGCTTTACACTTGGCACAGTGCAGTCAGACAAGTACTGATCCAAACCCAAATCACAGCACCAGACGGAGAAGCGTGACTTGTTGCTTCCAGAGATTAATGCGAGTAACGATACCTGGTCAGTGTTTGAGTTCAGAGTTACAGAGAACACCAGCATTCCTGTGACTGTGCTGTGTTTGAGGCGTGACACAAAAACACATCCATTTTTATACAAGTACTTTGTGTATAAAAGTACTTGTATACGTTTATATATACAAGTATATACAAGACAGAATTTTTCTGTCTTTTCAAAAATTCTCAGCCAATCAGATTTTATGGACTACAAAGTTTGCTAAACTAGACTCAATAAAGTACATCTAAGCTGTCGTACTGAGTTATACTGAGTGGACATTAGAAACCTGCCGAGCTACAGATGAAACGTGATGGCTGAAATGCTTTAGGAAACATTTGTACATGTAGAACCTTCACTGTAGTGAATGATGCACAGATTTCCTGTAACAGGTCAAACGCTTTGGGCAATTTGTAGGTGTGCAGAATATTTCCTGTGCTGAGTGACTGACAACAGATAGCAGTTAATAATATTTGAACACTATCAAGAAAAAGACTTGGACTTTTAAAAGATACGACAAACTAGGATTTGTAACTTTGTAACTATTTGTAACAGTATCAGGCAGCAGCCAGTACCTGCTGACCATGATGACAGTCATTAAGCATAAAACAGCAACAAAATCAACAAAACACATTCTAACACATTTTTACTTAAAACCACAGAAACAAAATAAGTTGAAGGAAAGAGTCCCAGCTACAGAGAGAGAAGATGGGCTTCATCATTACTTGTTTCTTTAAGTGGTGTAGTGTTTCTGGATGTTTCTCTGCTGCGCTCTCACACACAGAACAGGATTTTTATCCTTGTCACAAGTTTGTGAGAAAAAAACTGCAAAACAAATGTTCTTCTATGAATCCAACATATTTCAGCTAATGAGGCGCACAAACAGGAGGCCACTGCTCCTCCGCCTTTTTCCTCACCGTGACATCACCGCCTGTAACAAAGTCTTGATGAGCAGCCGAGGCCACGCTGTTAAACTCACCATTTGAAGAAGTCTGGCTGATTCCTCCTGACTCGCCGGCTCCACACAGCTCTGTGGTGAAACAATAACAAATATAGTGCCAGTCAATTACACAGAGGTGGTGGTGGTGGGGGGGTCTGGTTACAAATGCAGCTGTGGAGCTTGTTTTGACTGCATTGCAACAGCGAGGCCCAGAGCTGGTTACCAGCTAACAACTGGCTGTACTGGGAGCTAACTCTCCCCACCCCCAGCTGCTTGCTCTTCTCTCAGAAATAGGGAAACGCTGCAGTGCGTTTCCGTCCCTGTACGGATACAGTCTGCACGGCTGTACCTCACAGACCCCGCTGGATCGATTCAAAGGTCTGCAGTTACATTTCCTGTAGATTTTGCCATCACGAATGAAAACAAGCTGTTTGTGTCAGACTTCAGCTCCAATGAAGTCTGCAAACAAAACATGTCCACCCTGCAGAGTACGAGCTGCTGACTAACACAGCGAGATACAACTGCACTGTAGAATCGAATTAGTTCCCAGAACTTTAGACAAACCCGTTGCTTTAAAAAACTACGTGAAGCGACCATTAGATGATTACGTTTGGGCAGCTCCCTGTTGCATCTTATTAAAGTATGTATTATCCTTGTACTAATCAATATACTGTAGTATATAAACAGCTGTGTCACAGGAGGTGGGATCTGCAACAGACGAAGCACTAGATCTGAGCCTCGTAAGTCCAAGCTGTCAAGCGTTGTGGATTATATTTTAGCCACATGACAAATACGCCAGTACTTTATTACATTTTCATAAATTACATTTCAAATGAATTATGAATAATTTCATGGAATTCCAGTTCAAGACTTTCCATTTTGGTTTTCCAAACAGGAGAAATTTCTATAAAAAGAACTGAACTGCTAGAAGCCTCATTCACACAGTGTGTATCTGTGCCTGTGCACTTCAGACATAAATACCAATGGATTCGGGGAGGTGAGGTCGATCTACCCACCTTCCCACTGGTAGAAAACCTGCTCTACCACCTTTACCTCCCAGATGGACATTAATCCAACACTAACCCTGGATGGGCGTTCAATAACCTCGTGGAGGCATCTCAAGCATTCAGGCACCACCTCTAACCTGGTTGTGGGCACAGATATAAGATATTAAGAGAAGTCACATGACTAGAGAAGTTCAGTCCCAGTTTATTTACTATTCGTTGCTCAAAGTTGAAAGTTGCAATAAATAGTTGGTATCAAAAACCATCTTTTATCTGATTGTCAGACTTGTTTTAAAGTTAATTTTTTGTCATTACACAAGGCTGCTCTCAAACGAGTCCAAATGAGTTCCCCTTTAAAGGCTGAAACAGCAGGACTGAGGACAGCTCCCTCACTTCGTTTTCACTCTGTTTTTGTCCTTGTTGTGTTACTCGTGCCATAATAACTCATGTAACTTCAGCTGTGCAAAAGAATAAATTGATCATAATATTTACAATGTGATCACCAGTACAAATAACCAGCTTTAACCAGCTGTTACCGCTCTAACTAAAGTGCATGTGGATGTCTCAGCTGACTGTAGGCTCGTGACTGTAACAGGTGAATTACTCTCATTTTATCATACAGCGCCTCCCTGCGGCCACCTCCATGAATGGAGCTTACAGCATCAGTTTGCTTACGTCGCCATCTAGAGGTATTACATGTGTCTTACACATTCGTCCAATCAGCTGGTGCCATCCAGCAGGTTTGCTGTGAAGACATGATGTGACGCCGTGATAGCAGTCAGCCAGGGAAGTGTGTGCAGGTGAATATGACTCCAAATATTTTTATATTAATTTCATTTTATCATATTTTATGTTCAGTTTTAAAGCATTTTACTGGATATGAAGATGTTGGGTTCCAGTTAAATCCTGTCATAAATAAGTATGCAGCCAACTTCCTTCCTGCTTCAGGCTGCATACTTCCTCCACCTCCTTCTCTAGCCCTGATGTCCAACCATGACTTCTGGAAACTGAAGCTGTCAAATGAAGTGTGTTCCAAAGTGCTTCAAAAACTGTACGGCAGCAAAACAACAAGCAGTCTTACGTTATGATCCACTGGGGGGCAATGGTGTGATCATTCCACACGTGTAGTTTTATGTTGCATTAAACTAAAAGTGCTCCATCTGAGCAAATTGTTTCAGGATAACAACAATAACTGTCTGCACATTACAAGAGTCCTGATTTGTCATGCACAGCAGCAGAACTCGAGTGCAAAACCACACAAAAACGTGTCTGTGTGTGCGTCTGTTGGGATTCTGTGAGCCCTTTGTCGAATGTGCATAAAACGCTTTCATTTTTAAAAAGAAATGGACTGAAGGGGGCTTTGTAGGCAGTTCCAGACGTGATTTTTGCTTCAGTCGTTTCACGATGCAAAAACAGGAAGAAGTCCAAACACCTCACAGAGCTTTTAAACACGGCTCCCTGTTCCACATCTTAAATAACAGCTAATGAAGCCTTTAAAGGGCAATCAGCTGAACCACGCATGCATGTGTGTGTGTGTCTGTGTGTATTCTATTATGTAATACAGAAAGGGAAACAAGAGTTGGGCAGAAGGTGGAGTGCCTCCCCCAACAAGAGCCCACAGTGTCAGACAGTACTTAAGAATGTCTGTATCTGTGTGTGTGTGTGTGTGTGTGTGTATATGTGTGTGTGTGTGTGTGTGTGTATGTGTGTGTATGTGTGTGTGGAAGGTTTGATGAGAGCAGATTGCGTAACCTGCTGAAGATGAAGAACATGTGGTTTTCATGTAAATCAGCAGAGAAGCAAGACTTTAAACTCATTTACTGCCCAAAACAACAGCAGCTGGACGCATGCTGCCAGGTGGGTGGGGGTGTGTGTGGGTGGGGGGCAATAATGACACGGCAGATTTAACTTTGGGTTTTGGACAAGATGGACACTTTTAATGTTGCTATTTAAACATTCGCCTTTGTTTCTTTATCACAGCGCAGCTGATATCTCAGTGTTCTTCCAGAGCGCTCTGAGTGTAAGTGTCACCTTTTTATTGGAGCAGCCAAAAATGGTCCATGATCTTCATATAATGATGCCTTCGTCTTCTTAGACACGATGGGATGTTGTTTTTTTGGCGTTATGTTGTGCACACGGCTGCACGTTGTTACAGGAAGTGTCAGGAAGTAAAATCTAACAAACAGTTTGAATGTCTTTATGTTTTAGTGAGGCTCCAAAGGGCAGAGCCCGGGAACCTTCAATCGACGAGCCGGTTTAAACTAGTTTGCATGTCTCATGTATGTTAGACATGCGGGATTCACACGGTGCATCGAGGTGAACAAATGCATACATGTTTGTAAGATTCTGCAAAGGGAAACTTTGAATAGTTGCACCCATTGATGTTAATGAGCAGCCTGATCAAGGCTCCGAGTTCACCGTGTGGTCGTTTTGTGACTGCAGCACCAAGAGCTGCAGTCACCTGTTCACACACACAGACACACACACACACACACAGCTCTTTATTGTGTGCTTGAAGGACGCTGCAGGGATAGGAATCTTCCCACGCAGCCTGCTTCACCTCCTCAGCTACAGTACAAAATGTCAAAGTGCAAACAGGCTCATTGTTGACCTCACATTGTGTTTACATGCTGAGCTTTCATTAATAAAATGGTTTCAGCAAAACTGACACAGGCTTCAGCAGAGCTGCATCAGAGAGCTGCTGATCGAGACCGTCTCGGTGCTCCGTGCTGGATGGAAACTTGGACGGAGCCCAGCTGATATTTCTTTTCCGTAGATTTATTTAGCTGTCGGCTGTTTGTAGACGCTTCACTTTAATCCTTTTCTTTTTTTTACATTTACCGCCACATATCAGCAGTAGTGCTAACACACACAAGTCTTGAGTTGTTTTTTGCAGAACTGGCCTGAAAGTTATTAATTTGCAGTAAAGCTGGGATGGGCTGTAGTCATGGAAACCTGCGACCGGCTCCAAACCTGCAGCCTCCTCCAGCGTCCGGGGCTGCAGTTGCTACAGAGACTCTGCGAGGTGGTCTGGTCATGTGGGTGCGACGGCCTCTACCAAAACCCTGTGCAGGGTCACATAGAGCGTCAGCGCTGCTGTGAGCGAGCGCAACTTTACTCCTAAAACGGCGCTAATCTGCCCACCCATCCCCCCACCGCACCAGGCCGCGCTTTAATTAAGAGCGTTTGGAAGAAGGCAGCACGGCGGCTCACAGCAACAAGGGGTCAAACCCGCTGATTCCTCTCTGGTTGGGAATTCCAGACATGGATTTGGATGCGAGTGTGTCTCTGTAAGTGGACACTCTACAAAGTTACCTCTGCCACAGAAGTTCTGCAATGATTTTAGTGTTTTTGTTAATATTGCATCAAATATGACGAGATTTGCATTACAATCTTTAGTTTTCCATAAACATTAGAGGCGAAGGGTTGTGAGATGATGTCAAATTGAAAAGAAAAATCATGAAATCTCCTGTTTATGTTCATGAGTCCTTCTGTGATCCAGGGAACGACTCTCGCACGGTGTGTCGGATTTGTCTTGGACTGCTTGTGTTGGATGACCAGTTAGGAAAATTCATGGAATTTGGGGGGAATTACTTAATTTAAAGGCCGCTTTGCTGTTCTGCCAAACTTACCGTAGTAGATTTCAGTTAATGTTTTAGTGTTGCACGACACTGACACAAGATTAACTGTTCTGCCATAAAATCGCCTGAAACTATTTTAAGAAATCAAACCTAATAGATGTCAGTCTTCCTCTGCGGGTCCCCCGCCCCCACAGACCTCTGAGAAGCTCCCTGAATAGACTTCCAGGAACGGAGGCTGTTACTGGCACGGCTGCGCTCTTTGGGACTCGGTTATCGAAACTATGAGCGTTTAATGTTTGATCGTGTGGTACGATCAGAGGAGGCGATAACGTCCATCAGTGCAGCAGAGCTATTTCTGTCCTGGACATTTTATATCTGTGGTGCATTTACATCACACTATCCTGCACTTTGTTTCGTCAGCTTTAGCCGGTCTGGGTAAAAGCTGCTCGGTTAGATGCAAACATCAGTAAATGTCAGTAATAAATAAAAAGCTCCAAATATCCGGTTGGTCAAAGTTCAGTGGGAGGATTTTCTGTCTTACAACCAACAATGTGTAAAAATAACACAGAACCACTTTGGACTCATCTTGATAATCGTTTCATTGATTAAAGAAAGAATTTCAAATCATATTCATGAGGGACGCAAACACTCGACCAATTACAACCTGCTGCTTTCAGAACCTGCACGGAAAGAAGTATCTGAATCGGCCTGCGTGACAGAAATGACGATGGTACGTTTGCTCTGGTCGGCGTGTTAAAGCTTCACGTGTCCGGGTTCCCCCCGTGTGCTCACGTGGTACAGTCGTGCGTTATTAACGCCCTGCTCCTCTGACTGTTCAGAGAAGCTTCTACCACACTGATACAGACCGCATAACGACACGACTGAACCGGAACATTTGGCATCAGCCGTCACAAATTCCAGTCCAAGGCCCCTTCACCTTTATGTGGCTGATGTCACGTGTTTTCAAAGCAGCTCATTCCAGTCTGAAACTGTATTATCACTGGTTTCCATGGAAGCATGATGAAACACTTTATTATTCCCAGTGTTTTATGGGATGTTTGCTTAGGCGTTCCACAGAACATCTGCCAAGGATGTGCTCTCAGGTTAAACCTTTAATCAAATGCAGAATTCCTAGAAATGCTGGGAATAATGGAAAGTTTTCACTTCTCCAAGTGGATGTTGATTGGGGACTGTGTGACAGCGACTGCATGAGGACAGAAGAGCAGTGAAATATTAGATTTAACTGAAAGTAATCCGATTTAAAAGAATCATCTATGATCTTTACTGTGGGCTATTAGAAATCACCGGGGTGCTTACAGGACAGAGAAAGTAAAATGGCCACAACAGGGGGGATAAAGACACTATGGAAAACATATTTAACTGCAGGCAGAATTCTGGGGAGACAGTTAACGTCTATTGTAATAGAAAATCTCATAAAAGACGACGCTCACAGGTCTGTTGTAAAAAGCGTCACCTCCACCTGGGTCCAAGAAAATAATGAGTGTGAACAACAGTCGCAGATTTAACAGCTCAGAATCAGTCAGTTTATTGTTGTTTTAAATGTGAAGGTTTACAAAGACAGCACAAGCACACGGTCACAAGTTTTGGTGCAGACGGGCAACAAACAGCGAGGAGGGGAACCGAGCAGTCACACAGGTGAACATAACGCATTAGTGTCTGCGGTTTACAAAAATGTGGCTCTTTGCTGTATATGTTGGCATTAACGCAATACAAAGATGATGTCTCACATCTACTACTGAGTAAAGCAGGCCTATTTGTTTCCAGCTTCATGTTGTATTTCTCAGACTCCATTAGCGTAGCTTTGCATGATTCACAGTTTAAAATAAGCCATATTTAGCTCATACTGGGCCTCGGTACAGCACAGATCATCTGCATGAAACAAACCTTTCAAACCGACCTTCCCTCAGGAACTGAAGCAGGGAATTTGGCTGCTGTGCTCACAGATGACCATATTAGGACCTTCCTGTTTCCTAACCCTTTCATTATTGGGAAAAATGTCTCATTTACCATCATGTCTGTAAAGCCCACAGCGTGTAGTCATTTGTTTGAGAAAACTGGCAGTAAGCTTTGAGAGAATGCTTTCTGTGAATGGCTGAGAGCTTACAGGGGTTAGAGGAACAGTGTAGCTGGCAGACATCAGGACGTCTCTGCACATGTACTCAGTTTAATGTCAGATATTCTACCATCACTGCCACGTAGAACAGCACGTCTTCATTCTTAGAGAAACGCTTTTCTTGCGCTGGACCAGCTGCTGTAAACGTTACACCACTAATAGCTGCTAACTACCTACAAATGGCTAACATGCTAACATTAATGTTATTTGAGCTTGTTTTGATTGGACATATTGGTTTAGTAAAATCATAATAAAACATGATAAAGCATATACAACGAGAAAGAAGAGTCTGTAATTACGCTGATCAGTTTTGTCACGGTTGCAGCAACAGCAGGAAGATAATATGCTGTCCATCCTTCACAGCAGTCAGAGTCTGACACTGTAAAGTGTTTCAGCACGGGGGGCTGTGCTGAGGCACGGGTCCACTGCAGTCACACTGTAAGGCAGCACAGAGACATAAAAGCACTTGAGAGCAGAGGCCTGTCGTCTCCGTCGCTGGCACATCTGTCTCGATTTTATGGGCACAGATAAATAATAGTGACACACTAATATCATAGAAAGGAAAGACAGGAAGTTAAGACAAGACTGATACAAGGACATGAGTGCAAAACACAACATCTCAGTTTGTAACAGGGCGAATGTGCAGATTCAGTCACATTTGATGTGCTCAACATAAGACGGGACGCTAATAACAAATGAAGCGCCGTAACATTGCTCATAAGGACGCGCTGAGAAACTCTAACATTTTCTATGTGATCGTGAGACGCTAAGGCTGCCCGTTAAAGGCGCCAGAACGTTCAACAATACGTTCAAAGTGACTGCAGACCATGTGCTGCAGCTCTCAGGGGAGGGTTACCAGCATCACTTCATGGTCATATATACTAGCTCAAGAAGCGTCTTTATGAACATTTTCAGAGTGCACAATAGAAAGTCCCTGAAAATTAAAAATGAAACTTGCTGAAGTCTATAAACTGATGATGTTTGTACAGTGCGCTGTTCTGTAGGCTCCCAGCATCCATATGGGTATTATGTAGAGCAGCTAATCTATAATGGCAAAAGCACTGTCAGCAGGACAACACTAAACACGGAGCCGAGCTTCCAACCTTTCACAGATCTGACTGAACATCTGCACCCACAGCACCAAATACCTGCACACAGGCACCACAGGAAACCCCCACGGGTCCAGTTCCCACATCCCTGATGAGTCACAGCTGTTCCGGTGGTGGGAGGGGAGCTGCACAACATTAGTTGGGTTTCCTGTTGCCGTTGATCAGTTTGGTTTTTAGTCGCTGTAACTGATTCAGCCCCATTCCACAGAAAACACAGCAAAGTGCAAAGAATCACTTTTGTTCCACGACAGACGAAACTAGCTGCATCTGTGTGGACGATGACCGAGCTGCAACTTTCTGTTTGAGCTTTGAGAGGTGCAATCAGCTGTGTCATCACTTGCTTCTGACAGCACAGCCTGGAGAACTTGGACCTGCAGTCAGACAGCACAGGAAACCTCCACAGGTCCATCATCTGTGTGACAGATGATGGCAGTAAACAGCATTTATTCACTGATCTTCTCAAAGAACTTGTGTCACTATGGATGGAAACCAGCTGATGTGAGAGGCACGATGAGCTGCTGCAGGTTATTTGATGAACATTGCTAAACACGGTTACACCTCCAGGGAGTATAATGAACTGTATCTACACTTTAAACCTGCTCAGACTGCAGTTTTGGTGGATGTAGACGTTTTGAAACCAGACACAACTTACTACAAAAACAGGACACTGCACACTTATTACGTTTTAAGTTGTGATCAGGATGAACAAAGCAAAACACCATTTACGTCTTTAAAGCCAACCTGAGGAGCGTACACCTGCTGGCTGATCACAGCTGAAGAGTTTGTCGTTACAAAGAAGGAAACCTACGTGTGCACAGTTTGTGAAATAGCTCAGTGTGACGGTACATAAAGGAGTCACAGCGAGGATGCTCACCAGACACCGAGGTGACATTAAACTTTGGACAACCCTCAACCCTGTGTAGCAACGTTGGACACCCTACACATAAAGACGGGATCTACCAGCTGGCACATCCTCATCCAGAGAATGAATGACCTTAAATACACAGCGGTCAGTGTTTACTGACCTTCTGCTTTTGGAAAATCAACTGTCAGCAGTACGATGGACCCAGCAAACAGCTTGTTCTGTTTATGCTGACAGGCTGGGAACAAGTGCAGACCTGTTGCCTCAGTGCAGCGGTAACTCATCAGTCATCAGCGTACGTAGATCAAAGGAAAAGGTGAGTAATGAAATATTGTATCAACTCTTTAGGAAAACTGGTTAATTAGTAATTCAAGCTCTGCAATTTAAGCAAAGACTGAAGCAAGACATTAAAATGGATCTAGGCCAAGACACTTCCTACATCCTTCATTTCTTCCTTCCGTCTTTGTGCCGACTCCTCTTATGTTATGCAGGCATCGACTGTTAAAGGACTGTGACGTAAAACATCATCTGTCCAACCCTTCACCTCACTCAGAGGTTAGATTGTATCCAGATGTGTAACGTAACAATCACATGTGTGGCTCTGCACAGATCCGGAGCGATACTGAAGGATGAGTCAGAAACGAGCTGATACAGCGACTCTGAGAGCGCTGTGAGACTCAAGTGGAAAAGGACGAAGCAATCCTGCTTCTTAAGCTTTTCTACCAAAAGACCGTGGAGGGGAACAAGGGCAGGGTGTGAAGACCATCTGAAGGGAGTTTAATGAAATCTGGGGTGTTTAGCAGACAGGAAGAGGCTGGAAGTGGATATCGCAGGAGGCTTTACCACATCTTTAGATCTGAACAGTGCACCGTGAGATCAAACACACACCAGGTGCTCTCATGTAATCACATCTGTTTCAAATGTAGTGTGTGTCCAGGACACCATGTTCAAGAACATCGTATCGTATGTCACTACATCAACACATAATTAGACACAGATCTCAGTGGACCGGAGTCAGGGTGACCAAAATCAGCCCCTCACTCTCAGTGCAGAACATGATATCAGCCTCACACTGCTGGGAGTTGTAGATGAGACGAGCTAAGATGATGGAAGGTGGGTTTACATGCGTCTCCTCAGGCCAGTAGCTTCTCTGGGTTCTTGCAGAGCGTTTGCAGCAGGCTTCTTTGGAAGTTTTCTTCAGGTATTTCAGGAACCAGGAACTCCAGCAGCAGATCAAATATGCAGTACACCAGGTGTCTGAGGGAACACAGCACCAACATGACATGAAACAGCCTGCGTCACCAACCTGTTAGAGTGTTAGTATTGTGCGATTAGACGCTGCTCTTTACTAACACACTCATTTAGACAGCTGTTTGGTGAGTGTGTTAGGATACAGCATCTGAGCTTGTTATAGCATTTAGCATACGTCACTGTGTGACAGCTAACCCATTCTCCAGTTCAAAACAACAACATTCGCTGATACATCCTGATTCATCACAGCTCTGTTAGGGAAGCATCAACAGGATATCTGTCTAAAAGCAGGAACACGTCCCAGGGTCAGTGTTTGCAACCGTTTCATACCTAACTGCACACCGTGGTGAAAATGAGGTGGCACAAGTAAGAAAGCTTAATAATGATGCTTCTGTAACTTTGTGTTGCACTTTTGGTAACAGTGTTGTCATCAGTTAACTTCACTTCAGCTGCACACCTGTGTGCATCACCGCCCAAATGCACTGGAGCGTCAGTGTTGGTTTAATTATTCAACATTTGTCTCGTCACGTTCAAGGTCACCGAGGTGCTTTCTGGCTTTTTTCTCCTTTTTCTGGCCCAGTCTGAGACAGATATGCAGGGCTTGCAGTCCTTTAGATTTACTTCTGGATTCTTTTGTGAGCTCCTGGATGAGTCATATAAATGGTAAATGGACTGGTTCTTATATAGCTATAGCACTCAGAGCGCTTTATACAACTAATTCATTCACCCAAGCTTCACTCTTTTCTAACTGTGCTTACTTCATACACATTCATCCGATGGACGCATCGGAGAGCAATATGGGGTTAGTATCGTGCCCAAGGATATTTAGGATCAAACCGCCAACCGTCCGGTTAGTAGCTGACGTGCTCTACCACCTGAGCTACAGCCACCCCAATGTGTGCTCTTGGGAGTCATTCTGGTAGTCCAGCCACTCCTGCGAAAGCTCCGAGTTTTCTGTATTTGTGGATAACGGCCCTGTAGTTGGATGGAGTCCCAAAGCCTTAGGAATGACTTTGCAACCCTTTGCAGACAGATGGAGATTAATTACTTGGTTTGTTAGCAGTTTCTTTAGATGGTGGCATGATGTGCTGCCTCCGTCTTAGCTAGAGTTGGATGTCTCAAGACCGGTCTTGGTCTCGTTTCGACTTGGTCTTGGTCTTGTCTTGGTCTCGGATTAGGCGGTCTTGACTACAAGTCTAGTCTTAGCCCTACCGTTGAACAGACGGCCTGTCTGAGGTGTCCTCCAGCCTCTTTCCCAGTGACAGCCATGATAGGATATAGTTAAGATAATGGATGGAGAACGACGGCTATGGCTAGAATAGGTTACATTAGTACATTTGTGAAAGCAGCTCAACACAGTAGTGATGGGTTTTCAGTATAGTTTGTGCAATCTTAACATACCTTAAAAAAAAAGCACGCCACATTTTCATTGTTTTCCTCACACAACTAACTCCTTGCAGTGGTCTACCACCTCGTGTTAACACACTGTGGTGGACACGTCTTCACTTGTGGTTCAGCCCAATCCACGAGCAGCCTGACTGAAACTTTTCTTTAACAGAGCGCCCTTTACCCAAAACCCTGCAGGTGCGGTGCCAGTTCCAATCAACCTGTGGCACAATGTTTGGAAATGATAGCAAACAGCTGGATGCAGATAATTAAAGAATTATGTGAATGCACCACAGAAATAAACAACAATAAACAGATGAGGAAGCAAAGCAGAGCTGCTGGGCACAGCGGGACAAGTTCAAAGTCCACATCGAGATTCAGACTGTAACCATTCATCCAGAGGGAAGCTTGGACTGACTGTATTTCACTGTTCCCCCTCAGACGCCTGTTAGAGTTGCTGTCACGTCATCTCTGGAAGAGTTAAAGTGCTCCTGCACACATCGTACGCTCAAGTGACGGCAGACACACTGTCTGTGAGCATAATGGCACTTCAAAAAAGACAGATTTTACACACACACACACACACACACACACACAGACACACGCACACAGACACACGCACACAGACACAAACACACACACACACACAAACACACACACACAGACACAGACACACACACACAGACACACACACACACACAGACGCACACAGACACACAGACACACACACACACACACACAGACACACGCACACAGACACACGCACACAGACACAGACACACACACACACGCACACACAGACACACACACACACACACACACGCACACACAGACACACACACACACACACAGACACACACAGACACACACACACACACACACACACACACACAGACACACGCACACAGACACAGACACACACACACACACACGCACAGACACACACACACACACACACACAGACACACACACACAGACACACACACACACACACACACACACACACACACACACACACACACACAGACACACACACACAGACACACACGCACACAGACACACGCACACAGACACAGACACACACGCACACGCACACAGACACACGCACACACGCGCACACACGCGCACACACACACACACAGACACACACACACACACAGAATAGCTACAGAAGGTTTTCCCTCCTTTGAAGAGGTAAAAACATCACATGATGTGGACGCGGCTGCTTCTTTGCACTGTTTGTTTGTTACACCCTCTTCGACCTACAGTTTACTGTACTGCATCGTTCCAGGTGAGCCTGCCTCTGTGTCTGTGCACCTGAGCACGTACACTCACTGCCCACCTGATCAGATACACCTGTTTGTCTCTGGCGTGTCCATCAGAGCGCACCAAGTACTCGGCAGAATCAGGAGCTTTCTGTTGTCAGCTGCTCTCTTTCTTTCTGCTGTTTATAAAAACTTATGGACCAGATTACATCATGGCTGTCTTAGTCTGCTGTTCCTCTTCTCTGCCAGGTCTGTGTGACGGCCAGTACGTGCCAACACCAGGCAGCAGGCCGGCTGAAGCCTGCTCTTACAGTGTCGACGCCTCCTTCCCACCAGGTTGTGTGGAGGTGCGTGTGAGCTTATTAGGGTTTATAGACTCTTACTGCTGGAAAAATATAAGTAAACAATAATACACTTTTAAAAAGAAAAGAAAATGCTTTGATTTTGTCAGATTAGTTTTGGGTATTACTGGAATTTTCTTCTTCTCTCCGATTCAAAATCTCTCTGGACTTTATCAGCAGCAGAAAAGCCCAAAAACGATTGAATCTAATTATGAATTTACTTTTCTTTACCAAACAAACAAAGCAAAGAATTGCAGCCAGTTTGTGGAAACACACTTTTGGTGACTGGCTTTTCAAAAATAAAAATGAGTATCTATCACCGCCCTGACTTACTCTGACACAGCGGTGCTTTGAGATGAATGTTATCATAAGCATCCTATCATAACAATGCTAGCATAGCCACATTTAGCACACTACATATTTACAAAGTACATCATCTCAGCTTGAAGTGTCAGAATGCCAGGAGCTACAAGAGAAGCGGGATAAAATGTCAGTTTATGAGGTTTTTGGTCAGAGCTAGAGAAATGTCTGCTACAGCACTGACACACATCTACTGTCAAACCTGCTGGGAGCTGAAGGAAGGGAAGGTTTTAACGTTTCCTGGTAATCCATCTGAACATATTGTGTAAGGTCATCACACCTCAATCTCATGCTGCTAGTTTGCTAAAGACTAAATAAGTGTATGTCACACTTACTGTTTGTCCATTTCTATTTTTACTTAACTAAACGGCAACACTAACGGGCACGAGTGGAAGTGAATCAAATTACAGCAAAGTCTCAAATGTCTGCAAGCAGCAGAAGTTAATAATATGAGACATGTGGATAAAAGTCCCAGGGGTCTTCCCATAACAATAAAACAATACACCTGATTTAAATTTGGATGATTTCCTCGACATGTCCAGATACCTTCCAGTATGACTGCTGTTTATGAGACCGCTCCCTGCGGGCTCATAAACAGCATAAAGATAGCAGCTTTCAATTTAAAGGTCCACTGATTCCACACCGAAACTGGAAGGTCGCTGTTCTGACTGTGGAACAATAAATGATCTGGAAGGGGGCAAGAGCAGCTAGTTACCACCTGCAGTGAGTAAAGCTAACCCAGTCACGGTTATATCATCTTCATTTACAGATATGCCAGTTGGTTTGGTGACATATAAAAGAAGAGTCAGTGTGGAGATGTGGCTTTGTTAGAAACAGTACACACTACGGCTGCCACAAATTATTATTTTGATAGTCGACTAATCAGATCATCATCCACTGGACGTAAAACGTCCAGCTGACTGCACCAGCAGCATCTGCTCTTATATAACTATCATTAGCTTACAGCTGGAAGTGTTTAAGCTGCTCACTAAAAATAAAAACAGATGATAGTTTATTAACTTTTAATAAACTCCTTGCTATCTAAAATATAACAGGACACTGGAGTAAACTTTCGACCGTCTCACACTTCTGATGATCAGCTGTCTGCTGACGTTTATTCAGCTGTGTGAAAACTTTAACCTCAGCCAAACCGATTTACCCAGGAACAAATAAAACACTGAAAAAGCCAAACAACAACATTTTTAAGTTATCTGAGTGACTCGTATATCATGTTTAACCTGAGTAGCCAAAGAACACAAGGGGTCAGAAAATGATGTGCAGAGAGTTCGCTGTTCTCATCAGCTCTAGTGACCCTTGACCTCCCGGTCGGCTATAGAGCTGGTGGGTACCAGACGTCTTTGAAAACGTCCGAGCACTTTGCAAACGTGATGTGTTGATAAACTAAGCAGATATTCAAAGTTTGCACAGCTACATTCTCACCTGAAAATATCTTAAAAGTTTATTTTTGGCCCAGAAACATAAACAAGAGTAATATTAAGACTAAGTAGCTGCCGCCATTGTTGGAAACTGGAACTGGCCCTGAAGGGCGAGGGCTATACTGAAACTTATGACGTCTTTATCACAACATGCTGACGATTAACCAGAATGAAACAAAACTGGATGAAGTCTTTGGCTTCGACACGCTGTAAAAACGTGTGATTTGAACATATGCAGTTTGTGATTTGACAAAACTTTATGGCAGCATTGAGACATCGTACGGCACTGCATTAAAAAAAAAAAGGTATTGTAGTATTGTACTGATCTCTCCACAACCTTTCATGATATTTTATACTGGATATGTTTACTTTTCAATATCAACTTTAACCTTGTGGAGTAAGAGTGAAGCTCAAACACTTAGCTGACCATGCCCTCCAAGGCCGAGTATAATGCTGTGAAGCCGAAGACAAGAAGTGATTCCCTGGTTGGGTCACTCAGCAACAACTGCAATCGCGCGATTGTGATAACTGGAATGCACATTTCACAGCGCTGTGGAAATCTAAAATCAGGAACGGGCCAAACTCTTTTTTACTCCACTCTGCAGTCTAAATCACCTCGAGCTGTTACTGACATCTTCAGACAAAAGTTATATCTTGAAAACTGTGGACGCTCGAATGCACACAAAAAGACAAAAAGCTAAAAGGGAGCTGTTACAGGTTGTGCTGATTCTACCGTTCATATGGCGTCCCACAGAAAATAGATCATTTTGTTTATTAATGAAGGAAATCAAATAAAAACTGAGCATGACAACAGGAAGCAGAATCTGATGTAAGAACCATATTTTGTATAATTTTATGATGAATCCTTTCTGAGAAGAAGAGGTGCGTCTGACGGCAGACAGGCTCGCTACAAAGTGGGTATATTGACCTGTTGATGTGGGGGTCCTGAAAAGAGTCCAGAGCAGTCTGCCAGCTGAGTCTGTACTTCTCTGAGCCCAACACATCTGAGACCAGATCTAGACACAGAAAAAAGATTGAGATGTAAAAACAACTCAAACTGACTGAATAAGAGCAAATACTGTAACAGGAACGACGCCGATTCAAGGATCGCGCCATAACGAGCGTGAGACGTACCTGGTACGAGTCTCATCAGACAGCGTAAAGCTTGTTGTTTGGTGTCATCCTTTTGCTGCTGGCTGCGTTCAAACACCGGGGCAGTTGGCAAAGCTCCACCGGGCCACACAGCCTCCTGGATGACCTGCAGGTACACCACCCAGTACCTGGTACATGTGAGGTTGGACACACTCACATCGAGCCATCTGAAATGAATAGAAATAAAACACAAAGAGCTTTCGGTTAATAGAAACAGTGTGAAAGTGTTCACTGTCCCCATGTTAGTGTGTTGGTCCTGAACTGGAGCAACATACAGGTTTGCAAACGCACATCCACCACCTGCTGCCTCTCAGTGACTAAAGTACACCACCAGCCAAAGGTTTGCATACACCTCATCTGATGGTTTTTCTTTATTGTTACTAGTTTCTACATTGTAGATACAAACTGAAGACATCAAATATATGAAGATATATGGAGTTATGTATTAATGGTGTTGGGACCATCAGGTTGGTGCACAGCTGACAGCCTCGTTTGGCAACTGTTAGTAGTATTTATTTATTGTCATTGTCAAGAACAATGAAATTGCGTTTGGGGCTTCCATACAACCCAAAAAAAAGAAGAAAATAATAAATACCCCTTAAAACCCAAGTGTACATATTTAACCCAGTGTGACTCCAATGCAATAAGACAATCCTTAGCAATAATGTTCGTAGAAATTCAGACAAAGACCTGAGAAACATGACAAAATACAACAATGCAACCCATTCAATATTATTGTACTGTGAGATATGATATCAGATATGATAGTTATCTATTTAAGAAAGAGGGGGGGGGGGGGGGGGGCAGGAGGGGGAAGAGAATAAAGATATGATGCACCAATGCAGACCAGTTCATTGCTATTAAGAAGTTGGATATGGTTATTGTCCGTGAGAGGGGGGCAGAGAGTTCAGGAGCCTCACAGCCTGTGGATACAGGCTGTTGGCCAGTCTGGATGTTCTGGCCTGTATAGACCTGTACCTTCTCCCTGAGGGCAGCAGATGGAAAAGGTGGCGCGCAGGGTGATGTTGGTCCCGCAGGATACTGTGCACCCTCCTCAGACAGCGAGTGGGGAAGATATTACTGATCTCTGGCAGACTTGTTCCAATAATTCTGCCAGCTTCCTTCACCACCCGCTGGAGTGCTTGCTGATCGGCCTTGGTGCAGCTGGGGAACCACACTAGAAATCCATACGTCAGAACGCTGCTGATGGCACAGTTGTAGAAGTTCAACATCAGAGATCTGGGAATGTGTGCGCTCCGCAGTCTCCTCAGGTAGTAGAGGCGCTGTTGGGCCTTCCGTACAACTGAGGTGATATGGTTGCCCCAGGACAGGTCCTCGGTCACAGTTACCCCCAAGAATTTAAAACTGCTCACCCTCTCCACCGCCTCACTGCCAATGAAGAGAGGCAGATGGTTGTTATGACCCCTCTTCCGGAAATCTACAATGATCTCCTTGGTCTTTTTGGTGTTTAAGACCAAGTTATTGTCGTGGCACCATGACTCTAGTTGTTGCACCTCTGTCCTATAGTTTGTCTCATCATTGTTGGATATAAGTCCGAGCACTGTAGTGTCATCTGCAAACTTAACAATGAGATTGGACGCGCAGGAGGAAATACAGTCATGGGTGAAGAGAGTGTATAGCAGAGGGCTCAGAACACACCCCTGAGGGGCACCGGTGTTGACCACAAGGGTGGAAGAGGTGTTCTTACCCACTCTGACACTCTGTCTACGGTTAGTGAGGAAGTCCACAATCCAGTTGCACAGAGAGGAGTTAAGTCCCAGTTGGTGGAGTTTGGGACGGAGTTTGTATGGCCGGATGGTATTAAAAGCCGAGCTGTAGTCTACAAAGAGGAGCCGTGCATAGGTGTTCCTGTGTTCCAAGTGCTTCAGTAATGTGTGCAGCACTGTGGCGATCGCATCCTCGGTTGACCGGTTCTCCCTGTATGCAAACTGGTGCGAGTCCAGGGATGGTGGAAAAGCAGCTCTGATGTGTTTAATGACCAGTCTCTCCAGGCATTTGGCGGGAATGGGGGTGAGTGCCACAGGTCTGAAATCGTTCAGACATGTGACATTTGACTGTTTTGGGATGGGAACGATGGTTGCTGCTTTGAAACAGGATGGTACCAGTGAACAGGACAACGAGGTGTTATATATAGAGGTGAAGACGTCCGCCAGGTCCGCAGCACAGTCTTTTAGCACCCGGCCCAGCACTCCATCCGGCCCGGCCGCCTTCCTGGTGTTAATGCTCCGGAACACACGCCTCAGCTCATGAGTGCTCAGGACCGGAGCAGGGTCGGTTGAGGGGAGAGGGGACAGGACAGGGTCGGTGTTCTCCCTGTCAAAACGGGCATAAAAGAGATTTAGATCCTCAGCCAGAGTAGAACTGTCGGCTGAGGGTGATGGTGTTCTTCTTTTGTAGTCCGTGATAGCCCTGATGCCCTCCCAGACCTGCCTTGGGTTTGTGTTGTTCTCAAACCTGGCCTCGATACGCCTCCTGTGCTGCTGCTTGGCAGTCTTGATGCCTCTTCTCAGGTTGGCCCTGGCAGCACTGTATGCCTCCTGGTCCCCGGATTTGAAAGCGTTGTTCCTTGTTCGAATAAGTTGTTGAACTCCGTGTGTCATCCAGGGTGGATTATTAGGGAACACACGGAATCGTTTCCAAGTTGTTACATTGTCCACACAGAAACAGATGTAGTCCAAGACAGTGGAGGTGTAACTGTCCAATGCGACACGATTGTCAGTGTCCTGCACCTTGAATACATCCCAGTCTGTGCAGTGGAAACAGTCCTGAAGCATCGGAATAGCATCCTGCGGCCATGTTCTCACGGTTTTGGTTGTAATCCCAGTGCTCTTGATCTTTTGTGTGTATATTGGGTGTAGCAGAAGGGAGAGATGGTCTGACAGACCCAGGTGGGGATAAGCCTGGGCTCTGTTAGAGTTCATATTATAGCAAACAGCTGAATAAAGGGAAACAACAGCCCATCATTACTTTAAGAACTGAAGGTCAGTCAGTCAGAAAATTGCTAAAACGTTGAATGTGTCCCCAAGTGCAGTCGCATCAAGCACTGCGATGAAACTGGCTCACATGAGGACGCCCAGGAAAGGAAGTGCGAGAGTCCCTCTGCTGCTGAGCCTCAGAAATCGTTAGCAGCAGCTCAGATCAGAGCCCAGATAGATGCTGCACAGAGCTCCAGCAGCAGACACATCTCTGCATGTTCAGAGCAGACTGTGTGAATCAGGCCTTTACGGTCAAACAGCTGCTGAGAAACCACGACTGAGGAAAAGCAACAAGCAGACATGTTTGGACTAAGAAACACAAGGAGTGGACATTAGACCATCTGTGCTTTGGTCTGATGGGTCCAGATCTGAGATCTTTGGCTCCACCTGCCGTGTCTTTGTGCAGAAAAGGTGAACGATGGTCTCTACATGCATGGTTCCCACCGTGAAGCATGGAGGAGGAGGCGTGATGGTGTGGGGGGGCTTTGCTGGTTTCACAGTTGGTGATTTATTCCAAACTGAAGGCACACTGAACCAGCATGGCCACCACAGCATCCTGCAGCCGCATGCCATCCCATCATTTATTTTCCAACAGCACAAGGACCCCAAACACACCTCCAGGCTGTGTGAGGCCTCTGTGACCAAGAAGGAGAGTGATGGAGGCCTGGCCTCCACAGCCACCTGACCTGAACCCAGTGGAGCTGGTTTGGGATGAGATGGAGCGCAGAGTGAAGGCAAAAGGACCAACAAACGCTCAGCATCTCTGAACTCCTTCAAGACTGTTGGAAACCATTTCAGGAGACGACCTCATGAAGCTCATGGAGAGAAGGCCAAGAGTGAGCGAAGCAGGAGTCAAAGCAGAAGAATGTAAAATATCAAACATGTTTTGAGTTGTTTCACACTTTTGTGTTTACTACATACTTCCACGTGTGTTCATTCATAGTTTTGATGCCTTCAGTGAGAATCTACAATGCAAACTGTAAAAGAACCCACCCACCACTTTAATCACACTCTAGATCTTGTTTTAACATATGGCATAGAAACTGAACATTTAACAGTGTTTCCTGAAAACCCTCTCCTGTCTGATCATTTCCTGATAACATTTACATTTACAATAATTGATTACACAGCAGTGGAGAGTAGACTTTATCACAGTAGATGTCTTTCTGAAAGCGCTGTAACTAAGTTTAAGAACATAATCCACCCACTGTTATCATCTTCAATGCCCTGTACCATAGGTGTCAAACTCTGGCCCGCGGGCCAGCCTAATTACATTTGGCCCGCGAAGCCATACCAAATTACTATTAGAGCTGGCCTACTGGTATTATACAGCTAATATATATATTGTTTTGTATTAAGCTTTGCTTGTTCCATATTCAGTTTTCCAGCAAAACTTATTTGAGTCCATAAGAAAAGATTCATTCTTATATCTGGAGGAAGATTTTTTTTTCAATAAATATTAATGTTAGCCCGCGACTTTGTTCCAGTTTTGAATTTTGGCTGTGTATTTGAGTTTGACACCCCTGCCCTGTACCAACACAGAGCAGAGCAGCTATCTGAACGCTACCCCAACAGAGGTCGATTATCTTGTTAATAATTTCACCTCCTCACTACGTACGACTCTGGATACTGTAGCTCCTGTGAAAACTAAGGTCTCTAATCAGAAGTACCTGACTCCGTGGTATAATTCTCAAACACGTAGCCTAAAGCAGATGACTCGTAATCTGGAGAGGAAATGGCGTGTCACAAATTTAGAGGATCATCATTTAGCCTGGAGAAATAGTTTGCTGCTTTATAAGAAAGCCCTCCGCAAAGCCAGAACATCTTACTATTCATCACTGATTGAAGAAAATAAGAACAACCCCAGGTTTCTCTTCAGCTCTGTAGCCAGGCTGACAAACAGTCAGAGCTCTGTTGAGCCAACCATCCCTTTAACGTTAACTAGTAATGACTTCATGAACTTCTTCACAAATAAAATTTTTATCATTAGAGAAAAAATTACCAGTAATCATCCCACAGATGTAATATTATCTACAGCTACTCTTAGTACCATTGATGTTAAGTTAGACTCTTTTTCTCCAATTGATCTTTCTGAGTTAGCTTCAATAATTACTTCCTCCAAACCATCAACGTGTCTTTTAGACCCCATTCCTACAAAACTGCTCAAAGAAGTCCTGCCATTAATTAATTCTTCGATCTTAAATATGATCAACCTATCTCTAATAATCAGCTATGTACCACAGGCCTTCAAGCTGGCTGTAGTTAAACCTTTACTCAAAAAGCATCTCTAGACCCAGCAGTCTTAGCTAATTATAGGCCAATCTCCAACCTTCCTTTATATCAAACATCCTTGAAAGAGTAGTTGTCAAACAGCTAACAGATCATCTGCAGAGGTTTATTTGAAGAGTTTCAGTCAGGTTTCAGAGCTCATCACAGCACAGAAACAGCTTTAGTGAAGGTTACAAATGATCTTCTTATGGCCTCTGACAGTGGACTCATCTCTGTGCTTGTCCTGCTGGACCTTAGTGCAGCGTTCGATACTGTCGACCATAATATCCTATTAGAGCGATTAGAACATGCTGTAGGTATTACAGGTACTGTGCTGCAGTGGTTTGTATCATATCTATCTAATAGACTCCAGTTTGTGCATGTAAATGGAGAGTCCTCTTCACACACTGAGGTTAATTATGGAGTTCCACAGGGTTCAGTGCTAGGACCAATTCTGTTTACATTATACATGCTTCCCTTAGGCAGCATCATTAGAAGACATAGCATACATTTACACTGCTATGCAGATGACACCCAGCTCTATCTGTCCATGAAGCCAGATAACACACACCAATTAGTTAAACTGCAGGAATGTCTTAAAGACATAAAGACCTGGATGGCCGCTAACTTTCTGCTTCTTAATTCAGATCAAACTGAGGTTATTGTACTCGGCCCTGAAAAGCTTAGAAATATGGTATCTAAGCAGATTCTTACTCTGGATGGCATTACCTTGGCCTCCAGTAACGCTGTGAGGAACCTTGGAGTCATGTTTGACCAGGACATGTCCTTCAAAGCACATATTAAACAAATATGTAAGACTGCTTCTTCCATTTGTGCAACATCTCTAAAGTTAGAAATATCCTGTCTCAGAGTGACGCTGAAAAACTAGTTCATGCATTTATTACTTCCAGGCTGGACGACTGTAATTCATTATTATCAGGAAGTCCTAAAAACTCCCTGAAAAGCCTTCAGCTGATCCAAAATGCTGCAGCAAGAGTCCTGACAGGGACTAGAAAGAGAGAGCATATTTCTCCTGTTTAGGCTTCCTGTTAAATCCAAAATTGAATTCAAAATCCTGCTCCTCACATACAAGGTCTTAAATAATCAGGCCCCATCTGATCTTAATGACCTTGTAGTACCATATCACCCTATTAGAGCACTTCGCTCTCGCTCTGCAGGCCTACTTGTTGTTCCTAGAGTATTTAAAAGTAGAATGGGAGGCAGAGCCTTCAGTTTTCAGGCCCCTCTTCTGTGGAACCAGCTTCCAGTTTGGATTCAGGAGACAGACACTATCTCTACTTTCAAGATTAGGCTTCAAACTTTCCTTTTTGCTAAAGCATATAGTTAGGGCTGGACCAGGTGACCCTGAATCCTCCCTTAGTTATGCTGCAATAGACGTAGGCTGCCGGGGGATTCCCATGATGCATTGAGTTTTTCCTTTCCAGTCACCTTTCTCACTCACTATGTGTTAACAGACCTCTCTGCATTGAATCATATCTGTTATTAACCTCTGTCTCTCTTCCACAGCATGTCTTTATCCTGTCTTCCTTCTCTCACCCCAACCAATCACAGCAGATGGCCCCGCCCCTCCCTGAGCCTGGTTCTGCTGGAGGTTTCTTCCTGTTAAAAGGGAGTTTTTCCTTCCCACTGTTGCCAAAGTGCTTGCTCATAGGGGGTCATATGATTGTTGGGTTTTTCTCTGTATCTATGAAGCGCCCTGAGGAGACTTATGTTGTGATTTGGCGCTATATAAATAAAATTGAATTGAATTGAATTCAAAGAGTCATGAAATCAAGAAAAACCATTAAATGAGAAGCTGTGTCCAAACCTTTGACTGGTGCACGTGGAACCAGAACAGCTGGAAATGTAGGCTTGTTTTAATTCCCTTTACATTTTCCACATTGTCCCACAGGTGATAACGACAATGATATGACTCTGGACAGGTTGCCAATCTCAGAGCCAGCCCTTTACATTCACACCTTTGGAGCCACTTAGAGTCAGAAATAACCCTCAGATGGTAAAAGTCCAGAACTTTGTTGCTGTGACTGCACCACTGTGGTATCCCAAATCCCAGATTAATATATCAATGATGATTTTTAACATTTGCCCCAACTACATAAACATGCATCCAACTTCAAGGCCAAATACCAACAGTTGGTTAACCTCCTGACTTCATCAGTTCAATGTTTTGTGACCTCGTCTTCATGCCTGACCTCCCTAATGCTGAAGATCATATCCTCCAACCAGCCAATCCTTTTAAATATAACCAATGCCTAATTGCATTCCCACGCAGATTTGAAGCTCTTTAGGTCATCAGAATAGCCTGGCATAGTCTTGCACTGACAGGTCTCAAACTGATCCCATTTCCCTAAAGCCTTTCACATTACGGCTGCATTTAAGGTCTTGTGATGATTAGATTCAACGGGCTGCGTTTAGCTGGGAGATTCTGACCTCTTTCATTCTGACCTGACCTCTTTAAGACCAAGATTTACCATCAGAGTGGAAACACCATCAGTCACCACCCAGACTCGATGGAGAGGTTATTTAAAGCCAAAGTAAAAGCTAAACACAACATCACAGCGTAGGGCGGATGCCACTGAATGTCCATGTGATAGCTGAGGTTGGAGTAGACAGGTGAAGTTGGATAGCTGAGGTTTAATGAGGTTTAAGTCCTCCTTCACTTGCATTTCAGTTACTACTAAGAATTCCAGGGAACTAACTGTTTGTCCAAACAGACGCTGTTATGCAACATTTATTCTGAACCTCAGAGCTGTGGAAGAAAAGAAAACAGGAATGAGGCCCAAGCACCACAGTGCAGAGCAGCACAGAAACAACGGATGGACGCTGTGCCAGGCATCATGATTTACTCTAATGTCTCGCTGTTTTAAGCCACCAAAAAACATCTCACGAATAACTGTGAAGGGAAAAAAAGCTTCCAACAAGACTCAAGTTACATCTGTAAGAACTTCAGTTAACTTTGACAGGCCATCAAGTTGCAAACAAAAATGCTAAAACTGCAAATAAATAAGTAAAATATCTTTTGGTATTTTAGGAAATATGTTGTTTCAGTGTTTCTAAGAGTGAAGAACTTTAATTCACAGAAACAACCCAAAGCACTTAATCTAATTCACCACTGAGTCATATACAACAGCACAGAGCCTAAGCACCACATCTGCAGAGGCTGAAGTCCATCACAGCTGACAGCACCCAGGCTGCAGACTGTATAAAGCTCTTGAGTTTAAACAGCACATCGTATCAAGATAAACTGATGAAAGCTGTTATAGTATACACTGAGGGGCACAAGAGACTAGGAGAGTGCACAACATGGATTAGAGGTCTCCAAGTTCTGATGGGAGACGCCACCAAAAGTGGATGAGAACAACTGGGCTGAGGTCCTGTGGGACTTGTCCTGCTGGCCAACCAGCCAGACACAGTGGTGGACGATAGCTCGAATAGATGTGTCATTCCCAGCAGACAGTAACATCAGCAAGAAGGAGCACACAAAGGAAGTACCAGGGGGTGAAGGAACAACTGGAGCAGATGTGGGAGGCAAAGTCCAAAGTGGTAAGAGAGCACTGTGAGCTGTGACCCAAACCCGGACAGCTGGCTGCAGCAGATCCAGGCTTTGTCCAGAAGGCCTCTGGCAGGCGACCTGAGGCTCGAGGAACACCACCACCAGGGGGTGACATATTTTATATTCTTTATACACATCCCCCCTTAATTGTATTAAGTCGAACATAATCAACATCTATCAGTGTCAAATTGTCTGTTTTAATACATTTTGAGAATAGCTGGCTGAAATCTGGAAGTCATGGACATCCCCACAGAGAGGCTTTCTCCTCTGTGAAGCTGCAGATGCTTTCAGTCACCAGCAGCAGAATGAATCAGTGAATGATGTTTTCCAAGGGAACCATGAGGCTGAAAAGGTCTGGTTGCTGAAAAATGTGAATTTATTTCAAACACTTGGAATCCAGTGAACACTTTCAACGTACAGTGCAAAATTCAACACAGGTAATGTAAGCTTAGCCTAGTCCCCAATAACAGAGGGAGGCTGGTTAAAGCTCAGCAAGCGAACACTGATATTCACATAATTAAGACACAACTACAATAAATCACACTTATGAATGCAAAGGGGAAGTCCTACAGTTCCTGACAGATAAATACAGGAACAGCCTGGAGCATGTAATTCATGCCGTGATTTCATGCTGTCGTGCTGTGGTTACTGCACACTTGTAGGAGAAATGTATTTATCACTCCTTTAAGGGCCTGCCATGCTAAAGTGGACGAGCTACAGTAATTGAACACATTTACAGTAAGAGGAAGCAGCGTTTTAAAGCTCGTGCTGTCTGAGGTTTGAGGTAAGAATAAACTGTATCCTCATATAAAAGTTTAGTTTGAATTGCTTGCTGGTCGAGGCAAACGGACTTTTTGTGTTCTTTTTACAAACCAGCATCAAGCTGGAAACATGGCTGGTTCTCATGTTTCTGTGACCTCGCTCCACCGAAGAAAGTTCAGCTGTTTAAATTGTGCTCAAATTCTTCCAGACTTTGAAGCAGAGATGCAGCAAATACAGGGAGTGCAGAATTATTAGGCAAATGAGTATTTTGTCCACATCATCCTCTTCATGCATGTTGTCTTACTCCAAGCTGTATAGGCTCGAAAGCCTGCTACCAATTAAGCATATTAGGTGATGTGCATCTCTGTAATGAGAAGGGGTGTGGTCTAATGACATCAACACCCTATATCAGGTGTGCATAATTATTAGGCAACGTCCTTTCCTTTGGCAAAATGGGTCAAAAGAAGGACTTGACAGGCTCAGAAAAGTCAAAAATAGTGAGATATCTTGCAGAGGGATGCAGCAGTCTCAAAATTGCAAAGCTTCTGAAGCGTGATCATCGAACAATCAAGCGTTTCATTCAAAATAGTCAACAGGGTCGCAAGAAGCGTGTGGAAAAACCAAGGCGCCAAATAACTGCCCACGAACTGAGAAAAGTCAAGCGTGCAGCTGCCAAGATGCCACTTGCCACCAGTTTGGCCATATTTCAGAGCTGCAACATCACTGGAGTGCCCAAAAGCACAAGGTGTGCAATACTCAGAGACATGGCCAAGGTAAGAAAGGCTGAAAGACGACCACCACTGAACAAGACACACAAGCTGAAACGTCAAGACTGGGCCAAGAAATATCTCAAGACTGGTTTTTCTAAGGTTTTATGGACTGATGAAATGAGAGTGAGTCTTGATGGGCCAGATGGATGGGCCCGTGGCTGGATTGGTAAAGGCAGAGAGCTCCAGTCCCACTCAGACGCCAGCAAGGTGGAGGTGGAGTACTGGTTTGGGCTGGTATCATCAAAGATGAGCTTGTGGGGCCTTTTCGGGTTGAGGATGGAGTCAAGCTCAACTCCCAGTCCTACTGCCAGTTTCTGGAAGACACCTTCTTCAAGCAGTGGTACAGGAAGAAGTCTGCATCCTTCAAGAAAAACATGATTTTCATGCAGGACAATGCTCCATCACACGCGTCCAAGTACTCCACAGCGTGGCTGGCAAGAAAGGGTATAAAAGAAGAAAAACTAATGACATGGCCGCTTGTTCACCTGATCAGAACCCCATTGAGAACCTGTGGTCCATCATCAAATGTGAGATTTACAAGGAGGGAAAACAGTACACCTCTCTGAACAGTGTCTGGGAGGCTGTGGTTGCTGCTGCACGCAATGTTGATGGTGAACAGATCAAAACACTGACAGAATCCATGGATGGCAGGCTTTTGAGTGTCCTTGCAAAGAAAGGTGGCTATATTGGTCGCTGATTTGTTTTTGTTTTTGAATGTCAGAAATGTATATTTGTGAATGTGGAGATGTTATATTGGTGTCACTGGTAAAAATAAATAATTGAAATGGGTATATATTTTTTTTTGTTAAGTTGCCTAATAATTATGCACAGTAATAGTCACCTGCACACACAGATATCCCCCTAAAATAGCTAAAACTAACAACAAACTAAAAACTACTTCCAAAAACATTCAGCTTTGATATTAATGAGTTTTTTGGGTTCATTGAGAACATGGTTGTTGTTCAATAATAAAATTATTCCTCAAAAATACAACTTGCCTAATAATTCTGCACTCCCTGTAAAATGTGCCTCTTTTTCCAGTTTCAGATTTATCTAAAATCTTACCTTCTGATCTACTATGGTTTATAACTTTTGTCCATTTTCTAGAACAAAAAAAGCTAAATTCTGACTGAACCTGAATTGCAGTGTTTACTGCAGCACACACATCACTGCATCCTGTAAGTTTACAGCTTCTTTGTGTACTTCAAACTGAACTGAGCAAACCATGCTGGAGGTAATACAGCTGACACAGTGATTTTAACTGAAATGACAGAAGCATAAACATTTACTGGCAGAGCTATGAAACTGAAGAAAGTGAGGATGTTAAACTCTGAGTAACACAGCAAACAGGTCAGGTGTGAGACCTCTGACCTCTTTGTGTATGAGACTTTGAAGTACACCTTCATCAATGGGGTAATGCATGTAGAGGTGCATGGTTGTAAGTAATAATGCAGCACTCTATGTAGCAGCTGTTGTTTTTAGGGCAATAGCTCCAAAGAAAAAAAATCCACATGTTGATTTTTTCAGTGCTTTTGAAAACTGAGCATCAGATAGTAAAGGCAGTAAAATGACTCTGTGTTCAAACATCTAATCTTCTGTTTTCTCTGCAATCAGTTCATGCTAACAGCATCCAGCTGCAACAGCACTAAGGTCAGTACAACACGCACACGGCCTCCTGCTTGTATTTGTATGAACTCAACAGAGGTTAGGGCCTCACAGATACATGAAGCTACAGAAATGGACAGTGACAAGGATTTGTTTAGCTTTAACAATAATGCATTCGGTAAGCTTCCTCCAGCCAGAGTGAAGGGGGAGTTCACTTTCTACAGACACTGCAACACATCCTTACTGGAACACAGCCCAGTCTAACCCACAGACTGGAAAAGCAAACAGCTGAGCCGTATGAGTGAGGACAAGCCGATGTTAATTTTGACAAGTGAAAGAGACGATGAATGACTCGTGTGCAGGCTGGCTCAGAGGCTGAGGGGCAGCTTCTTCTCAGACCTCAGCACACTGTTTTTCAGGCCTATTGTATTTAATGAGTGTGTGTTGGCTTGGTTTAGGGTAGCGTGTCTAATTTGTCCCAAACACAGATAATAGCTACAACTAATATTTGATGAGGCTGAAACTAATTTTCATTTCTCTGACACAGTTTTAGTTTTGTAGTCGAGCGTTACCAGGATCCATATTTACATCTTTCCAACTTTGAGCTCACCTCATTAAGAACTGTTATTTCTATAAACCATGAAGCAGAATTGTATTCATATAGCACCAAATCACAACAACAGCTGTCTCAACCCCGACCATCCAACGATGCTCTGTGAGCAAGCACTCAGTGACAGTGAGAAGGAAGAACTCCCTTTTGACAGGAAGAAACCAAATGAGAACCAGACATCAGACTCAGGGAGGGCCAACCATGTTCTGGGTCTGAGGGAAGGGAGACGGGACGAGCGACGGGCTTTGGACGAGCCGGAGTTGGAAACATAACTATGACATTAGTTACAGTTACATTTGTCTCTCAAGTTCTGTCACCGCTGCTGTGACATTTTTATTTTATTTAAATTGAGAGTCAGTCACTACAATCCTGTATTACTACCACATTATTACTGTGGTGATGCACGCTGAACAACAATGCAGGTGAATAATCGTTAAAGGCTGATTCTGTTCATCAGGTGACCTCTTCAGTCTCAGCTGACTGCAGGTTTCCAACAAACAGGACGGTTACACAATGACTGAAACGTCATTAATATGCAAACTGTCATGACCCCTGATCAATAACCATGAGTCCCATTCACACAGAGTGGGGGAATGGCTGCAATCACAGCGTTGTAAGGTGGTGACAGATGGACCCTCAGGCTGCCTCCTCCATCGCTACGTCCACATGAACAGAATCAACCTTTTGGGATGTGGTGATGCATGTTTTCCAAAACTTTATACAGGATGTGACTACTTAACAATTAGACAACAAGCAAACATCTAGGCTGGTAATATTAAAACTCCAGTGATTCCACCAGACAGCACGGTGCTGCAGAGATCAGCACGGTCGCCTCACAGTAAGAAATTATTAGCCATGCATGAAGTTTTGAACCAAAACTGGGTCCCACACAGTGTCTGCACAATACAGTGATTTATGAACATGTGTTCCTTGTCAGGCAAAGAGCATTAAACAAACATTAAACAGCATAAAAACAATAACAGGGCTGCCCTCATTTCTTAACAAATAATAAAGAAAGTCCTTTTCTACACGCAGACTGTAGGACAGGTCTCAGAGGACCTTTGCCCAAATGAGGGCAAATAAAAATGGTTCAGTGTGTATGAAACTTCAAAAACATAGTGCCCTAGTTGGCATCACACTGTAGTTTGAATGAAGCTGCAGCATTAGGTCCAGAAGCCAAAGTTAACTTCAGACACGTTGCAGATGACCTGCATAAAACATTCCAAGTTTCCAGCCTGCTAATCAGATACGATCAATATAACGACGTGACAATGTTTGAAGTGCTAGGAAAGAATAACTGGCAACAGACTGTCGAGGCCAAGCCGTGAGTTTTATTACAACCGTGGCCGTCCTGCAAACGTGCAATAAAACCACGAACAACAAGATCCCCGCTTTAACACTCGTACCTACAAAAGGACACCACTCAGTCCAGCACACATGCCAGCTCACAGTCTCCGGCTCGAGGGCTGGACAATTGCTGTGGCAGCAAGTCAGCCAGCTGCAGTGTAGGAGGCAGAGCGGGTCATCTATTAATCAGAAGGTTGGTGGTTTGATGCCTGGCTGCTCCAGTCGGATGCATCCACTGGTGTGACTGTGTTTGTAAGAAGGAGGCGCAGAGCACTGAGTGATCAGAGTAAGAATGGACGGGGTTTTTAGCTTACTCAGACCATTAGGAGCAGAGAGTTGGGAAACATGTTTTTCAGTTTCCTGTTTTGTGCTGGAAATTGGTGGCAGCACAGGAATGACTCCAAAGGTTCCCGTGACCCTAAAATTAAAGGCACTAACATCACATGAGGTTTGACTCATAGTCTTAATGTTTTATTTTGCTTTTATGTCAGGCACTGAAAGTGAATGTGAACAGAGACTGCACAAAGGCGTGAAAGCTGCTCCTACATACAGACCGTCTGATCTCACAGCGAGGCGACGCGTCGGTCATCGTTTGAGCCGCCATCCCTCTAAACTCTGAGCATTAAAGACAAACTTGTCAGGATTTACACAGGACAGACTCGTGATTACCACAGACAGGATGTGGAGTCAGTAATGCCAAATAGACACAATTTAAATGTCTGTGGTCGCAGTGAGCGCATCAGCACTCGCAGAGACAAAGCTGTTATCTTAATTAGCTCCACATGTCTTAGCTGCAGGCTAAAGTACAGTTCTCATGAACTTCTTTTCAGAGCTAAACACATGGAAACATGAGATACTAAACAAGACAAACACAAACTACTTTGCTGCTCATACCACCACGGAGTTGCACAACACTATCGACGTGCCAGGGGTCCGGGCTGCTTTGCAACGACATCAAATGTGATACATCTTGAACCAAAAGTGTTCTTTTAATTTTATATGAAATATGATTAACATAAACTCATTCCTAATTCATGCTTTCACTTTCCACTAACAGTCTGATAACCTGGTTATTTCTACTCTGAACTGAGAGATGGGGACACTGAGGACGGGTCGCCAGTCTGTCTCTGACACTATGGTTGAACTTCAGAATCAGGGAGGATGGCACAGAGAAAGCCGACTATCACTGTCAGCCACTTTGACGATCTTCTGTCCCCAGTGTCACTGAACACAAGCTGAAGCAACTATTGCTGGGTAATAAACTCAAATTCTGCAACTTGTGTAGCTGGTGTTGGTGAAGAGTTTGAAACACACAACCAGATGACAGGACTTGACAACAGTGGCAGGTATGCGTGACACTACATTGCCCCACCCGTTCCGCAGGGTTTGAGTGTGTTGATGGGATTTTGGGCCATGCTTTTGGAAGATCAGACACTGATGTGTGATGAGAACGCTGGCGCGCAGTCTTCGCTCTAATTCGTCCCAAAAGCGTTCGATCGGGTTGAGGTCAGGACTCTGTGCAAGCCACTCAAGTTCTTCCACACCAAACTCTGTTTTTATATAATAACATTTGTGAGCAGCTCAAATTCTCTTCCTACCGTACGCATGCAGAGGATGCAGTTCTATACTCCCAGCGCCTTCGCTGGGTGAAGTATGCACAAACAGACTGATTTTGTCAGATTGCTCTTCATTAGTCCTGAATGCTGGCAAAACCAACGTTATGTTGTCTGAAGCTGCGAACAGCGAAACGCTGGAAGGTGGTACCATACAGGTTGCTGACTCATACAAACATCCTGGTATTTGATAGGGATCGACTTTACACATCATGCTGGATAACAAAGCTCAAATGTACATTTTCTGTATAGACTAAAATCACGTTTCTCTGTTGCTTCCTGTAAGCGACTTGTATTAAGCTCGTTTTTATCTCAGTTGGATTTCGGTGATGCCATCCATCGATCGATATTTACCTTGCTGCCCTAAGTTATATAACACGCTTCATGACTCATCACTGCACATGAAACTGTCCAAAATATCTTGGTATGCTGAAGCACTAAGAGTTCCTTTGACCGGAACCAAGTTGCTGAGCCCATCTCCTGAAAACCAACCCGCACCGTAACCCCCCTCCACCAAGCTTTACATTTGGCACAGTGCAGTCAGACAAGCACTGTTGTCCTGGCAAACACCAAACCCAGACTGGTCCATCACACCACTGGACAGAGAAGTGTGATTCGTTGCAAAGAACATGTCTCCACACTGCGTGCTTGACTCCACTGCTTTTTGTTTTGCGTTGCACTTGGTGACATAAGACTTGGATGCAGCTGCTCGCCCATGGAAACTCGATGAAGCTCTCTGGGCACTGCTCTTGAGCTAATCTGAAGGCCACGTGACGTTTGGAGGTCTGTAGCGATCGAGTCTGCAGAAAGACTGGAAAAGAATCCACTGACCCGACGCTGTGATTTTACATGGCAAACTGAATGTGTTGCTGCAGTTTCTAATCACTTCCACTTTATTATAACACCACTAACAGCTGGATCTGGAATAATGAGGACATTTCCTGACTTGTTGCACAGCTGGCATCCCAGTACGATGTCAGACTTTACCTTGGATGGCATTTTGTGTTTGGGGATGTTGGCTACAAATCAAAACTGGCCGTGCATGCTTCACATCTGTTCAGATACATGACCAAAATTACAGAACACGCAGCAAACCTGTTGATTTAGCAGTAGCCAGTATGACTTTGTAAACACCTTTATGCTACTATATCCATAAATGCTGTGCATAAATAAAGATGTAGTATCACTTTTAGTCTGCATTTCTATCTATATCCATGACAGTTGTGAGTGAGGGTTGGCTGCTAACACTAGATAATTAACAGGTCATCGTCGTGAGTAACCTCTAATTTTACCGCAGCTTCTCAGTTTGCAGAGAGCCGGTTTAGGCGAGCACCTGGCTCTGACCTCGGAGCTCTGACTCTATTTGTACTACAGAGGAGTTTAGAGTAAAAGAAACAATGAAAACTTGTAAAGTTTTAAAGGCTCTATCATTGCTGTTGGAGATGCATATCAGGGCAGTTAAGTAAAAGGACATTATGTTGAATGTCTGGGATTAATCGTGATGGTAGAGCTCAGTCACCACATGATTTGCACTGATTTTCCTGCTTCAATGGGCCTCTGGGGAGCTTCCTGAGGAACATTAAACCCATGACTTGGGTTTAATGTCATGACTTTCCACAGCTATACTATGCTGCACCTTTTAAAGTTTATTACCATGTAGGTATTTAACATGTAAAAAAACAAAGTGAATCATATTTCATTCAGCCTGAAAAGTGCACGTCTGTTTCCTTCATCCATTAAAGTATTACTGCTTTTCTCAGAGCACTAATACCTCCAACAGTCGAGTGAAAGACTTTGTACTATGTCAGCAGCGTGCTTGTAAAAACATTATAAGTTCAGTGTTAAAGGTGAAAACCCTGAGCTGGACTGCTTCAAGCAGAAGTAGAAGACAACCCAGAAACCTGATCGCACAGTTTTAGTCCTGCTCTCGCTCTTCTACCACAGCTTCTGCCCTCATCAGTCTCTGCTGCAGTGAAACCCTTTGGTCTTTGGTCATGCTCTTCTCTGCGTGACTGCTTTTCTGACACATCACGACCCTCCTTTTTTACTTAAATGATCTCATCTTTGGGGAAAGGGTTTACATGATGATCCATTTCTGCTCTTGAGGATGTTAACCTGTTCCTATACACCATGCCATTCATGGTTACTGACAGCTTTTAGCTTAGGTTACCAAACGAAGACGCTGAGTTTATTGAAAGGTGACATTTAGTTTCAGAAAACTGTTATAGTTAGAGACAAAAACAAATCCTAGCTTTAGACTGACGACCTCGTGACGTCCAGAGGTTACGCTGCACTAATAACTGTGGCCTCGCTCATTTCGTGCACACCTCTGGCCCAGCTCGCAGCCAGCTGTTTCACAGTAACTCTGTTTATAAGAAAACCAAGGAGCAGCTTTCAGTGTCGTCTTTTATTTCACTAAATGGATTCAGAATTTCTGTACGATGAACAAAATGTGAAATATGACGTGAAGAACATTAGGCCATGGCTATAAGGCAAAACAATCAACAGAATCTGTCCGTGTTCGTGGAGTAGCGCACACAGCCACAGTGCACGCAGCCGTCACACACTAGTGCACGGCGTTCCCTGATGTGATGCGTCTACACACGTCCACTCGAGGCTCGTCACATCAACACCTTCATTCAGGCCACGGTGCTGACTTGCAGCCTTCGGCCCTGCAGTCTGGCTCAGCTTTTCTCTGAGCGCCTGAGTGTGAGCGCACACATGCCAGGCTGCTTTTATTGGGACTGTTGTGGCGCCTCGGTCCCCACGTCTGGTCAAAACAAAGGCATGTAATATCACAGCCTGAGCCAGACTGTCATCACACACAGCCCACAGAGGCTCACACTTTAACAGTTCCATGTGTGTCACAGCAGCGCACACACCGGCCTGCGTGACACGAAGGACAAAGCTGCAGGAGACCAGTTAAAGGGCGCAAGTGTGCACACGCACGTCAGGGTCCGTGTCCACGTTACAGAGATGACACTTTTCCCTTTGGCTCAGCGCTTTCGACCAGTGACGGCTAACAAACGCCAAGTAATTCTATATGAGCGACTGTGGTCTGGTAGAAGCTTACAGCATTACTGCCACCATGAAAACCACCAGAGCTGTTTTCCAGCTCTGCTGTCAGACACATGTTTTCAGGGAACATTAAGAGGAAAGTGCCCAAGCAGCGTCTCTGCCACGAGGATTAATGTGGCTTCAGTTAAACAAAACATACTGCACAACCACATTCAAATCACCGTGACACACGTCAGGAGGAATTTGCAATTATGTGCATGTAATCAGCCTCTTCCATCATCCTTCAAACTTCATGCAGATACAGACGTAGGCACAGGTTTGTTCAGGAATGCAGAGAAAGCTGAGCATGAAGCTTTCAGCTGTCAGTTTAGTGGTTGATCTACATTCCCACTCCCACCTACAGCTGTGGGTACCCACTGAAAGAAGCAGACTGCCGGATAAGCGCGTCTGCGCTCAGCCAGAAACACAGCATCTCTGTTCGGTCATTATTGAGGAGCCTTGAGATGAAAGAGCGGCTTCACACTTCGAATGGCTGCAGACTTTATTTCATCCAGTTATTAAAAACAGCTGTTATATTTCCATGTATGTGAATTTGTTTAAATGTGATCGGGTGTAAAAACAACTTAAACTGTTCATGCTAAATTTTTGTTAAGCACCTTGAAGCAAGATGCTTTGAAAACCCTGAGGGACAGGCCGAGCAGCGCTGCACGGCAGGATTCGCTTTAGTAACCATTTAAGGTAAAGACAGAAAAGTACAACCAGGTCCTGTTGGAACTAAAATAAGCCAGAATCTGACAGACGCGTCATTTCTCAAGTATGTCTCTGGACGCAGAAGATCAACTGTGACTTTGGAGCCACATCTCAGGCCACAGGCTCAGGTGAGCGGTGAAAACATGACACCAGGGAAGTGAAGAGGCCGACGGGTCAGGACGTGACTTCATCCTGCTCCTGTCCTTATCTAAGACATGTTGATTCTGCAAACATCCTGACAGCATTTGAACATGCACCTCTCGTCCTCCATCTAACTTGATCAAGAATGTGAACAACAAAGAGACTTTTATTTCCTGCCAAACATGTTTCTAAAGCTAGATGAGGACAAACAGACGAGGAGGCCGGCGAGCTCTGACCGAGGGCACACTGGGGCTGACGTAGATATCTGATCTGTAATGTCCCAGCGAGACGACCGCATAGTTCAGCAGGAATAGGAGCGTAACATAACACGATATTTGTCGAGAGGGAATAATGTCATGTTGGTGACATGATACAGGGAAAACTTCCAACTTAAACAGTTTGAGATAAAAACAACAGCTGATCCCACAAAGCCTGATTTGTCTTGTGAGTAACGGCCTGTTCATGGATGACAGACAGCCTGTACGGTCATGTAACGAGCCTCTCTGACATCCCTCACCTACACCAGTATTCTGACATGCGTGGCCACCCCTCTGCCCACCTGCACCTTTTAGCCTGAGCGTGAACTCCCGCTGACACAAGACCTCATCTGTTCACGCCACACCCGCCCCGGGACAGCAGCACAACAGCAAGAACGGCGGACGACTCTGTCGTCTTCTGTGGAAACAACCAGCGGCGTCGAAGAGGCCAATCAGTGGTTTAAACCCGCAGCACTGTCAAAAACAAGCATCTGGTCTTCATGCAGTAATAAGGCATGACGTCGTCTGTTATGATAAAATATGGACTCTGACACAAAGCCAGGCGCGGCGGCCAAAGTCCGAAAGAGTAAATTCTATCAATAACAACGTAGAGTCACAAGTGGAAGAGTGAAAATATCCTCGTCTTCAACACCTGACTCACGACTATTCTCTTACACTCATAATAACCTGGTCTAAATGTGCGCCAATGCACATTTTCACATGTAATAAGTTTAGATTAGAGCGTCTGCACAGTCTTTTTTTGCTCAGTGGCGACACTGCAGCAGATTAATGATGATGTGGGTAAACATAACTGCATTTGGATTGCTCAACACGAGCCAGCAGCATGGCGCTCGAACTATAACGGCGGTGTTGTGGTTTAAGTGCAGCGACACACACGTCTGCTTTTCCAGCTGCAGCAAAAATTAAAAATGTTGCATTTTAAAATGATTTGTTTTATGTGCCTCTGGAAGCCAAACGTGCAAAGATGCATCCATGATGCTCAACAAGTGAAAAAGAAGGTGTTATGTAAATCATTCATTAATCAAAATCAGTCGTGCATTTTTAACCTTTGAAACATCTGCAAGACAAGAACGTCACATCTGATGCTTTCTGCTCGTCTTCCTACTTAAGCTGCTATATCAAACACAGATTCATCCACACGAGCACCTTTCCTCACACACTGCTCAGTATATCAAAACTTGGGACTGGCACTAAGCAAACACGAGCGTATGGACGCCCTTGAGTGTGGGCACACACCAGGCTCTCTTTCTGTGCCACAGAGGTCCTTCAACATTTGAGGGTGTTGCTCGCGAATGCTCTGAAGCAATCGGCCTGCTCAGAGCAGCCACACAGAGAATTACATCAAACAGACAGAAAAGCCATGATTTTCTTAGCGTCAGAGTTCTGACAGCAAAGTTACGCTTCTGTCCAAATGCCACAGTGTGATCACGGGCTAAATGCTGCAGCAGTCAGCGAGGCCAAACAACTTGTTCACCACGAGTGAAACCCAAGCGGCGCGCTGGATGTCAGAGTGGGATCTCTGGGTATTAGTTAACAGCAGAAGAAGAACCAGAGCGAGCAAACGAAAAAGAGCGTTCGCTGCGACAGCCGCTGACGGGGCTTAAATCCTCCATGCTCCTTTCATCCTCACCTCCATCATCAAGCTGTCAGCGAGGTCTGGTGGTAATGTTCGAATTGTTTATGGAAGTATTAATGAGCTGTTTTAGTAAAAATAAAGAATCGTATTGTATGACAGGTGCAACAGGAGACCGAGGTGAGATGCCACATGCAGTTTGGTGAAGCCAAACGTGTAGTGAGCATATAAGGACGTCCTTCAGACCAATGACAAAGGTCCTGAGAATGGCTAGTGGGCGTGTGTCAAGGAACAAGTACGAGGCTGGAGTGTGCCGACTACAGTCACCTACACAAGAGCTAAAACGTAGTCCAACGGCTTTCTGAGAAAAGCTCAGGCCCTTGTTGCATTAGACCCAGTTTTCCTATCACACGTACAGGACTGCCATACTTCCTCCTACTGCAACCTCACATGATTGTACACATTTCTACGCTTCACACAGCTCTCAGTATGTCCTGTTCAGTTTTCTTCCACCTCAGGATGGTCAACTTTTATCTTCACAGCCACATTTAACCAAACAGAACATGGACTACAGACGCCTGCTGCAGACATCTGCACTCGCTGCTATATCACCAGCACATCTAGACACTAACAACAACCTGGCTGCAGCTGAATTTTCCATCCAGACTGCCGTCTAACAGAAAGAGACGATATTCATTTTAAACCGTCCCACTTTCCAGTCCATAAAAATCAGACATCTCCCAAACCAGAGGCTCGCTTGGACCCCATTTATAGCAGAGACGGCTTTTCCAGCCAGACATGTCACACACACAGAGACCCACACTGGCCCACTGGATGCTGGCTTCATCACACACACACACACACACAGACACAGACACACACGCATGCACACACACACACACACACACACACACACACACACACACGCACACACACACACACAGACACACACACACGCACACACACACACGCACACGCACACACACGCACACGCACACACACACGCACAGACACACACACGCACACACACAGACAGACACGCGCACACACACACGCACACGCACACACACACGCACACACACGCACACACACACACAGACACACACACACACGCACACACGCACACACACACGCACACGCACACGCACACACACACGCACACACACGCACACACACACACAGACACACACACACACACACACGCACACGCACACACACGCGCACGCACGCACACACGCACGCACGCACGCACACACACGCACACACACAGACAGACACGCACACGCACACGCACAGACAGACACGCACACACACACACACACACACACACACACACACCTGGCTGACCTGTGATGAGGTTCCTGCTGCCTCCCACTAAACAGCTATAAAAGTATATAAAAACCTCAGCCAGGTAGGCTCCAGGCATTTCTGCACCTGAGCAGACGTTCATGGCAGCTAGCAGCACTGCACGGTCTTATTGCAAATTCATATGAACAGAGTGCAGTAGATATGTAACAGTTGAATATTTCTGTCCCAGTCTCTGAACATCATTTTTAAACGTTGGTCAACAGTGAATAACTGAAAGATTGAGACAGAATCCCAAGCATCAGCTGGACAGGCGATGCAGTGCAACTATGTGTACAATGAAGTTAGAAGAACCAAAGGTCTCCTGTTCTCTCACATCTCTGCTCTTTGTTACTCTCTAACCTATTCACTCACCCGGGGAGCGCAGCAGAGCGGGGATGCTGTTGACAGCAGAGTAACACACTGTCACAAAGCCTGCAACGACCAGAAGTGCAACACGACCACATGCTGTAAGCAAGTTTCAGACCCCTGCTCCTTCAGCCTGCATGCTAATGTGCACTTGAGCTGCACTCAAACAAGCCCCTGTGCATCACTGTGAGTGATCTTAAAGCCATATTAAGGACAGAACAGGTGTGTAGTTATAGTTATACATCCATTTAACCCTAATTATTTGAACTAGCACTGAAGACTGATGCAGAAAAATGTGTCCCACTGTTAATAACAGAAAAACACTTTTTACAAGTTTTACTTTGAAAATCATTCTGGACTGTTTGAAACTGTTCCTGCTGCTGAAGAGATGAAAATAAGCTGTTTCAGTTTTTGGTTTCACTCTAATTTATTATTCAGATTATAGCTCGTTAATCCTGCACTAGTACCACACTGGCTAAATATAATACTGTCCAGAGGTGTGGACTCGAGTCACATGACTTGGACTCGAGTCAGACTCGAGTCATTAATTTTATGACTTTAGACTTGACTTGAAAAAATGTTCTAAGACTTGTGACTTGACTTGGACTTTTACACCAATGACCTGGGACTTGAATTGGACTTGAACCGGTTTACTTGAAAAGACTTGATATTTTACCCCAAATATAAAATTTAACATGCATATTATATAGAGATTGAAAATGTGACGTCATTCAGGGGTAAACCGCAAAGGATTCTGGGAACTCGTGGCAAGAGGTACTAGCGCACGCAGGCTTTCAATTAAAATCAGTTACACAGCGATAAAAAGAAACACAAAAATGTCAAGAAGCTGTTGTATTATTAACTGCAATAGCCGGTCGCATGACAGCCACGGGAAGCCGACGGGTAAAGAGATCGGTTGTTATCGGATTACGTCGTTGAAGAGAAATTGTTCGAGCCATGTTTCCGAAGTAACAAAGAGGCGACTGGATTGCAGCCATTCAAAGAGCAAATATAACGTCCCAGAACCCTCCAGCTCACAGGTTAGTCTGCTCCAAGCATTTACACGAAGGTCAGTCTGCTGTTGTAGTTAATGCGTCATTTTCATAACATAATTAGTGATATAGGTTACAAGCAAGTCTGGCGCTGAACAGAAATTGTCGCGCTATGCTCCTTTATTTATTGTGCATAAATAGTGAATTGTCCTGACACAATATTGCGTTTCGCTTCTGTTATTATGGTACATTGACAAAAACATATACTTTTATTCACAGGATAAAACAGGTTTTTTGTATCACTAATTGTCCAGTACGATTACAGCATACAGTATTATTGTCACTGCTACATTTCTGTGATGCTACCAGAAATTATTTCCACTACTAATTAATTACCGTTGAGCTCAAAGGTCCTATTAATAAACGGTTAACGAATGTGTATTTATGACGACAATTTGTGAGACTGGTAAACTTATGATACGTACGATGGTCTTTACTTTCTACACGGTGCATTTCAAGGTCCTGCACCCATCCGTCGGTAAACTGTACCTGGGCTTGTTGCAGTGACCTGAAGTTACTAAACTTCATGAGTGTATGCACTCACTCCAAGAACCGTATAATTATAAATATGCATATAAATATGCTAAGATGAGATAACTGACTTCATCTAACTAGCAAATGTTGTCCAGGCTACGTTGGTGATGCAGTTTTTTTTAATATGTATGATATTTTTGTCATGCGATTTTAAAGCCGGTCCTACAACTGCATCCAAGAATAACATGCAGCTTATCTCAGAACTGTCGGTGAAAATTATTCTAGGAGCTAGGTTTAATTGAGCTGCATTTTAAAGAGGTGCAATTTCACAATTTGTGTATATTTTCTAAGTTCACTATTTTGTCATGTGTTGAGAAAAACACAGATTTTAAAATTACATGGTCTAATATTTACATTTAGCATAACTGCAACATTATTTTTTCGTTTGGACTTGAAATTCAAAGTTTCAGACTTGTGACTTGACTCGGACTTTTACACCAGTGACTTGAGACTCGACTCTGACTTGCCTGACATTACTTGAGACTTGACTTGAGACTTGAGGATAAAGACTTGAGACTTACTTGAGACTTGCAAAACAATGACTTGGTCCCACCTCTGATACTGACAGATCTCTAAGTTTTAAAATGCAACATTAACGTAGAGTTCAACACAAACCAACAGTGTGATGGTGGAGGAGGGCAGCAGAATATAAATATCATCCTCTGACAGACATGGATGCCTGTGTGAAGGTTTCAGCCCTGAGTGAAGCAGCAGAAGAATGAGCGACACGTCTGCCTCTCACTGACAATGAGCTGCTTCAAAGGCTACAAACGTCCCGAGGCGCTGAGGCCGGCTCCTGCTAACTATCACTGAATCCCCATGAGACGTTTTAAAGCACTTCTAACCATCATTCACATCATTTTCCCTTTCAGCAGCAGGACTTTTACAGAAAGCGTTTATATAATTTACACTGTGCGCAGCTCTTCCAGGAATCATTATTTAACCTTGTGTTATGGTTTATAAGCCACTGTTCATTTGTTTCAACGGCTGAAACTGCAGAAGACGAGAGTTTCATGTGTAGCGGTTCTACCGACAGCATCTCACCTGATCTGCACGGACAAACCTCTGTGATGAGAGGACAGAGCTGTCAGGGCGCTGCTGACAGGCTGCTGCCTAATATAGACGAGGCCAAACAAAAGCACAAGGCCTTACATACTTGAATGGCAGACCCTCTTAAAATAGAGGACTCGGTATCAATATGAAGCTAGATATTCTGGTGCTAACACCCCAGGGAACGTGAGGTCACAGGACTGATGGCACAAACGCTACAACCCAAGAACACTGCCTCCCGTTTACTGGCAGTGGGAGCTATACCCATCTGCGACAAATGTTTGGGGAGTTGGCGTCTGCATTCTCTGCAGAGGCCAGGCGGTGCAGGCGTGCATGTCCACACAGACTCACAGCATACATGAAAACACTGGGATTCAAAAACGTGGGGCACTTTTCTTGAATTCGATTTTTATTTACTCATTTTTCACATGGACCGCTGCAAAGGATCATCCCAAACCCTCGTCTGACATTTCAACTCCTCTTCTCTAACGACTGTACAAACCCAGACTGCCTTTCCAGCTCATAAACAGCCCTCTCTGTGGAATTTCCACGGGGGAGCATGTGTCTTCATGCCCTGACCTGGCTCCGTGCGGAGACTTTACGGCACACAGATACGCAGACACTTTGTAGCTGAAAGCCTTGTAAAAAGCACCTCAGGTTGCAGCAGCAGCAGCCAGATTTACTTGGACAGTCACTCTGGGCTGTTTCAAAACGTTACTGCTGGTGAAGAGAGCGAGAAATGAGCTCAGTGATGCTTCGGCACCACTGATGTGTTTTAGCTGCACTAAGTAGCTCCCAGGTGCCAAAAGCACAACATGTACAGCATCTAAGTGAGGTTTAGTCTCTGGAATGTTACACGAATAAACATCATTGTAATTAAGAAGATGAAGACATCCTGGTGCGTTGCCCAGATCTGGTTTGGAGTAAGCTGGTTCCCTGAGAGAGGGGCTTTGGGGCTTGATTACATGCAGGGTAAGATGGACGAGGGGGCCAGAGACAGATTGGTGCAGTGATGACAACCGTACTCAACGTGACTGTAGGGCGAAGTCGTTCCAGAGCTCGCGTATGGTCATCAGGAAACCAAGAGAAACTATAGCAGACCTGGAAGGATGTGGATCCACTAGAAAGTGCTAGAACATCTGAGCTGAGACATTTAACCCAGTACCAGCGCAAAAAAGAAAGACGGATTTAAAATGTAGAATAAATACATGCATATTATTGTGACATGTTCACAGCACAGTAATGTACTTCAGATGTTCGTTCTCCCAACATTGACTGTTTTTACGCCCCTATTTTAATCACTAACACAATGGGTGGGTTATATTTGTATACATTTAACATAGAGCTAAAGCTGCTGTGTGATTTAACTCATCCTGCCCTGTAATGGACTGTGACCTCTCCCACCTCCTGCTGAATGACAGCTCAGACTCCAAACCTCCAAACTATGAAACATGCAAGCGCTTAAAAACGTGGTGTGCTGTGAGACAATAGTGCTAACCACTGAGTCGCTGCGCTGCTGCCTCGTTATACTCGGTTAACATGAAAGTGGCCTAAAGCCCCATCAGTAATGCAGACGCCATCCAGAAGGAGGCTGAATGTGCAAGTGCTGCGACAGGTCTGAAGCGAGCGTCAACTTTATGTTGACTCTCACCACCGTTAAATAACTGGTCACCTGTTAATAAGGGTCCCAAACACAAGTCTGATGGTCTTCTGAATGTTTTCCATGCACAGCCAGCTCCACTGCTGCTTCATCAGTAAACACAGGATGTTCAGAGCCACCTCAGCCAGCGCCATCTCAGATCCAAAGCCGAGACCTTTGAAAAAGGAACAAACAAAGACATAAATGCAGAAACACATCCAACCACATTCTTACTGTGGTACAGCTGAAGATCACGTCTACTATATAGTGTTAACTGAGCACGTGTAGAAACATAATACAACCTGTTTCAGTGACACATTCGACATACAGACCTGTGCAAAAGTTTTGAGCCAGATTCTCATTTAAAGCAATAAAAGTACTGTGAGACTGATGCAGAGTCTCTCTGTTCTCTGATCATATTCACAGAACAGGACAAAAGGTGGCCACCATCCAAAGAGCTTTGAGTGTCCTTCAAGAAGCCTGGAGAGCTGGTCCTACTTGTGACTAAGGAGTCACAGGACAGCTTGTAAGAACGCCGGCAGCGCTGAAGAATAAATGTGGGCACACCAATATTGACTTTCAAGCTCATTAGAATTATACAGAGTCTATTTTTCCTTATCTACTGTATTTCCTTTAATGTTTGCTCGTGCTTCACTAAATCGCTGCACCCATTTCACATTTTCCCAGCTAAATACAAAGAAATGAGGGCTGGTGTGTAACTGATGCAGTGTAGATGTGAAGAGCATACCAATGCTCCTTTTCATACGTTTATCAATGGTGCCCTCATGTGGCTGGACTCAAGCGCTGCCATGCCTCAGAAACAGGTTTGTCACTCAGCTTTGCCTCTAAATAATTTGTGAATCAACTTTTAAGTATCAGAAGCAACAGAAGCTGACCTAAAGGTCAAACACATGCCTCAGTACTATGTACTGGTAATGAAAACTACTGGACTCCATACCAGCTGCTGTAACTAACAAAATGTTTGTAATACTGTCACGTCAACTACAACAATGACACACATTTACTGACGGTCACATCTATGACTCAGGAAGACAGAGTGAAGAATGCCATCTGCAGTAATGGAGCCGTTTTTTCTTAAGGGTCACCTTGACCTTCCATCTGCAATACATGGCAAGCCAGCACATGACAGCCTCCATCACTGCAGACGACATGAGGTGGAGTGACAACAGGTGGGTTGCAAGGGAGAGGATGAAGCATGCACATAGGGCTGCTCAACTAATCGAATTTTAATCTCGATTACGATCTGGGCTTTCAACGATCATTAAAAATGACTGAGCCGATTATTAGCCCCTCCCTCCTGCTTTACTCTCGCGCTGCTCCGTGTGGCAAATCGAGCGCACCTCTCTGCGTTTCGAACACGTGTCACAACAATTAGGAGCAGTGGACGCCAACCTGCCACGGACCGGTTTATGCTCGACAATATTTTCATGGACCGGCCTTTAAGGTGTCGCGGATAAATACAACAAAATGAAACTAGTACCGAAAAAAAGAAAATTTATTCTTAACACACGTGAAAAGACCCAGGAAAACCGAGTTAACGATAAAAAACGATAACAAAATAACGCTGAAAACCGATAAAACCCTGAAAACCAAACATTTCACACCTGAGCCTCAACTCTCGCGGCCCGGTACCAAACGACTCACGGACCGGTACCGGTCCGAGGCCCGGGGGTTGGGGACCGCTGATTAAGAGGACCCGAGGGAAGCTCGGAAAGCTCAGCAGAAGTTATTTGGAGAGGAGAGTGACTGCTGTTGGTTGAAAAGAGGTAAAAAACCTTCAGTGGTGTGGAAACATTATGGGTTCAGTCAGACGTGGATCAAGTGGACACAGTGTGTAAACTTTGCTACAGTGTAGCTGCACCACAGAGCAACACTGCAAAGCTCACTAAACACAGACGTTTACATTTTTCATTGATTTCTTATATTGCAAACATTTGCACTGTTATCAGTATTTGCACTATTTTATATTATTTTTTAAAGTCATTATTCAACACATTGTTATTGTTAAGTAAATATCGTCAAATAATCGAGATCTCAATGTCAGTGAAAATAATCGTGATCATCATTTTTGCCATAATCGAGCCGCCCTACATGCACAAATAAGATTTGTCACGTGTTTGTGTAGAACAGTATAAACTGAGCCATGAGCTGATGCAGGCTAACACCTTTCAGTGTCCAACGTTTGGTGCTCCGCAGCAAAGTCCAAACGGTCAGGCCTTTTAAAGGCACGTGCTCGTAAACTTTGTAAAACAGCCTGTTTCAGTGTAAGTGCTGTTTTCAGTAAACTCCATGCTCAGAATAATGTTCGGCTCACTCCCATAATCCTTTGCTCAGGACTGTACATACTATAGTGTGTATTCACCTGTTCTCTTTCACATCAAGTGGATGTTCAAATAAGCGTCTCTATACTTCATACTATGTATTTACCTGACACTTCTGCACAAGTGGAAAGCAGGTCTCATAATAACGTCCATGATATGGATTCATGTGAAAGTGTAATACTGGCATTTTTACATTAAAAACAGCCCCTGTTCACCACGCATGGACAAATGCAGGCGAACGCTCCAGCTGTGTGAAGAAGCAGCTGTATGTGAACGAGCCCAGACGCTCATTTAAAATTACTGAAGCAACCTGAGAGAAAAGGTTTCGTGAATTTGAAATTCTGCTTGGAAAAAACAGACAACCACTACAGAGGCGAGCGGCCGTCCGTCCGCCATCGGCCCTTCATTTAAAAGCCTGCATCTCTGCCTGCCTGCAGCCCAGACCTTTGAGCAACTGAGAACATTTGGCATGAAAAATACCAAAAAAGACGACCCAGGGCTGGTGAGCTGCTAGAATTCTGCATCAGACAAGATGTGAACAATATTCCCGAAACACAGCAACAACATGTTGCTGCGATCAAAGTCAAACTGACCTGGGGGGGGGGGGGCTCATTTTCTCAGTTTAAACATGTTTTCTATGTTCTGTGGTGAATAAAATATGGGTTTGATAATCACTGCATTCTCTTTGTTTACATTTTCACAGTCTCCCAATTTTGGGGACTGAAGCTGTAACTAAAATTGAAACAAACCAGCAAAATAGAAGCAAAACATGTATGTTAACGTTAAAGTAGGAGCGTGGCAGCTCTTACTGACAGCTGTAGTTGATGGCTGTCTGTTAGGCCTAGCCTTGGCTAGCTGCCTAGCTGGTCTGCTATCCTGTTTGATTCTTGTTGGAACAATTGTTCATGAAATTTGTGCTTCAGTTTGGATGAAATTCTGTTACTTAGCACTTGTTAGCAGATGTGTGCCTGTCCATCATACCAAGACAACATTTAAAGCAGTTTATGACGTACTTCATCCTCTCTTACAGAAACAAGAAGAAACTAGAGTCTGATAGTTTCACACGTCGCTGGCTGACTGTGAAAAAATGGTTTATTAAACAGTGAATGTCTCATTACAGCATCGAGCATAAGAAGGAAGGGCCTCGGTTTTTCCTGTGGTAGTTCTTTATAATGAGCAATGATGGAGCGCTGCATGATGCAACAAGTCCTTTGTGATAAGTCTTAAAGGTAGATAAGAGTTAATGTTTTGGGTTTGGACTGAATGTCCTAACATTTCTGACACACTTCAGGGAGAAACTTTTTATACAATCTCTGCTATGAACAGATCATATTCGAGGACTCAACGAGCCTGAGAACTCAGAGCAAACTGATGGAACGAGGACATGTCCCTCACAGCTGTGTATATCAAGACATCCAAACATACCTGTTTGTCCCAATAAATTATCTTTTATCATTTCTTAGCAGCACAACAACCGCTGATTAAAGATTAACTAGTAGTGATGGGATTCCAGCTGTTTTTAGAGAACCGGCTCTTCAGGTTGTTTTGTTGCTTTAATTAATTTATTATTAACAATAATATAAAATTGCGCACAAAAGGAATTACTAACGTAAAAAATAAATAAATAAAAAAAAAAGTGGTTTTATTTATATATGTTTATATATAAATATATGAGGTGGCCCCTAGAGACAAAACACGTACAAACTCCAAAACACATTTCTAGCATGAACTGAACTTCCAAAGCAGAGCTACTAGATCACTTAAATTACACAATTGAAAGCATGAAAGCATGTGTGTATCGTTTGTGTATTTATACACAGGCACTCGTATATATTCAAATAATTTAAAAATATGTTCATTTACCTGTTACTACCACACACCAAATCCGGTCGTTGGTACTTGCTGGCTTGTGTAGCCACGAGGTAACAAAAGCTCAACACTGCCCCCTAGCATCCTGGAGCACTGCTGTTGTGTTTTGTACGTGTTTTGTCTGTAGGGGCCACCGTATGGGCTCAAAATGTGGTCATAAATATTTTGTACTTGTAAATCAGGATTTGTATGTGTAAAAAAGATTTGTGTGTGGACGTAGCCCAAAAAACCCTGCAAGTTACAAGTACGAATTTTGACCCTATTTTTCTTCCTTTAAGCTGATTGGTCCATGTCATGTCAATCACAAATGTAACAATCCAATCAGAGAACAGATGGGTTTGGCTGTCGAGGGGCGCTTTTTTTGAACTGCAGGTCTTTGAAGGGAATAAATGGCCTTTTACATGCCAACCCAGCGTTTTCCTTCATCACCACAAAGGAAAACAGTCTGTGGTCGTCCGAGTTTGGTGATTTTTGTGTCACAGGTCTACGTGTTTAATACAGGGACTTCCACAGCCTTTTCAACAGCGCTGCGGACCGCGGGGTGGGGGCGGGCAGTGTTTTGGAAATGACAGTCTTCATTACAAAGCTTTCTTCGTTATGAACTAGCATACATGTTTTTATTGAACATTTGAAGAACCAGCAAAAAAACCCACAAACTCTTGTAGTTCACATAAAGTCAGAGATGAAAACGACAAGGAGCAGGTGCATCTAGTGCAGGTAGAGCTGATGCAAAAACCCACAGAGCCCAGCAGCCAGCAACAAATTCTGGATCCTTGGCTTTTAGTTAGCAGTTAGCATTAGCAGCACATCCTGCGTCCGATGTGAAAGGACCTTTATGCTGCGCACTGTGACTCACAGCAATGGTCCTGGGTCAGCCCTGACTTTGTGTTAAACTAATCCTAAAGTAATAATGTTATTTCTAACCACTGATATAGCACAACTTTATCCTTTCAACAGCTGCTGAAAGTTAGGGGACCTAGCTGCTATCGGATATTTATATAGAGATTACCCTTCAAGGACCTGCAGTTCAAAAAAGCGCCCCTCCGACAGCCAAACCCATCTGTTCTCTGATTGGATTGTTACATTTGTGATTGACATGACATTGACCAATCAGCTTAAAGGAAGAAAAATAGGGTCAAAATTCTTACTTGTAACTTGCAGGGTTTTTTTGGGCTAAGTCCACACACAAATCTTTTTTACAAGTACAAAATATTTATGACCACATTTTGAGCCCATACCACCGTAAATATACTTTTATTTATTCACTCCACATAAAATGTAATAAATAAATCATATAATACAAAAACCAACTATTCACATTTCAACTTTTAACTATTTAAATTTGCAGCTTTTTCCTTTTAAACAAATTTAAAGTGAAACAACACAAAACACTACAAACCACAACACAATTAAATATAAAATATGAAAACAAAAAGAAGATGCACATCCTCTGTCATATGGACCTGCATGAATAAACTTTCTGAATCCTTTATCATCTGCAACTGAAAATAGTTGTGGATGATTACTATACCTTTCTTATGTTGTTGTCCCTGCTCTCTCTCTCTCTCCCTCCTGCTCTGTTCCTGTGCTACTGAGTGTAACTACCGCCCCTCCCCCCTCTGCTCAGCGTAAAGCACAAGGCTCGCTGTGGAGTGAAGCAGGAAAAGAGAGAGAGAGAAAGAAAACAACCCACAGCTCGCGATACGGAGCGGCTCGCGTCGTTCACGTCAAAGAGCCGGCTCTAAGAGCCGTTTCGTTCGCAAACAACCCATCACTATTAACTAGCGACTGACCAACCATCAATGATGGTTATTACAGAGTGTTGCCAGATTAGGAACGCCCAGCCTGGGCAGCAGCCGTGAGCTCTGTCACAGATGCCTGTTTTAGAACTAATGTAGTAATAGACTAGTTTCCTTTGCTGCCTCGCTCTTTGTATCCACAGCAGCATGTCAGTTTGCCAAAATATGAACATGTGGTCTGATGCATTTGATCAGTGACTGGAACAGAACTCCCAGCTGTAACCACAGAGAGACACTGAATGGGAAGTGGTAGTGACTTAATGAGTCAGTGAGCTGCTCAGACACAAAGGCAAACGAAAGCAGACAAGCCAGCGTGAGTCACACACACACACACACACACACACACACACACACACACAGACACACACACACAGAGACAGACACACACAGACAGACACACACACAGACACACACACACACACACACACACACACACACACACACACAGACACAAACACACACACACACACACACACAGACACAAACACACACACACACACACACACACACACACAGACGTGATGATAGTGTGATAATGGTGATTCGAGATCCAACGCTGGCTTTTAACTTTGCCATTTAAGTTGATCCATCTTCCTGCAGTGACATCAGCCAAAAGCAACATGATGACTTCTCCAGTAATTTAGACAAAAACCATCAGAGACATACAGATTTCAGGACTGCTGGAACGGTGCTGCTGTGTCAGCTGTTGGGTGTGACTGAGGCTGATCATGGCCAGTTTTATTTTATTCAATAGTCTTACTGAGTATTTACTTTACTGGTTTAAATTCACACGCAGCACTGAAACATTCATAAACCAATGTGAATATTAGCCCGTGTCCTTACCGCGTTCCCGACTCTTCCTGTGATCCAGATGGCCTCCAAATTCTCTTAATCCTGCACAGGTCCCTCTCTCTGTCTCATCCTTCATGGTCTGTTTCTCCTGTTCATTGATAAAGTCTTGCAAATATCCCAGAGACATCCCATTAAACATCTGGAATCACAGAACAGAGTTTTTTTAATAGTTACTTAAACTTTAATCAGCTTGGTACGGTCCTCTATAATACAGTTAAAAGGAAAGGTTTGCACTTAATAACATTCAGTGAAAGTAAAGCAGCTGGATCCCATTTTCCCTCAGAACCGTCTCAGTTCTTCAGCAGTTTGACAGAAACATTGCTCAGAGATTGGTCCATGCTGACATGATGGTGTCACATAGTGGTTGCAGCTATTCAATTCAATGTTATTTACACAGCGCCAAATCACAACAACAGTCACCTCAAGGCGCTTTATATTGTGAGGTCGACCCTACAATAATTCATACAGAGAAAACCCAACAATCATATGACCCCCTATGAGCAGCACTTTGGCGACAGTGGGAAGGAAAAACTCCCTTTTAACAGGAAGAAACCTCCGGCAGATGCAGGCTGAGGGAGGGCTACAGGTGTAAATCTCCTGTTCCTCCACATCCCAAAGGTGCCTTACTGAATGTAAATCTGGAGACTGTGGAGGCCACAGTGACCTCACTGTGGTGTTAAGGAAATGACTGAGATGATTTGAGCTTTGCAACACATCTTGTATTAGCCTGCTGGGGCCAGCCATAGACCCGCTATCATCATAAAGGCACAGACAGGGTCAGCTCAGTTGGCAGTAAGAGGCCCAACGTATGCCTCTACAAAAGAAAAGCCCACACCATTAAACCACCAAATAATTATGCTTCCTTAGCTGACAGGAGTGGCACCCCTTTGGTCTACTGCGGCCATAGGCCATGTGCCTCGAGGCAGAAAGCTGCAAAAAGTTGTCCTTTGGAAAGAGAAGCGACCAGACTTGATTGAGGTTCTTGGTCTGCTGCACAATATTCTGCACATCAGCAAACAGAAGGTCTGCATTTACAAAACATTTACATTCATATTTTAATTCATTGTTAACTCAGTCTGGTTGATTCACTCGTAAAGGCACAAAAGAAGCTCCACAGTGTGAACTTTTGCATCATTTAAAAAGCGTGCACCCGAGCTGTGATGGAAGTCGCTTACTGTGCTGGCCTCCTCCATACTGAACAGAACTGGAGGTCTCACGTCTGAGCCATTCATACAGGGAACGTTTTTACTGGAGAACTTCAGACGAGATCTGGAACAAACAGAACACACATGACTGAAAACAACTCAAGCAGTTATTGAGCCTGACTTAAAACAAGCCTGGTTTTTATTACGCAGTAATAACTGTACCGCAATCATCCCCACTACAAAGACAAGTGACGTGTTAAACCAGTAAAGATCCATGCTACTGCACGGGCGTCTCACTCTGCTTTGAAACCGTGGAGGGCCTCTTCAGTGTTCCCAGTCTGGGTTGACTTCATCGTGGGGAACAACAGCTCTGCATCAGTAAATGTTCAGTAAGAACTGCAGTCAGATTTATGATGTGAATGCACCGGTGACGCACACACAGTGCACTCAGATCATAACTGTGGCGCCAAACACATTTTGCTTTTCCAAGATCTCCAAGACTCCTCTTGTTCAGGGTTGATCTGTTTGTTTCTCCATTTCTATTGCTGCCATTTCAGTTTTTACATTATACAGGTGGTATACAGTATGACAATGTCTCAGGCAGGACAGGCTGGGAAAGACGTAACAAAAGTACAAATAGAAATGCACAGTGTATCGCTAAATGTTGCATCTGTAAGAAAAACAAACATTCAGCACCTGGAGCACAAAAATTTAAAAATAGGTTTAACTTGTGTGATCTAACCCGACTCAAACCGCTGACCTTCTGACTCGTGGACGACCTGCTCAAACTCTTGTGCAGCAGCTACTCCAAAAAACACAAAAGTGAGTCCTCACAGCATTGCTCTTAGCTAGCTCTGATGGTGAGAGGATCACAGGATAGACGCAGGAGGCGCAGGAAGCAGCGTGCTCCACTGAGCCTGCACGTGTTTCTTACCTGGTCTTCTTATCGGCACCTATTTTGCCTCCATCCACCTCAGTCTCATTATCCTCTGTGGGGCTCTGAGGCTCTGAGCGAGGAAACGCCGTCTTCAGGGTGTCGACGATGGCGTTCACCACAATCTGCACGAGTAAACACATATGAGCTGTATCAATCGAGCGCCAAATCCCAACAGCAGCTGCCACGAGGCATCACAAGCTGAAACCAGAGCAGGTCATTTCTTCATATCAGCGCTCCGTCTCAGCAAACTAAGCACAAACACTCATGTGTCACTCACTCGTGTTAGAATGAAATAGTCACCTTGTCTATGCGTGACACAATGAAAGGTTTCTTGACAAAGGCGATCCTGGCATCTGTATTGAGAGCGAGAAATTCCTGCATCTCCTCACTGTTGGCTATTTCAGGGATGCCGCACAGTTGCTGAAAAGGTTGAAACAGAAAGAAGCCACCAGAAATGTAGCAGCAGGCCAACAAACAACACGAGTGCACTACAGAAAGGTTTTCCACCAACTTTTAGAAAGGTCTCCAGGAGGCCCTTCCTGGCTTCTATCTTATCACTGTCCATGTTTCCAAACGGCATGTCTGGAAATATTTTCTTTGGACCTTTCACACCTGGAAAAAGATCAGATGAGTCAGACTGGAACAAACAAACTCTCTAAGGTTCTCAAAGGTCTACTGCAACACTCCTTTCAAATGTCGAGCAAAATATAAAGCTTCTGTACCTTTGATGAGTTTCCTCAGTTCTGTTTTTTCTTCCAGTCGTGTCTGCAGATTGAGGAACTCGCTGTAGCGTCTGTTGACCGTGTGATAGGCTACAGACTGAGCAGAAGATGGATTCTCACAGCCCGTCTGTACAGTTTCTGCATCCTCAAAGCCGGCCTGGATGCTTGCCGGGTTCTCACAAGCCATTGCTGTCTCATACTGTAAAGATAAAAAACAAACTGTGAGGCTTCACTGATATCCCAGTGAACGTAAGAATGCACCAGTACAGGCCAAACGTTTGTGACTGTATTCGCATTCCCATCAGTCAGTGCAGGAAAACATGAAGTTTTTTTTATTTTTTATTTATTTTATTTTATCTTCAGTTGTTACAGATGGGACAGACATGGCTGGGGGATAAGAAAGGAAAGGAAAAGAAAAACAGAGGGGAAGAGGGACAGTGAGAAACCCTAACCCTAAGCAAAAAAAAGAGCAACATAAACACAGCACCACCACATTAATAGCTAACAGTAAATATTAAATATTGAATGCTGTTGTGTGGCACGCAGGACCTACAGCGCACAATGTGCTGTGAGGTAGCAGCCACGAAAGGTAGTTTGTGTCTGTGAACACCCGTGTGGATCAGCACGCTTGTATTCAAAAGGTTTCTCCATGTAACGATCTGCTAGGGAGTGTGGGGAGACATAGCCCCACCCCAGGGCATGAAGCAGGCATGGAGGAGATCCAGAGGCCCCAGAGTACGAGGACCCAAGGAGGACCATCAGAGGGGCATCTGTGCCACCCTCCTGGGAAGAGCTGAGGAGAGCCCCAAATGAGGGGTCACCCAGCAGCCACGGAGCAGAGGTCAGAGGGGGCTGCAGTGACGTGCCGTGGGCTCTGCGGGCAGCCAGCCGTGCCAGAGTGAACCGAGCCCCAGGCCCAGAGGCCTGAGGGCCCCCCACACCCCAGAAAAGGCCTGACCGAGCCACGGGCGCCCGACCGTGCCAAGCAGCCACTGTGAGTGAGCCGGTACATACCTGAGCGCCCAGCGCCGCGCACCAAGAACCACCAACGCACTGACACCCGAGGGCATCAGCCACCGGCAGGGAGTGTGGTGGGGGGAGAAAGGCCTCCATACTTTGGATGTTCCCAGAGGGGCGGAGTCTAAGACCCAACCTGACATATAGACACAGACACACCACACAGACACAAACCTGCATTCCCACCCCATATACACATATACAAATACTCAGCACTCACCCAACGTAAAGACAGACAAATAGACACTGTACACACAATCACACTCCCCAAACATACTTTACACCCCAGGTCCAGGTACCCTCACCCCCAGAGGGGGAAACTGCACCTAGATGTTACCCTTTGTGTTAAGTGTTACTGTGTTAAGGTCTAAAACTGATATTAATTATGTGAAATTAATTTTGCTGTTTTATTTCATGTCCACCTGAGAGAACAAAGTGTCCAAATAGACCCTCACTCAGTCACCGCTGAAGCTCGGCCCCAGCCCTCCTTCGGGTCGCTCATCAGCGCGGGGATGACAAACGGCATTACTTTGAATACTGTGTAACTGACTTTTTTCCTCTTAATAAAGAACCTCCTGTGTTTTGTGTTTAGTGGTTTTATCTTTGTCTAATATTTACTTTTCTTTGATGGATTAACCTTGCTATCCAAACGTCCTAGCACTGATTTATTTAACGTTTTAGTAAAGCTCTAAAAACTTTCTCCCAGTGCAGAACGAGTCCTGTTTCTGTGTATTTCAGGGTTTTAAACTCTTAGTTATTAAACAAAACTGAAAGTTAAATATGTTGAAACGTTAAAATTACTGCCTTTTATCATCATTATATTTGTCAGTGCTAAAAACTGCACAAATGCAGAAAAGCTCATCATCATGGCCAAATGCCTGATAGAGAGGACACTCCTGAAAGCAGTGCTGCAGCACTCTCTGGGTGTTTTTCTGTGGGTCATCGATCAGCCCAGTAAACACCAACCAACAACCGCATCGTAGCAAAGTCACATTGTCCTTACTTTGATGGTGTAAAGTGTGTAGGGGTGCGAGCCGGTGCCTCGGTGCTCCTTAGCCGTGATGGTTCCAGTGATGCGGAGGTTTTGGATGATGACGGGTCCCTCGGGGCTGCTGAGGGGCTCAAAACTGAACGTGGGGACAGAGGAACAGCACTGCAATGTACTGACAACACTCAGCTCATTAGGATTCATTACCCCAGTCTGCTCTGCGCCTATAAGAAGGCCTCTGGTGGCGATTATAGACGGGGAACTGCCTTCTCTGTCCAAGGAACGAATCCTGCTGATACTGGAGTCCCTCTCTGCTGTGCTGAGCGATGGCAGGACGCAGCCATTAGTCTGCTCCTCCGATTCTGAGCTCAGCAGGAATTTGGTTTGGCCGTCCACTGGACTGTGGCAAACATCCTCCAAATCCAACCCGTAGTTGGTCTCGACAGATGTGGCGCAATCCTTCCTACTGTCATCCAGACCATCATCTTGTCCGATCATGACCAAAGAATCGCTGGAACTGCGTTTAAAATCAGCCAAAGGAGAATCCGGGTCAGAGTCGTTTTCCTGGTAAAATGGGTTTGACTTGCTTCCTCTTGTGTAGCGCCTTAAAAAGGGTCGAACAGTTTCATCTTCTTCGGCGTTGTGTTGTGGAAAGTCCGCCTCCGCGGAGTCGGGCACATCATCGGCAGCGGGCGTGGCGGTCTCTGTGTGATTGATCTTTTCAGCCTCCGCTCTCTGCGCAGGAACGTCGCTGTTCTCTTGAGGAACATGTGCTGCCTGCCATGCTGGAGCGACCTCTGGGTCATCAGGTGGAGAGGGTAGGAGCGGGGATGAATTTGGTGATTCTGTTGTTTCTGGCGGTTGGCTGACAAATATTTTAAGTATGAGGAGGTTTAACCAGTCAGGGTCCGACAGTTTGGCAACGAGAGGCAGCAGGACATTACAGGTTATCAGCTCTCCAACCACAAACCGTCCAGTGCGCGTTTCCAAGTGCGGTGAAGGCACTAAAACGTGCAGCAGCAAGTCTGCGACTGCCCTCACATAGTTGACTTCCACTGTTTCGCTGGTCACGGCGAGGTGAGGGCTGCTGATGCTGGAATAAGCCTTCCACAGCTGCTCGTTCTCGCTGCTCTCATTTGCTCTCAGAGACACCTGCTGCTCGGTCACCAGCTCCTTGGCTTTCATGTAGTCCTGTAGATGGCAGCCGAACAGATCGAGGACCCTCTGGGTCAGTTCCTGCAGAATTCACACATTTACACGACCCATTAGAGAAATTCTGATTCTCTCCATTTTTAATTCTGCATGTTAATTTAGTTTCTTTACAAGCAACGAAATCTCGTAATAATTCCTGTGAATGTTGCCGTTAACGGTCAAATATACAGTAACATACACTAATAATGGTGTGACCCTTTGTGCAGCAAATGCTACTGATCATCTTGTACGATGGCACAAGTAAATAGTCTGTTCTGTTTTATGCTGGACGTAGGAAAAATGACTAAAGTGACACCGACAAAGGTCGAATAGGCAGAAGGGGTTAGAGCATCTCTGTGGTGAATACCATAGACCGGTGCTGAGCTGTTAGTGGGTGTGCTGAAATACTTCATATGACGATTTGAACTACTTGAAGTCTAAATCGCAACTCACAGGACCTGCTGTCACCTACCACACAGTGCTTCTTATAGAGCTCATGGTTCTCAGAGTCTGAGCTGGTACATAAAGGGAACTACTGTGGTTTCTCTTATTTCCTGTCATATACAGAGGATATTCATTTAATATGTTGATAGAACAGTAGCAGGATGACATCCTCGTAAGTGGATATCAGGCCCATGTAGAGCAAAATTGAGTATTTTAGTCTAAATAACCCAAAATGTGACGTCCACGTATGTGGACGCAGGTCCTAGGATGTTAAAGAACTCAACAGTCACATGACCTGTGGTAATGGGTCACACCTTTCCTAATATTTACCCAGCTACAGTCCAGAATGACTTGTTTACTAACACGTATCAACCCTGTATACATTATTTTAATAGATGGTTTTAACCATCCCAGACTTTTGGAAATCTCTTTACAGATTTTAATGCAGATTTACAAGTGCTCCTCATCCATAGCAACAACAACTGTAGGCAGGTTAACACAAACACTTGTTCTTCAAGTACTTGTAGCGTGCCTGGCCTTCACATTAACTACAGAAAATTCTTGCAAGCACATTGTTAGACCTTGTGAAAGCTCCCTGCTCCTTTAAAGCTCAGTACCTTCCTGTCAGCTGTTCTTGCTCGCAGTTTCAGCCCCATGGCCATGGAGATCATGGCTTCTTCAATCTCTGTTTCAAAAGCACTCTCAGAGGACACAGTGGAGTACCAGGAGGTGACAAAGTCTCTGATGATTTTCTTCACTGTGTTGTGGATCTCCTGGTCCAGATCATTTTCATCCTTCTCAGACTTTGGAATCTGAAAATTAGTAATTAGGAGTCTAAGGTTAACTTAGCCCAAACCGTTTATAATCACATCCATATATTGTAAAACATCAAGCTGTAAACCATCATTAATTATAGACCTACTTGCTCCCAGGTGATAAACCTCTCCAGGTGAATCACACTGTTGGACTCAAGAACAGTCTGCGAGCCGAGCCAGCCCCAGAGCACCAAGAGCAGGCTGGTGAAGACACACAGCAGCCAGATGTTGACCAGCAGGTGGAACAGCACCAGCCAGGCCAACACCACACCGACGCCCAGCAAGCTCCTCTGTCCCCACACCTCAGCCATGATGCTGCAGGGTTTGCTTTCTCACTGGCCTCAACTGGAGAAGTGAAGATCAGGCGTGCCGGGTACCATCACTCCTTAAAGAACCAAAACGATAACACCTGAGTGGCACATCGGAAACAGGACGGGAAGCTGAGTGCAAGCAGAGTGGGGTAAGTTGAAGTAAAGGGGATGAATGTGTAACACAACATATCATCCACGCTGCTTATCACGTACTGACAGCAAACAGAAGAAGTGTTGTAAAATGCTTCACTGACCTCAGGGACGATGTGTCTCGTATCTGCTGAGCCAGCGCGTGTACGCTACAAGCTAACGCTGGTTGTGCCGTGCTTCATGCTTCACTAGCTAACCCGGTGTAGCTATGCTGCGGTGGTACTAGCGTTAGCCCAAAGGCATTAACTGTCGTGCGGAGACCGAACTCCGCTCAGATGTTTCATGACGGTGTACGTCCGACAGGCTGAGACAGCAGCTAAGCAAGATGTCAAGATTAATGTCTGCCCTTTAGCTGCTTCCTACGCCAGTAACAGCAGCAGAGAGGTAGCTGGAAACATGAGCGGCATCGCTGCTTCTTTGTAAAGATGCTGAAATGAAGAGAAGCGCTGTATTTGTCAGAGCTGCAGCACGCACATACCAACCTTACAGTGCTGAACCAAAGACACGTCACTCCAGGAGCGCGCGACGCCTGCTCATAAACGCATACAACAAGCTACAGCGCGAGCTCAGACAGACATGCACCCTGCACGAGCCGTCCAGCACTCAACGAGAGGTCTCGTGAGCTTCTCGGCGTCAACTCCTCGGTCTGGTTTGTTTACTTCCTGTATTGCGAGCTATGACGTATCGATTGGGGCAGGCTCTAAGGCTTCGGAGGCAACCGACTTCCGGTATTTGCCAAAAAGTGATTGCCCGTATTCAAACTGCTGTAAATGGCTTGTTGGCCTATAATATGTGAAATGTATTTCAAATGTATCCCTCACGAATGATATCAAGTCATCGTGAGACACAGACAGCATTCCTGTCGCAACGCAATCAGTTTATGGCAAAGCGACTTTTATATATCTTTGATTTATCCAGTTAAAAATCCCTCTTTGTAAGTCCTGTTCACTAAAGTCTATTCACCAATATAAGTAAAGACATTACACATAAAAAAACACATGGAGACATTGGAAATCAGTCTGTAATTTGCATTTTTACAAATTAAATATTAGTTTGCTATTTTGTGTACACACTTTACACTCATTCACTCATCAACTTGCATAATGGATTTATCATCAGGTCACAATATAATCTGAAGTCTCCATCTTTCTAACTCTGTGCGATGCTGTCAGTCTGTCAGCCAGTTTGCTTGCACTGAAAACGTTTACTTTACGTGACGGGGCGTGGTCTGCGGTGCAGTGCAGGGATGCCGGACGCACAATCGTGCCCCGTCGACTTAAAATCTGTACTGGGTCCTATCATGTTGTTGTTGTTGTTGTTGTTGCGTGTGCGTGTTTCTGAACAGCAACCGTGAATAAAATATTATGGAAGCACTAACCCGTGGATATATTACAACTATTTTTTTTAAAAATATCTGTACTCTGTAAAGTTTCTGATATTCAGTCATTTATTTATTCACTCATTCACTGTGGTCGGTCACATTGACTGGAGGGCTGTCACAGTTGAATCTTGAAGCTGATGTGAATATCTGAGTCAGGATGAGGCTGAAAGGACTCAAACTGAGTTAAATCCATGTTAAAGTGAGCCTGCAAACAGTCTGTGGTCTGAACATTACATGTTGAAATCTGTTCACAGATTCAGTCATTAAATTTGATAGATACGGTCTACTGAAAAATCACCAAAGGAGTCTCAGTGGATCCACGACGGATGTCTAATGTCTCGGTATAGCCTACTGTGTCCTGGTCACAGTCCAGATAAGAATCGTGGATTCAGATTTCATCAAGCTCAGATCCAGTTTGGCTCCAGTCGTTTCCCAGTTCATCCCATTCAGATCTCTTCACGATGGTTTAACTTTTCCCGACACGATGTGTGTTCTTTATTCAAACTGGTTCATCCTCCCAAAACTATACTGAGATTTTTTTTTAAACGACTTACTCTCAGTCTTTAAAATACACTGCCGGGACCACAGAATCCAAACACAGGAAGTTAATTCGTGAGCAGAAGAAGTGCTGATGAATACCTCACCACTCACTTGGAAACAATCTCAAAATGTTAAAAAGAAAGAGAGCAGGTTCATCTGAAGTATTTCTTTAAATCAACAGCAGCTGAATTTTAGTTCAGTTCAAAGGAGCATGAAAAGAACGAACTCTCTGAGCTTGTGTGGTACTTTCCCCCCAAACATATTGAGTAGATTTATTGAGCTGAGCTTCTCCTCAGGGTGCAGGCTGAGCTGTACCTTTCACATCATACATGAACATGGCTGACTTAACTCCCAAAGCCTCATTAGTTCATCAGCCTTGGAGTTTTTCCATACACTGACCCATGACTTAGAACAATGCTGTGCTCAGCTATACATCAATGTAGATACTGTTAAATTCACAACCCGTGAGTGTGAGCTGAGCTATAAAAATCAGTGTTTACTGATTTTCTTGCTGTAAAATCCAGCTTTTACGCTGGATACAGACATTTTTCTTTAAATACCACAGGTAATTAAATACTTCCTCGGTTATTTCCTTTGCTTATAAAATTATCTGGGGAGTGTCAGATTCCCTTCTTTCATTTCATTTCAGAAATGAAAACGTTTTTTTCAGTGCACTCTCTGAACACTTAGATGGCACACTTGTTCTTGGAGGCGACCTCAACCTTGGACTAAATGAAGACATGGATAGGCTCAATACAGCAGGAACTCAGCGTAATTGGCAGTCCACAAATATAATCAAACAGTATATGAGCGACTTTGGTCTTTGCGATGCATGGCGCTCCCTTCACCCCACCAGTAAGGAATATACTTTTTTCTCACATGTCCATCACTCCTACTCTCGTCTGGATTATTTTTTGGTCAGCAGCTCACTGCTGAACGACATTTCAGACACTGAGATTCATCCTATAGCTGTCAGCGATCATGCTCCTGTATCTTTAACACTAATGCACAAGAATAATACTACGCCAAGAAAAAACTGGAGATTTAATATATCACTACTTAAAGATGAAGACTTTATTAAATACTTTAAAAAAGAGTGGACTTCATATTTGGACTATAATGACACTCCCGAAACATCAGCTTCTGTTCTATGGGAAGCAGGGAAAGCTGTGATGAGAGGTAAAATAATTTCTTTCTCATCACATAAAAAGAAAAAAGAAAACAAAAATATAGAAATGAAAACTGAGGACATGAAAGTCGGAAAATGAAACTTAACACTTGCCACTTTGGTTTCAGTTTCCACATCATATAACTGCCTTCCATGTGCTATTATGACCCGGACACAGAAGGAGCTGAGAGGTGAGTGTTTGCACATCCTGTGGTCTTTACTGTATAGACAGTTATAGTAAATTTAATAAAAGTACATATGTTGTTATGAGTGCAATGTCTGTGAAGGTTCTCAGTCATCCAGGTCATCGTAGTCTTCACTTTTGCTTTTCAAGCAACTTAAAGAAGTCCAGACGCCTTTCTTTCCAAGCTCCTTAGATTATGAATGTAATGTAATGCAGCTTTAGGTCTGACTGGGGCATTTTTTTGGCCACCACTAAATGAGCCTTTTCAGGTCAGATATGAAAACGAGTGAAGACGGAGTAAAACGAGGTATGCTGATGACTAGTATAACCTCACTAATCTGATTTGTTCAGTGTGGTTGACTCTGGAGCCAGTGTGGGAAAATATTTCTGAAAGACCGGAGGGAGCCACACAGTCGCTCATTAAAATGACCTTGTGTGCAATTTCACACATGCCATGCGTCCGGGTTTTTCAGAAAGCCTTATTTCATACGGTGAGTCACAGGGTTGATAGGTTAGCTCTGTGAGGGTCTGTGGGTCATTCCTCCTCAGCCATGAACAGGCTCATGACAACTTACGAGACACTACCTTTGACAGAGGTGAGTGAAACACGGCCTGCACTGCTTTCACTCTGGATTTATTAACTGAAATCACTACTGGTGCTTTTGGGAGATTTAATGTGTTGTATATTGTTTCCAGCATATTTTAAAAAAGACAATTTTAGGCTTTTCTTTGTTCGTAACTGTTCTGCCTGAGCCTCGCCAACTTAATTTAGAGCTTGTGTCCGTTAGGTTTCCATTTCCTCTCACGGTGTGAAAAAAAAGCCCAGACTGTGGAGTTCCATCGTCGAGATGACGTCTCACATGGCACTGTGCAAACTCTGTGAGTACAAAACAAGCTGCTGCAAAGTCACTCTCATAAAAAACCCTAACTGGGAAAATCCGGTATCTTCTCGTCATTTCTCCTCTATTTATAAAGTTAGCAGTAAAGGAAGGAAACTGGGACTTTGTGGTTACTTGGCAACCCCTTGGGGGATTTTTTTATGAGCCACAGTTTGACTTCATCGGCTGAGTTAACATCTTTTCTGTCACCATCAGTTCCTCTGGTTCTGGTGGCGGCTGTGGTGCTCACTGTGAATGGGATAATAGGAGATCCCCTGTTTGAATGCCTCCAAGACACAGACTACAGCGAGCTTCTTGACATCGTGAAGAAAGGTCTTCCTGCTACAAAGACGCCTCGACACGTAGCAATCGTCGGCGGGGGCATCGCTGGACTGACGGCTGCCAAGTTTCTAGAAGATGCTGGACATAAGGTAATTTACAGTCAGGGAAAAAATATTTAAACTACACTCTCTCTGGGAGTAATTTTCTGAGTCATTACTGTTGGTGCTAAAAGTGCATATGCTTTTCAAACTGAGTGTCATGGCTGTGTGTCCCCTTGGACATCAAAGGTGACCATAATCGAGGCCAGTAATCGTATCGGAGGACGTGTGGAGACCTTCAGGAACAGAAGAGAGGGCTGGTATGCAGAACTGGGGGCCATGAGGATCCCAAGCTTTCATAAGTGAGTAAAGAGACGCACATGGCAAATAGACACCCCCTCATTTAATCAAGGAAAATATCCTGTTGGAAGTAAGAACTGAATGATGCCAGAAGAAATGTACTAGCCTGTAGAGTTTTCAGTACTTGTAAGATTTGAGCCTCTAAGTAACTAGGAAGAGTCTAACAAAACACTAAAGATCTTCTAGCTAAATGGTTAAAATACCGTATATATTCACACAGGATAACTAATGTGCTTATGTCACAGGATTTTGCTTTCTTTTGCGTCCAAATTACAAATACCTATGAACCGCTTCATCCAAGATGACATCAACACCTACTACTTGGTAAATGGAGAGCTACATAAAACCTATACAGTTGAAAACAACCCCAGCGTGCTCAACTACAGCTTGTCTGACAGGGAGAGGGGGAAAACGGCCGCTCAGCTCTTCAGCCAGGCGCTGTGGAAGGTTTGTTCATGTGCTGCTTTGTTGCACATGTCAGTGTGAATCTTGTCTTGTAAATATTGTGATTTTCACACAGGTGAGAGATGATGTGAAGGCAATCGGCTGTAGTGCCACATTGGATAAATATGACTCCTACACAGTGAAGGTAAAGGTTTAATTACCTTGACACTCGATGTCATACCGATCACAGCTGTAATCTGTTGGGGGGAAATGTCCTCACAGGAGTATCTGGTGAAGGAGGGCAATCTGAGCCGTGGAGCCCTGAGGATGATTGGGGACATCCTGAATGAAAACAGCCTCTTCTACACATCACTGATCGAGATGATGTACATGCAGACAGACATCAGTGACAACGTTGAGTAAGAAATATTCATATGTCACAGTGGGATGTTAAGAAGCCAGGGAAGAGGAACAGCAGCTAAGATATGCTTCTGATTCTGAGTGGTTGGTCTTCCATACCTTCTAGTGCCACCATTGTTAGACTGTACTCCAAAAGGGCAAAATAGTTGATTTAAACACTTTGTAGAGCTGAGGGAACAGATTCATGTGGCACTTCTCCTTTGTTTCGTCATTACTGTATATGTTATATGGGGCGACCGTGGCTCAAGAGTTGGGAGTTCGCCTTGTAATCGGAAGGTTGCCGGTTCGAGCCCCGGCTTGGACAGTCTCTCTCGTTGTGTCCTTGGGCAAGACACTTCACCCGTTGCCTACTGGTGGTGGTCAGAGGGCCCGGTGGCGCCAGTGTCCGGCAGCCTCGCCTCTGTCAGTGCACCCCAGGGTGGCTGTGGCTACAGTGTAGCTGCCATCACCAGTGTGTGAATGTGTGGATGACTGGTTGTGTAAAACGCTTTGGGGTCCTTAGGGACTAGTAAAGCGCTATATAAATACAGGTGATTATATGTGTAATTTTTCTTATTACTTATAACACTGTGACCACTGACAGGTGAAGTGAAGAACACTGATTCTCTCCTCATCATGGCACCTATTAGTTGGTGAGATAAATTAAGGAGCAAGTAAACATTTTGTCCTCAAAGTTGACGTTAGAAGCAGGAAAACCTAACGATAAAACAGCTGGGTCAGAGCATCTCCAAGCAACAGTAACCTGCGACAGGGCCGTGGACAGTCAAGACTCACTGATGCATGTGGGCAATAAAGACGAAGACGAAGAGCAAACAGCTGAAAGAGGTTCAAGCTGACTGCGATAGAAAAGTGTCAGAATTGACAGAGTTTGGTTGCTGTGTAGCTGCAGACCAGTCAGGGTGCCCGAGCTGACCACTGCCCACCACCAAAACCACCAATGATCAGCATCAGAACTGGACCACGGAGCAATGGAAGAAGGGGGCCTCGTCTGGTGAGTCACGTTTTACATCAGGTGTGCATGTGTCGCTTACCCAGGCAACACCTGGCACCAGGATGCATTGTGGGTAGAAGGTGAGGCGGCAGAGGCAGTGTGATGCTTTGGGCGATGTTCTGCTGGGAAACCCTGGGTCCTACCATCCATGTGGATGATACTTTGACACGTAGCACCTACCTGAGCATCGTTGCAGACCATGGACACTATTATATAGGGGTGGGTTTTTATAATCGATTTATCGATTAAAATCGATTCTGGCTTGGATAACGTAAAATCGATTCATTAAAATCCTGAATCGATTTTTTAATATAAATTTATTTTGTCCGAAATGCCAGAATCTCTGGTGACATCTCACAAAATTTCAAGAACCACCAAACAGTAAATGAGAGCAGGTACAGGGATTCTGCACATAGACTTAAACACACAGCGGGACCCGTGGATCAGAATCAGTTAGATGTCGCCTTTCTCACAGTCGGGGCTGAAAGCCGACAGCTCGCTGATCCGGGTCCGCGCTTTGTGTTCACGCCCTTTATGCGCTGATTCTAAAGCTGTTAGTTTGATCTCTCTCCAAACAATATTGACCGAACCAGCAGCTAAAGAAGATCCAAACGCTTCACATAAACATCGTCATGAATTCACTCTTTTACTGTTTTGCTTCCATTGCGATGCACAGCTCTCTCTCTCTCCCTCTCTCCCTCCCCCTCTCTCCCCCCCCCCCCCTCTCTCGAACAGTTTCGCTTTCTTCATTATTCGCTTGCTTGTTACGCACAAGTCTACTGTTGCTTACAGGCTGTCGGCCGCTGTTTTTTCCCTTTTACATTCTTCCGAAAAGAAAACCTCATTTCTGCTGTTCAATACTGAACAAATTGAAACTTTTTAAAATTATTCAAAATGCAAAATGCTTAGCCGTGTGTCTAATAAAACCGCTGTAACGTCAGAGGTAATGTTCATTAATTAATGGTTTTCTTTCGTTTTTGATGTACTGCAGAATATTTTTATAAAATCCCAGGCCAGGAAAATCACCTACATGTTTTTCTGTGTTTTATCTTCAGCTACTTTGACACAAAGGCCTCTGCTGTGATGCTCACACCTTGGATAAAGTCTTGAGAGTGTCAGCTTCCTTTTTATAGATACAAAAATATGTAAATGTCCTGATCTGAATTATATCTCTGACTGTCAAAATTTCCCAGATTTAAATCGAATCGAATCGAATTAAATCGAATCGTGGATCGAATCGATTCGGGACCTTGTGAATCGGAATTGAATCGATTCTAGAAATCAGTGACGATACCCAGCCCTACTATTATACACTCCACGGAGGCCACACCTCGCCACTTACAGGATCAAATGATCTGTCGCTAACTTGGTGCCAGATGCCACAGCACACCTTAGGGGTCTGGGGGAGTCCAGGCCTCGATGGGTCAGAGCTTCCGTGGCAGTGAAAGGGGCACATAATGGTCACAATGTTATGGCTGATTGGCATAATTCAAATTTATAGAAAATAAATGATTAGTTCAGCTTTAGCGGAGTATTGTGTATTAAGGGATGTTTTCTTGAATTTCTTTCAGGTACTTTGAGGTGACTGATGGCTTTGAACACCTGCCCAGAGCTTTCTATCAGGTCTTAAATGCCACCATCCTCCTCAACTCCAAGGTCAAGCTCATAAACCAGACAGGTGGTAGAAATGTGACCATCACCTATCAGGACCAGCACAACTCCCTGACTAACCTAACGGTGGACTACACCCTGGTCACTGCCACAGCCAAGGCCACCCTGTTCATTGACTTTCAGCCCCCTCTCTCTGGGGACAAGATGGAGGCCCTGCGCTCAGTTCACTACACCAGCTCCACAAAGGTGGTGCTTAGTTTCAAGGAGCGCTTCTGGGATAAAGAGGGCATCAGAGGAGGGAAGAGCATCACAGACCGTCCCGCTCGCTTCATCTACTACCCCAGCCACAGCTTCCCCGGGACATCCGCAGGTGCACTGCTGGCATCCTACACCTGCTCTGACGACTCCGCCCTCTTCCAGGGCATGAATGATGGGGAGCTGATGGCTGTGGTCCTGGAGGACTTGGTGAAGATCCATGGAGAGTACATCAGGCCTTTGTGGACAGGGGGGCTGGTGAAGAAGTGGGGCTTGGATCCTTACAGTCTGGGAGCCTTTGTCCTGTTCACACCTTACCAGCAGGGGCACTATGCCAGAGAACTGTTCCAGAGTGAGGGACGGGTACACTTTGCAGGGGAGCACACAGCCACACCTCACGGATGGATCGAAACGTCCATCAAGTCTGCACTCAGGGCAGCTAAAAATGTTAACAGTCTTACACTGTAGTGTTTCATGCAGCAAACGTTTATTCCATGTTCACTCCTTTATCGTCTGATTTCATGAACACTGTTCCAGCTCAGTGCTGTGTGCTCCTGGAACCCCCAAGCCTCTGGAGAGCTAACTTTGGTGGCCGTACCCTGAGACGGATAACAGGCAGTAGTAGTAGTAGTAGTAGTCACTCCAGTGTGATGTTTATTTTCTGTTACGAATGTACTGTTGATGTGCATCTATTAATTGATAGACAAAAGGTTTGTCTGTTACAGGCACTTTGATCAGATTTGCAGCGCTTCGCTCTTAAAGTTCCTCCTGTGTCTAAATACCAAGTTTCAGTCGGATTAAGTGCAGAAATCTTTCTATGTTACATTACGTTGAAACTTGTTTGCAGAAAAAGTGGATGAACAATGGACAGAGCCCTGTGATTCATTCATTTATGTTTTATTTAATTTTATCTACACGGTACTTCATGACTTCATTTTGCACGTATGTTGAACCACAAAGTAAATCTCTGGATTTTCCCTGTCAGCGTATGACTCGAAGTAAAAAGATGTAAGCATGAAAAACGGCTGGTTCATATTTAATGTGGTGGAACACTAACAGACTAGCTCCTGGCAGCGGCACAGTTTGCCTGTTTGCTGTGATGAGCTCTTTGCAGTTACTTTTTAACATGTGCATGGAGCTGCAGGTCACTCAACATATAATTAATGCAAACACTGAATTTTTGGTGCTAGATTCTAAGTGAACAACTCCATTACATTTATGCAGCTGTTTGGATAAAAAAAAAGACAGTGTTTGAATTCTTCCTAACTCCAGACTGCTCCTCTAAGCCCACCTCCCTTCTAATGGCATTAGATTTTCACCTGAGTGGAGCTTTTCGAGTGCTGAAATGATTATTGATAGCCTCTCTTTTTGACATAAAACTCTAGGAGTAGAGAAATGTCCTGAAATCAAGTATTTAAAGCAGACTGAGTGGACTCAGACTCCTCTGCGATATGCACTGACAGAATAACAATTATAATTCTCTATCATTTTCCTCGTCTACTATTGATCAGAACATAACGCAGAAGCACCTTCTGCTTTCAAGAGAAAGCAGAAGGTGCCAAGCGAGGAGCTGCCCAGCCTTTGCTTTCAGCTCTATAGATGTCGTTTAGGAAAGTAAATAATAATCTTGAAGTTTCAGATGGATGAAAGGGAAAAAACATCAGGCAACATTGTTTCTTCAGGTGAAACATTTAAGATTTATTATTACCAGACTTCTCCAGGCTTGCAGATTTCCTCTCCCTTCCGTCCTCCAGTTTGATCATATGACTGCACCCCTCCCCCCATAAGAGTTCCTCATCATCTCTCAAACGCCAGCTGTTATACCCACGTACACAAAGTCTTCTTCGTGTCATCTCCCATCAAGTTAGGAATAAAAAAAACATAATACAGTCTGACTGCGGTGCGTTATCACTGAGTGCCTTTCTGCACCATCTGTGTGAAGCGGTTGGTGATGCTGAGGGTGGTGTCAATGAATCGCTCCACGCAGCTCACCAGGCACGTCTCTGTCCTGTAGTCCAGCTTTGAGCCCGGAGTGTCCACACATTTATCCCAGCAGACGTCGGTGAAACTGTGCACCTGCAAACCACAGGACACAGACGGGAACTGATTCAGCTCAGTGTTATTTATAGAATGTCGAAGCATCGCGGCTGATGCCAGTTAATGTTTATTAAAAAAGAAAAGGCTGAAATCTGATTACTGAACACATGTAACCAAGATTCATGCCGGACTCTAGAAGACAGCATGTTTCTGTGTGTACAGGAAACTATTTAAATCAATCACAGAACTGATGTGCATGGAGTTAAAAACACACGTCTTCTGCCTGTTATGGTTGTGAGAGCTGCTTCTATGAATGTTTATTTAGAATGAGAGGGGGAAAGGTTACCAGCTGCCACACTGGATGCTTGTCTACGGAGCAACTAACGTGCACTGCTCTCCACACAACGATGGTTACCAATTCCTTCACTGACTCGGTCTGTCTATCACTTATAGAGCACGGCTCGCTGTGAAGCGCCCCTTAATAAATTTGTCCACAGCCACATCCATCATATTTTCTTATACATCTGCTGTTTAGTGATTCAGCTAACCTGCTCCATATTTCGGACATCCACCAATTATCCCAGCGATACCAAAGGTCAAATAAACGATTAATGATCATCTTTAAAGCTGCAATGTAACCACACACAGTACTGACTGGATTACGCCGAGCTTTGAATCCACGGTTAACAAAGCTCAGCATGTGGATCTAGAGGATATATTAACTCTATGTTCTTCAACGCGGAAACACCTGGACAAGAAGCAGATGTTCTTCCAGCTGTGTGATGTCCAGTTCTAATACAAACTGGTCTCTTGTACAGAGACATTAACGGTCAACTAAGCACGTGTAAGACGTCAGATCACGTCGTGCAATGAACTACATCTGTCGGAGGACAGTCAGCCCCTGTCCTCTTACAGACCTGAGCCTGGAACTGCGCTTTCTGCTGCTCGACAGCGATCATGCGCTGCAGCTGCGTCGCCTCTGCCTTCTCCGACGCGCTCAAGTTATCAAAGCCGTCCATGTCTTCTGCCCGTCGGCTGCACAGGAGCTCCGAGCACTGCTCAAGCACAGAGGTGACCTTCTCTTCCACCGGCGCGGTTTGGGAAACAGCGCTAATCACACGGTGCCCTGCAGACGGCGGCGCTTCCTGTTTGCGTTGTTTGACGCGCTAAATGCGACGCAACAAAGGACGCGTGCAAAGATGTTTCATGTTGAGCAGCAACCCCCCAAACACCGACCGGTACGGTTATTAGCGTACAGACGCATGTTTCACATCCAGCTGTAGAGACGTGTTTTATAGAAGGAATGAGGATTACAGAGAACTCACAGTTTATTTTCACATAAAGAAGTCAGAAAATAAAATAACAACAAACAAAACACTGGTGCTGTTAATTTACTTCTTAATTATGAAAGTGTGTATGAATGAATTGTAGTGGTGGAGTCAGCGCAGTAAAAACACATTTATGTCTTCTTTACCTGATCACAAACATGCCTGTGTCTCTGCAGACATTTCTCAGAGGACTCTGGTGGCATTTAGTTTTCTAATTGTATGATGTTCCACGAGTATGGAAGACTAAAACAGTCAGTCAGCAAATCATTGTTTTAACAAAATAAAAGGTTGACATTGAAGAGGTACTGCAGATGGTTCTACAATAATTAAGAAATTAATTAAGAAAAACAATTAGTGATTTATTGCTTCCCATACATTTGTTATATCATTTGCTGCAATTCGATCAGTCGATATTTATTGTCAAACTTTATGTCCATAGTTTAAAAACCAAAAACACAAAATATAAAGCTTAATAAAAAAAGAAAATATCTGTAAACATATAAAACCATAATATAAATAAAACGTATTAATTATTTTAGATTCATTTATTTCTTGTGTTGTTTTGTACAGCCACAGTTGACCACCTTCTAAAAACAGACACTTAATAGGAATGAAACAAATGTTGTAGTCCACATAGCACACCATATAATACTATTATTAGTTATTGGTATTTATTTAAAATACATAATAATTAGGTGATCATCTCGAACACCCACAATCTTTGTGACGCCACGTCGACAGGATTACATCCGGGTTACTGCCGTGACCTTGGTTGGTTGTTCATCATGGCGGCCATCGTCAGGTTGAGTTCTGTGTGCCGCAGAGGAATTAAACGTGAGTAGCGCTGCTTCTCTCCGGGGTTTATGACTGTTCTAAGCATGTGTGCTTACTTTAGGGCCGCAGTTCGACAGCAGGCCGATTTGACGGAAGTGAAGTCAAGTGTTGGCCGTAGACGAACAAATGGCGCCAGCTGCAGACTTTTCAAGATCACGGTTTCACTGAAGCATCCTGCTGTCAGTATTAGCCGCTTTATTGCTACCTGTCAGTGGCCAGCGCCAGCTAGGTATGAGTAGTGCCAAAGGCCGCTTTGCTAGCATGGTGACGTCGCTGTCGGACCGCGGCGTTATCGCTCAGCACTGTCCACCAAAGATTATTCAGAAGTTGGAGAATTATTACTTCGAAGGAAAAAGGAGGCAAAAGACCTGAATTGCAAGATTTGTAGTCAATGACAGGCCTCTTAAAAAAGTAAAATAGAAATCGGCTCCCTTCCTTTGACGTTTTAAAGAGCACAGTAAAGTTTGCGTTAGGGTAAGGCTGCTCTCGTTTGGCTGTTTGTGTGGATGATTTCCAGCTGTAATCGCACTATTACATAGCCTTCATGTGTTCATAACAAACACAAGAAAATATAAACGTTTTAAAGAATTATATACAGTGTGTGATAGTTATGATTACGCTCATTCTATCTGATTAAATTCCGCTAGTGTTCGTTGTGAAGCAGATCTTAAAATGCTTGATCTTGACTGTGAGCTAATACAGAAGCACCAGTGAACTTCCAGACCGACGCCAATATTTTCTTCTGTCTGTTCGTGCTGTTGTTGTCATCCCCCTTTGTGCCAGGAAAAAAGCATTTATTATTTAATTAAATTAAAAACACAACGCTTTCTTTCAGTTCCTCATTTATTCATTTATATTTTTCAGTTCAGATCTACGTGACATAGCAGATCATTAACACAGTGCTGCTGTGCACAAAGGGAAATGCTCCAATGCTCCATGGAGCTTGAAGGGGACAGTCTCTTAGAGTAAAGACACCACTAATTATTTTACCTTAACTGTGTGTGATGTGTCGCAGTTTAAAACTCGTGGTGTTCTGGGAGAATGTACAGTATTGAAATGGAGGACATGTAGGAAGCACTGCACTGGAGCCTATCCCAGCTGTCATAGCTGTTTTTTATTTATGAGAAAAATGAGATCCACATATGAGGACATTTGTTTTAAATTTTAATAGAAGAGTGGCAGTATAATGTCCTCGTAAGTGGATATCAGGCCCATGTAGAGCAGAATTTAGTATTTTGGTCTAGACAAGAGAACATGTGATGTCCACGTGTGGACACCAGGTCCTCGGAGGTTAAAAAATACATTTGGCATCAAAAGTAAGGAAATTTGGTTTGGGTCATTATTTCTTTGTAACAGTGCTTCTTGGCATTGAAGATGTTGGAAGACCAGTTATTTCACCTTTAATAGTACCATATTTGTAAGGAAAATACATTTTTTTTGTTGAGCAAGGAACCCATGCAATGACAATCAGATGCCTGATTAGCAGCACCTGCGAGCATGCACACTGCTCTTGTAGTTGGTTTCTGCTCCAACCACACCACGTTTAACTGATCTGTGTAGGGTCCATGCCATAGGGCAAACTAAGATGCAGTGTTATCTGCAGTGAGCCCTGGTACCATTGAAGGCCATGTTCCATCTATCAGGGGTAAATGGCCTGCATTTGTATAGCGCTTTTCTAGTCCATAGGACCCCAAAGCGCTTTACACTACATTCAGTCATCCACCCATTCACACACACATTCACACACTGGTGATGGCAGCTACATTGTAGCCACAGCTGCCCTGGGGCGCACTGACAGAGGCGAGGCTGCCGGACACAGGCGCCACCGGGCCCTCTGACCACCACCAGTAGGCAAACACGGGGTTAGTATCTAGGGGGTGTCCTAATTAGACGACGACACCACAAAAAGAGTTTCCTCACACCGTACCACTTAGGCTACGTTCACTCTGCAGGTCTTAAAGCTCAATTCCGATTTTTTTGATCAAATGCGATTTTTTTTTTTTTTTTTTTTTTTTTTTTTTTTTTTTTTGTCTGCTCGTTCACACTACAGATAAAACGTGACAGCAAACGCGCTCTAGTGTGAACGCTCAAAGCGGCCGCATGCGCAAAAGAAGGCGTCACACACAACGTGCTCTGTTTAGACCCAGAGCAACAGTGTTGTGTGACTGATGGCCTTAATATAAAGACTTGTTTCGGACTTTACGTTTCCCAATTTTGCTTTAAGTTATAAAGTTATTGTGTTATCTACATTTGGCCTAATAATGATCCTTATTGCTGTTTTAGAGGATAGCTGCAGATTTCTGTCAGAATCTGCAGATTATACATGGTAAATGGTAAATGGCCTGTATTTATATAGCGCTTTACTAGTCCCTAACCAAAGTGCTTTACATATCCAGTCACCCACCCATTCACACACACATTCACACACTGGTGATGGCAGCTACATTGTAGCCACAGCTGCCCTGGGGCGCACTGACAGAGGCGAGGCTGCCGGACACTGGCGCCACCGGGCCCTCTGACCACCACCAGTAGGCAACGGGTGAAGTGTCTTGCCCAAGGACACAACAACCGAGACTGTCCAAGCCGGGGCTCGAACCAGCAACCTTCCGATTACAAGGCGAACTCCCAACTCTTGAGCCACGATCGCCACCAGTACAAAAAAATGTTCACGTTTCTCCAACGTTGTCTTCCCAACAGTTTCACTGGATGGCCAGGAAGCGTTCGCGATGTCTTCTCCGTCGCTGATAATCGGCGTCTGTCTTGTGTCAGTGACGTAAAAGACGGATTTAATGCGACGTGACCATCAAACAGCAGTCGCTTTCTAAAACATCAGATATGTATCGGATTCAGCACCACATACCAAAGTGACCCAGGTCGGATTTGAAAATATCGGATTTGTGCCGTTCACACTGTCAGACCATGATCAGATAGATGGTCGCAGAGGGTCACAAAAGTCGGATTTGATGCGCTTTCGCCTGCAGTGTGAACGCAGCCTTGGAAACGTAGGCAGTCTGTGAAAGGTTTGCAGGACGGTTTGCCTGTTGGCTCTCTACCCACACCATCAAGAACAAACTGCTAACAGCCGATCTCCAGTCACATAGGGCAGCAGAATAAGCTGTTTGGAGTTAGCAGAGAAGATTAGGCAGGTTTTTCATGACCGCGACCCACAACTGCGTTTTGTTTACAAATGTGGGACTGTTCAGGAAATAAACAGGTTGGAAGTTTGAGTAAAGGCAAAGCTTCTTGGAAAAGATGGGAGTTTAAAAATAATTAGGTTAAAGGAGCGACGTCATACACTTGAAAACATGTCAACACACTGCCTGGTGAAACCCCGCCCCCTTGTGGTGAAATTCAGCATTGTGCAAATCCAGAAAGTACCTTTTTTAAATTTAGAAACTGAACACTCACAAAACATACACAACATTATGAGGAAAGGAAAAGTAAAGCAGCCAGATGTGTTTGTGACTTTGTGTTTTCTCTCCTCAGCTCTGTTCTATCAAAGCGCGTTGCTGGTCAGGCCGCTGGCTGTACCCCACAAACACCTGGAGCAGCCGAACCTGCTGACGGCGAGGATTCATTCGTCACAGAATCTGAAGGGTCAGTGTTGACGTAGCGCCCTGTGTGCAGGTGTTGTACAGAACGAGAGGTGCACGTAGATTATTTAAATACCACAACCTCAGAAACCTCTGTGGCAGTCATCAGCTCTGACACACTTAAATCAACATAAGCTTTCTAAGCTGCACATGTTCTACTTTTGACTCAACGTAAGTGTAGCGTGTGTGACACACATTACATTTCAACACCAGTGGAGGTCCAGTGGGGCGGTCCTGGCATCTGAGGAGCTGGTTAGCTTTCCAAGAGCAGAAAATGGCTAGTTCAGACATGTTTTGCATTAACTATAATCTTAATGGAGGGCGAGAGAGAAGCAGAATGGAGCGCTACACCCCGAGGGCGAAAGGAGGAGCCATTGCAGGCCGATTGTGTCACACGCAGTCATCACTGAGCCTGGAACAACCCTGATGCGATCGTGGTCACAGTCGGGCTTGGTCAGGGTCACGAACCTGGCAACCGCTCAGCAGGTACAGGTGTCTGAAGTGGAGCAGGATCGCTTTGGTTCCTGTTTTGGATCTTCATGGTTTCGCCCTCACGTGTGCACACAGCGTTTTTTTCCACATGAACACAGGCGGTGACATTTTGGCCTGTTTGGAGGTCATGTGGTTTACCCACGATGTGGGTCCAGAATGAAGGAGCCTTCTTTCTGTTTTTGCTCAAATGTAAAAATACGTTCATATTGAGCCAGAATATGATTCACCTTTTCTTACTTTAGTGAGTGATAGTCCTCCTTCTTTTTGTCAGAGTTTTTCTTTGGCTCTTTTGTCTCTCCAGTCCTTATATCTGATCAGTTTCACATTTGTAACGCTGCGTAACACCAACCGTGAGTCTTTCAACAAAGGCACTTAATACGTGCAAAGCAAGATAAAGAAAATAAATCCTTGGCCAATATATCACAATTTCAGGTGTTTAAATTGTATCGCCCTTAAATTCTACATCGGTTGTAACAATGTGGATTTCCAGCTTATCTTATTATAACAGAAAGGTTTCCAGTCTTTGTTATAGTGAAGAAACAATCAGTTTTCCTGTCCTGCTGAGAGAGATAAGAGAAATATGCCCGCTTCAGCCACATTAGAGGCTTTTGAGCATTAATGATGACTTTATTATTTTTAACCATAAAATCATCATTTAAAACTGCATTTACTTGGATGCCGATACAAGGACAGTGTCACAGCTCCACGTCTGGTTTGTGCAGCTTAAACAAACTGAACGTGAGAGCAGAGCTGCAGACGTTGTCACCCTCAGATTGGTGCCAAGTTCACTGCTTGCCAATGATGCTGATGGATTACTGACCATACTTGTTATCTACAATTTGTGCAACATTAGATACAAAAAACTGAAAAAATAATCGCAGAAAGATGTTCAGTAAAGACACAAGCGGCTCAGTGAAGTAGCCAAACCTAATATGCAGGAGACCCGGTCTTTCCAGTGGCATGTGTAGAATTTGAGATGCATGTGACTGAGTCAGATTGAAGTCTGCTCAGAGCTTCACATTGTTCGGCCTTCTGATGATCTGCAGTTTATCTTGCTTCACAGCGAGTTCCACCTCCAAAGCGGCCTCTCTGCACTGGACGGCAGAGCGAATGCTGAGCGTGCTGCTGCTGGCCATGGGCCCTGTCGCTTATTTCAACCCTGGTCCTGTCATCAATTACTCTCTGGCTGCTGCCCTGACCCTTCACGGACACTGGTAAGACTAGCAGTCAGCTGATCCCTGGTTTCACTTGTTTCTAAAATGTTATTGCAAATATTCGCAAGCCTCAGGTAAAATATTCCTGACGCCTGTGTTTTATTTGAACAGTAACGCTAAGCTGTCTTTTTTTAGAGCTTTCACTTCCTGAAAGCTATATAAGCTCTCGCCAGTCTGTCACAATACCAGGACACTGTCCAGGCTGCATTTATGACTGAGACAGAGAAACAATATTTCCTCATTCAGCTCTCAATACAGAGCTGGTTTATTAGGTACAGTGATTGTGTATGATTGACACGAACAATGTTTCTCTGTTTATTGACCATCATGCAGGTTTTTATCAACGTACATTTAAATGGTATACTTACCCTGGAGGTCACATAAGTATTACAACAGAAAATATAAGTTGTTTTATGCAAATTGGAGACACTTATGCTTAGCTAGCTTGGTTAATTAGAGACTGAATGGCTCAAACATAAGACGAGCTGTTACTGTGACTGTCACTGGATGAAGATTTTGCAGCTCAGAAATCATATTTTATAACGTGGATCTCAAATCTCTTTAAAAAAATTAAAGGTTTGGACAACTGCAGCAGCATTTTAGTCTAGGGCGGCTCGATTATGGCAAAAATGATGATCACGATTATTTTCACTGACATTGAGATCTCGATTATTTGACGATATTTATTTAACAATAACAATGTGTTGAATAATGACTTTAAAAAATAATATAAAATAGTGCAAATACTGATAACAGTGCAAATGTTTGCAATATAAGAAATCAATGAAAAATGTAAACATCTGTGTTTAGTGAACTTTGCAGTGTTGCTCTGTGGTGCAGCTACTGTAGCAAAGTTTACACACTGTGTCTACTTGATCCACGTCTGACTGAACCCATAATGTTTCCACACCACTGAAGGTTTTTTACCTCTTTTCAACCAACGGCAGTCACTCTCCTCTCCTAATAACTTCTGCTGAGCTTTCCGAGCTTCCCTCGGGTCCTCTTAATTGTTGTGACACGTGTTCAAAATGCAGAGAGGTGCGCTCGATTTGCCACACGGAGCAGCGCCAGAGTAAAGCACGAGGGAGGGGCTAATAATCGGCTCAGTCATTTTTAACGATCGTTGAAAGCCCAGATCGTAATCGAGATTAAAATTCGATTAATTGAGCAGCCCTACTTTAGTCCCAGCTGGAATCTCCAGTATTAGTGTGTCAGGCTGCAGAGCGAGAACTCTGTGCACGTGACGGCTGAGGCTCCTGGCTGTCATCACGTGTGCACACAGTTCATTCAGATGTTGCGTCGTGCGTGGAAACGTCAGCACGTTTATGGGGCAGTAGTTGATGCATTACTGTCATGGTCAAGTTTAGAAACACTGGTTGCACATTTTCCATGTGTGCTGTGCAGTCATTTAGAGCGCTTCAGTGTAACCCTGCTGAAGCAAAGGGAGGCCTTCTGTCTTCACTGGCTGCTCATCTTTTCCTCTGCCTGTGTTGTTGCAGGGGTCTCGGGCAGGTGTTGACAGACTACGTTCACGGGGACGCAAAGATCAAGATGGCCAACGCGGCTCTCTTCCTCCTGTCCACGATCACCTTCACTGGTCTTTGCTACTTCAACTACAACGACGTGGGCATATGCAAAGCTGTCGCCCTGCTCTGGAGCAAGTGAATATGACTGTGGGCCGGGACGCTCAGGAAGACCGAAACACTGGTCCTGGCTGCGTGTTTAACAAACGAAATCAGTGTGTTCTCTGTAAATATCATTTTGACAATATTTCATTGATTCAAAAGTGTTTGTGTTCATTGATTCTAGCTTTGTCTTTGTGCATTGATTGGGCTGTTCCTGAGTAACCGTGGAACAAATTTACGCTACAAACATGTTTTAACAACACAGCCATGACTTGATCAAGTCTTATGGAATACAGCTGTCTGAGCTCTCGTTCATTCTTTCTCATTTGCGTCCTTTGTGTGGCTGATCTCTTAAACATGTTTACTTCCAGTGTGTGCACATGCTGCCTTTTCTCTTACACTATCATCAGCAGCACACACTAACCCCTGTTTGAAAACCATTTCCATGCCCCACCTAGTGTTTTAGTGTCATTGCGACCAGGCTGTCCCTGCAACGCTGCGGCTGTACAGAGAGCCGTGGGCTCTGCTGTAGGAGCAGACAGCGTGTGCTTATATGAAGCTTTATTAATGCTCTGCTTGAAGGTTTAATAAAGGTCAGACTGGCTAAATCTTATTTTAACCTTCGAGGCAGGAACAGGACACGACTGCGTCTCTATGGGGTCATGTTATACTTTGTATGTGAATCAGTTTCTGCTGCAATCTGCAAATTTCAAAGAAACAAAAAGGCTTTAAAATAAATGTTTATTTGGATCCTAAATCAGTAAAATAAGACTTAATATGGCAGTCCATTACATTCTAATCTTGGAACATGCACTTATACACAGTACACATGTACAGTCTTTGCATGCAGCTTCCACACCAGCACTTCTTTGTGTTTGGCTGGAGTGAGTGTGATGTCACAACACCTGTGCAGTAAACATGTTTTATTCCAGCTTCCACATTTGGCGTCACTCTGTTCTTTCCATCAAGGCTCAGCTGGGGTGTACTACGGAGCAGTGGATGGGTTAGCAGGTTATGTTGAGCTTATAGAGTATACATGTCGACCCCGAGTGCGTACGTGCCACGGCTCCATTTGAACCTTTTACACTGGCCGAATATTAATAATGTCTCCTCAGAAAACTTCATCTCACATTAGTCTCGACTACTTTACAGCGCTGGTGTTGCCTTTTATGTTTATAGGATTTACAGATTTCCTCTGACGTGTTTGTCGTCTTACCCGTCATCTCCGACGGGGATTAGTCGAGCTAGCTCATGCTAACAGAGCCTGGCCGTTTTCAACTTTCTTTGAAGTACACCACTCATGACAAAACAAGAAACACAATGAAAGAAGTACAAAGCCTTTATTCTTATGTACAAATGCTAATAGCTAGATTGTTGTATGAGCTCATAGTTCTAATTTTGGGTTCAATCTGAGGTTACACGGGCCCAAACCAAACATGCATGGGTCCAACCTCACAATATTCAATGATTAACTGAATACTAACAAAATCTCAAATGAGATAAAACTCATTTCAAAGCTGTCTTTAACTAAAGATTTATGGATGGACACATTGTAACCTTAGAATGATACAACAGGGAGCATGTTGAGGTTCCAAATGGTTTGAGATCAGATTTGTTCCATTTAAATCACAAAGTGACTCTGAGTTATGACTTTAAGAAGTTGTTACATCGGATATCTGCATTCAGTCAAGTCAGATGCCTTTTTTTCATTATTTAGACAACTTCTTTAATTATTTGAGCTCAAACTCAACTCTCATGTCAACATCGTCACCTTCAGTAAGCAGGGTCAGTTTATAACGACCGTTTTCATCCACAACTCCAAGAACTTTTTTGCAATCTTCTGAGAACACAAACTTAAACCTGTTAGTTCCAGAAAGGCGCGTCTGGTAGAACAAAGCCTTGTGAGTCGTTCCAGGGATGTCTGTGGGGGGCGTCTATGGACAGACATAAGGAGAAAAAGAGTAACAATCACTGTGTCATCCTGACGCACTGCAGATCAAGTATAGTGGCCCTTTCACACGTGGAGATTAAACTGTTGTTTTCTTTTGAAGTTTTTACTGTATCAAATGTTCAGTATGTGTTTGTCACTTAATATCAGTTGGGTTGATCCTGATCAACTTACACATGAAACATGATTGTAAAGTATAATATACGCCATATTGCCAAAAGCATTGGCTCAACTGCTATCATACATACATATGAACTTGAGTGACATCCCATTCTTAAGGGGCTGCATCCTTCAGAGGCTGCATTTGAAGGCCGATTATGTCACAGCCAGGCGACGAAGGCTGCTCCAAGTGCGGCCAACAAATGCGTCCGTCACCTCCTAAAATTTGAAGGATGGGTCGGGTGTATCCTTCGTGGCCAAACCTATCCCAGAATTTCGTCTTGATGCATGCTCAATCATCCAGGTAAGTAAATCTCCAAAAGTTGATTCTGTTCATCTGGACGTAGCGTTTTGTGGGAGAAACGTTTCGTCACTCATCCAAGTGATGTCTTCAGTCTCAGCTGACTGCAGGTTTCAATCTTATAAACAGGACATTTGCATAATGACTGAAACCAGCCCACTGAAGGAACAATGGGCTGGGAGGTCAGTTCCTTAATCTTATGCAAATTCTCATTACCACTGATCAACAACCACTGACCAAAACCAAAAAAATGGCCATGAGTACCATTCACAGAGAGTTGGGGAATGGCTGCAATCACAGCGTAAGATGGTGACAGATGTACCCTTAGGCCCCTCCTCCATTCAGAGATGGTCTTTCCCTTTTCACGTAAATGGCCTCCTTGACTCGGCGCTCAAAACGGCGTTCCTCCCTGTCCAGGATGTTACATCCTCATCATTGAAAGATGATTGCAGCCATTCCCCAACATTCCCCAACTCTCTGTGAATGGTACAGGGTACGGCCATTTTCTCAGCCTCGCACTCTGTCTTCGAAGGATGCAGCCTATGAATTGACACATACCTTTAATCCATAGGTTTCAATATGATGTCAGCTAACTCTTTGCAGCTATAGCAGCTACCCCCAAGATTAAGGTGGGAATTGTTTTTTGTTTTGTTTTTTTACCATTGTTCCAGAAGTGCATTTGTGAGCCCAGAAACTAATGCTGATGAGGCCTGCTCACAGTCTGCTCTAATTTATCCCAAAGGTGTCCTGTCAAGTTGAGGTCAGAAATCTGTGCATGCCAGTCAAGTTCTTCCAAACTCCCTCAGCAAGGTCTTTATGGATCCTACTGCTGTGCAATCATGTTGGAACAGGAAGGGTCATCCTCAAACTGTTCCCACAAAATTAAGAGCGCTGAAATGTCCAAAATGTCTTGGCATGCTAAAGAGTTCCTTTGTGAGGTCAGAGACTCATTTTGGATGAGATGTCTGTGAAAGTTCCTTTGATTAGAACTAAGGTGCCGGACTCAATCGTGGACAACAACCCCACTCCACAGTCTCCTTCGTCTTCATGGAAACCCCCAAAAGTTGATTCTGTTCATCTGGACGTAGCGTTTTGTGGGAGAAACGTTTCGTCACCCATCCAGGTGACTTCTTCAGTCTCAGCTGACTGCAGGTTTCAATCTTATAAACAGGACATTTGCATAATGACTAAAACCAGCCCACTGAAGGAATAATGGGCTGGGAGGTCAGTTCCTTAATCTTAATTATGCAAAGTCTCATGACCATTGATCAAAGACCACTGATAAATGGCCATGAGTACCATTCACATTGTGACGTTTCTCCGACTGAAAACTCTACGTCCAGATGAACAGAATCAACTTTTGGGGATTTACTTAGCCGGATGATTGAGCCTGCATCAAGACGTTTCATGGAAACCCATTCCATGAAGCTCTCTACACACTGCTCTTCAGCTAATCTGACAGTCACATGAAGTTTGGAGGCACTATATGCCTCAAAATCCATTGAACCTGCTCTGTCATTTTCTGTGGCCTACCACTTTGTGGCTGAGTTCCTGAATGCAGTGATTTGAATGGGTGTGTCAATACTTCTGGTAATATATTTGTATATCAGGCAGCATTAACCGCATTACATTCAATACTGATATAATTTATATGCATATTTTATTTCTGTTAGGACTTCCAACTCCCAACTCTTGTGACAAAGTGTAATAAGTACTTGTTAAAAAAAAAAGTACATCCTTATGGTGGGGTGTAGTTTGTGGTCTGATCCACTTTAAGAGTCTGGGATATCTGGCACGTTGTTAGGGGCCTTCAGTCCCTGTACAACCTGATTTGTATTGCCGGCAGCAAGTCGGACTTGTTTCTGATAGGTGGCAGATTCCGTCAGGGATGCCCTGTCACCACTTGTGTTTATAATTATTATGGACAACATATCTAGGTGTGGTGGGAGTCTCCACGTTAGCGACCTCGGGATTTCATCTTTGCTTTTTGCCAGGTCAAGGACAAATTACTACCCCAGGAAGGACGACGTGATTAGCGACAACTTTGCCAAATGTTTTTGAAAGCAGTTGTGAATTAGGCGTGAAATCCTCTAAAACAGTGGAAAGCAGGGAGGGTTATAATAAGCTGAGAGAAGATGCTGACTATTTTACAGTAACCTGGAGTGAAGAAATAGATTGATTTATAATAAAGTGAAGACGGGGGAGATGTCAGATAGAACCTCTTTAATGAATTTAGGAAAGTTATTGTAGGCTGAAGAGGAAGAAGTGGGCATATCAAGGAGACATGGAGGCATGGAAAGCAGAGTAAGCGGGATTCGTGAGTCTGCCGATGGTGTCAACCAGGAACGATGACAATCAATGTTAAATGAACTAGTAAAATAAGATGGTTTTATTCATCTAAAGAGCTGGTTGAACATGGGTAGTAACTCCTAAGCAGGAGGAGGTAGTGAACATGGAGATCAGTGATTTCTACCTGTGGTCAGCTTTTGCACACTCTTCTGTGGTAACAGATGTGATTGGTGCTCCAGGGTGAAAGATTGGCGCTAATCTGGCTTTTATCAGTTCTCCACAGTCCAGAACTGATAAACATTGAATATTAAACCAATTAACTAGATCGTTAACATCCGAAAAATGAGGTGTAGATAGAGATTAGAGAGGAAAGCTGACAGGCCAAGAGCAAAATCCAGATCCACTGTGGGCTCACCAACATGTTGCACCAAAAGTGAATGATTTTGCAATGTTAAGATACATCTCCGTATCTATGCAGTTAGAGATTATCAGTATGTAATTTTAAGTCTCCTATCACAATGATTCTGAAAATTGCTGTAGGTGTCATGGTCCTGAGTCTGACGACTCAGTGTTTGGTGTTTCTTTATATCATCCTATGTTCTTGTTTATTCTGTTATGTCTTTTGTTTTATGCCTGCCTGTGTTCCCTCGTCTGTCCACGGTGTCTGCTTGTAAGTCTGTTAAGTTCAGTGTCTTCTCAGGTCCTCTGTGTCTGTTAGTTTCCTGTTTTATTCTGAAAGTCCTTGTCTCATGTGGGTGCATTCAGTTTACATTTCCCCTGTCTCATCAGATGGGATTTCTTCCAGCTGTGTTTCCCTCCTGTCTCCCATCCCCTGATCACTGCTGTGTGCATTTAAGCCCTGTGTGTTCTCCTGTTGCTGGTTTGTCTGCGTTCATGTCCTCCGTCATTCTGAGTGATTTCCCTGCGTCTGTCTGCGTGTCTCTGTCTCTGTCCGGTTATCATTTCAGGTTTGCTTTTTAGTTTTCCCAGTTGAGGTTACTCTGTTCTGTTTCTCGCCTTGTGTATTTGTTCCACCTCCCTCAATAAAGCCTCCTCACTTCGGAGGTGCCTGCGTTTTGGGTCCTTAAATAATTCCACACGACTGCTGCCCCAGCCGTGACCGTAGCGTTTGGGAGATCAGTATATAACAGAACGTCAAAGTGGATCTTTATGCTGACTTTAAAAAATCCAGTAATTCAAAAGAATGAAATGAGTCAAGCGTAAACTGAACTCATGTTACTCTGTTCTTCAAAGCAAGGAGCAGAGAGAGAGAGAGAGGTGGAAATCAGGTGGACTGAAAGATGTTTTACCAGCATCTAACAGCAACACTTGTTCCTGTAATCACCATCTAAACTGTTATTGGGGAAAAGCCTTGTTCAAACCACCTGTTCAACAAGTTCCAGCATGAAGAGAAGGTATGTAGCTGCCAGTCAGCGTTTAACACAGTGAAAGCCTTCAGTAACTTTACAGCAGCTAAAATGAAAGCAGACTGTTAACTTTGTGTGATGCAATATTTAAATCGGGCAGCTTGCTGAAGGCTGCCGGCAGCCATCCCATTTTATATACCTGCAACGAGCAGAGGTGAATCTAAAGGGGGCATGGAGTGCAGTAGATCCCATTTTTTCAAGGCTTTGGTAACATTGTTTTGGAATAAAAATGAACTTTATTAATTAAACTGTATTTGTTTTTAAAAATATAAAAAGGTTTTTATGGGCCAGTAAAATTACAGTTACTGATACACTGGATTCTTATTATTTTCTAAACCATCAGACTGCCCAGTTTTCTGCAGCACAGGCCAAACCACAGAGATAAGAGTATACTGCTGATTAACTTTGAATGTCAGCTTCAACGCATTGAGCAAAATGCTTCCAGTACAGATGTTATCTTTTTGTTTTTAATGTGAAATGAGATGAATATCAGAATAACTGCGAGTGCACTAAAACCAACTCGTGATTTCTTGTACTTACCATTGGTACAGCTTGAATTTTGTGCTCCTCACAACATACCACCATTGTCTGGTCATTCTTTAGGGTATATATCATGACTGGCAACTTTTCCTGATCGGTTGGAGTAGAGCTCCGATAGGTCCAGATGCAGAGTTTCTTCTCTGAAGAGGAAACAAGGACAAGCAAGAGCAGCATGTCATTCAGCTATGTCTTGTTTTAAAGAACAAAGGTGATGATATCCTGCTGTTCTGTTCGTCTATATGTGTCAGTTTGTTCTGTGCGCAAAACAGGACCAAACTGCAGCGCTCCACAAACTTATTTGTTCAGCTTTTAATGGACCGACCAATTTAAAATCCTGGGGTCACGTTTTGACAGGCAGCAGCTGTAGTGACTGCAGATTTGGACATATGGTATTATTATATCTATTATATTTGGGACTCACATTAACACTAAACTTAGCTACATGTTAGGGTTGAAATTCCACCACATTGAGAGAGACTCACTGCAGAGGCAGCTGGTCATGTTGCTGGTTGCTGTAATCATTTCTAATGTGAATCCCGCTCCACAGTGTAGACCTCTGCAGTCGTTCTACAAATGCATTGTTCACTTAAAGGTACAGTCAGTGGTCTTTACTTCCATCCACTTAAACAATTCAGGGTCGCAGGGAGCTGGAGCCTCTCCCAGCTGCCACAGGGTGAGAGGCAGGGTACCCCCTGGACAGGTCACCAGTGTGTCACAGAGCTAACACAGAGACACACAACCACTCACATATAGGTGTGAATAATCGTTTAACCTAACCCCACTAATTGCAGGTCTTTGACTGCGGGAGGAAGCCGGAGTACCGAAGAGATCCCACACAGAAACGGGAGATCATGCAAACTCCACATAGAAAGGCCCTGGCTAAAGAGTGGATTCAAACCCAGGACCTTCTTGCTGTGAGGCGACACTGCTAACCACCGTGCTGACCCTTTTTTTTTTACTTTATTAACAGTTATGCTGCGATAGGTGTAGGCTGCTGGGCGATTGCATGATGCATCGAGTACTTCTTCTTCAGTCACCTTTCTCACTCACTATGTGTTTATACATCTCTGTGCATTAAGTCATTAGCGACTTACATTACTGAATGAACAAGAAACGCTCATCACGGGAGATCGTGCATCACGGGAAGCCCCAGCAGCCGAGGCCTATTGCAATGTAATTAAGGGAGGATTTGGGGTCACCTGATCCAGCCCTGCCTGACTAAGCAGACAAATGTCCATCAACATGCGTCAACAGCTTTATTCTCTCAGCAAGTTGCTTTATTCTTAAAAAATTTCAACAATTACAATGTTGAAGAAGCTAGCGCACAAGCTCTTTTTTTTTTTTGGAATACTTTATTGATATTGATTATTGGGCACCTGGGGAGCAGTGTGTAGGGACAGTACCTTTGTTCAGGGGTATCGAACCCCTGCCCTTCTGATCATGGGGCCACCACTCTACCTACTGAGCCTGCCAAGTTCAACCAAACTGAGCTGAAAAGTCAGTAACCATAACAACAAGAACTCTGTCTTACCACAGCAGGTCTGGAGCACGAATGTGTCTTCTTGGTTTAAAATCAGGTATCCAGCACCGTTCTTGCTCTCAATGGACCAATGATACTCTCCTGACTTTCTGAAATTATCCTCCTCAAAATCTGTATTTTTGAGAGAACAACACGACGATGAGCTTCACATCACGCCTCACAATACTACTCTGCTATCATATTCTAAAATGAAATTAAAAAAGAGAAATATTAAAATCCTTTACCCGGTGAAGCCACTTTTAGATTTTCAGAGGACGCGTTCACATTTTGAAAAAAAGACAATAGAAATAAAATTTAAATAATTGTATAATTAACCTATAATAATGACATGATTAAATGTACAGACTGCGCAACTACTGAGAAAGTATAAAATGCCTTTTACCTTCAAAGTAGAAGGAATCCTCAGCTGTATCCAAAAACTCAACATTGATGCAGCTGCTGGACGCCATCAGGTAGACTAACACAAACACAGTCCTTTGTTGGTTAATGAATACGATGCACAGTAAATCCTAGTTAAAAACATTTATAACCAAAGCCACTTGTGCTGAACGCTGTGTACAGCTGTCTACACACAAGAAGTCCAAGTCCAAGTTCAACTTTATTGTCACTTCAACCATATACAGTTTAAAAATACACAGTGAGGCGAAACAACGTTCCTCCAGGAACCAAGGTGCTACAAGACAAGTTAGTGCAAAAAAAAAAAATATATATAATATATCTAGTAATAATATTGTGCAAAAGAGCATTTACAGGTTGGTGTGTGCGATGGTTTGGTGGTGTAGGTCAGTGTGTTTGCGCTTTGTGTTGTTTAGTCAGTCCAGTCTCAATGTTTTGAGGTATTTGAGTTAAGCTGAGTGATAATGTTAGTGTATGTGTGTGTGTGCGTGTTTATCAGTCAGTCCCTTTTTGCTGAGGAGACGGATGGCTTGTGGAAAAAAGCTGTTGCACAGTCTGGATGTGCGTGCCCGAATGCTTCGGTACCTTTTTCCAGATGGCAGGAGTGTAAAGAGTGTGTGAGAGGGGTGTGTCCGATCAGCCACAATGCTGGTGGCTTTGCGAATGCAGCGTGTGGTGTAGATGTCCTCAATAGAGGGTAGAGAGACCCCGATGATCTTCTCTGCTGTTCCCACTATCCGCTGTATAAGAACCAAATATCCATGCTTCCATCCATCCATTACTTCAGTGGACCTCGCTCTTATTTTGAAAATCCATTCAATAACCAGCTGGCGCTCTGGCTCTACAAAGCTCTGCATCATGTTTACACATTTTAATAAAAATGTTGGTTGCTCTTTTATCTTAGCTGCACAAAAGTAAAGGAAAGTGTTAAAAACGATGAAAACTGTCCACTGCCATCTGTCAAGGTCTCTCTGCTGACTCTTTTTTGACACACTCATTCCCTCTGTGGTGAACGCTGCTCTTGCTCTGAGTAGTTTTTCAACCAATCAGCATCCTGTCTACACACAGTATCATAACCTGTCAGGATATGGGCAGCAGACACCAAGGGGGGGTCTCATGAATTTCGTTTTGTGGCAACTTTCAAACATGATATGTTCTGTGATGTGTTGCATGCTTTAATCTCTTGATCGCTTTCTGTTGCACACGTCTTTGAAGATGTTGAAGTCAAAGTTCTTTGACTGCAAAAATGTTCACATGCAGCTAGTGTAACTGTATCTAGCAGCATGCAGGGAAAAGGATGTTATAAACTGACCATGAATATCACAAAGATAAAGCTGATAAAGAAAGTCCTTAAAGTGCATAGAATAACTGTACAGGTAAATGTGACCTGTGGCCTAAAATTCATTAAGAGTAGGAAGGAGCTATGCCATGCTTCATTCAGTGCTTTCAGTAATGGACGAGTTACCAGCTTGCTCTTTTAAAATGCATTCCCCAACAATGGAAATAAAAAAGAATCTACATTGTACTTTAAAAATACTTGAAATGTAAGAAGCAGTAAAACGTGGCACCTGGAGACAAGTTTAAACAAAAACTCTGGACATGACCTGGTTATGTGCTCAGAGTATGTTACCATGGTAATACAGCCAGGTAAAAATAGAGATACATCACTCCTCTAGAGAACAGGAACTACAAACCTCACTCTGGGGAATGTCACTTCTTCTCATCGCAACCAAACACGCACAGAGCACTATACAAATAAGTGACAAGAAAGAAAACAAAGTCCTAGTAAGGTGCACAACCTTAGCATTTATTTTCCAAGTTTCCTGAACTCTTCTGGACACATGAACAGCATTCCTTCAAAAGATCTTTGCTACTTTATTAGTAACAGTGATGAGGTAGAATAGAATAGAATTCAACTTTATTGTCATTGCACATGCACAGGTACAGGGCAACGGAATGCAGTTTGCATCCATCCAGAAGTGCTTTAGTGATATAGATATATTACAAATAGAGCTGGGCGATATGAGATTTCTTCATGTCACGATGTTTTTTTCATTTCAGGCGATAACGATATCTATCACGATATCAGCCAAATAACTATATTTGTAAGATTTAAATGTGCCGTTGCTCACAAGTAAAATGTGAAATAATCAGCAGCTTGTTTTGATTTAAATATTTATTTCCCATAATAAGTTCAACAGGGTAGATGTACTTAAGGAACATGAGACTTTTTCAGATAAATAAAGGCAAATATTGCAAACTACACAAAAGGCAGCCGCTAAAGCGTTTAAGTTTCAAAATAGAACAAACGAAACAGACTAAATTGTCAATTCCACTTAGAAACAAAATATTAATTCTAAAAATAAATCTTAGTTTGTTTTACAGAAGAACAGACAAAACTGACTAACTTTTGTCAATATCAAATAAACAGAACTAAAAGGAAATTCTCAATCTCTCCTTGTTGTATAGCTGAGCTTTTCAAACAGTTTTAACAGTTACTTTAGTCTGACAAAAGCCGAATGACGAATCAGCGCTTCCAGTCAGAGACTGAGCTGCACCGCTTTATTGTATTTCCAGACTTGCTTTCGGCACATTTACAGTGCAGCTACTCTGTTTTTGTCAGACTTGAAATAGCAGAAATACCTTCACACTACAGAACTTCTGTGGCTCTTCCGGCGTTGGAACCGTCAACTGTTTTCTCTTCGGTAACCTTCGGTCACGCTCGGTTGATGTTTCTCTAGTCGGCGCACTCATTTCCTCCATTACCGCTGGCTGCTTCCCAAACAAATACACATGTGCGGCACATAACAAGTCACGTGACGTGACGGCTGTGATTGGTTTGGCTCTGCGCTACTTAATTTGGATTGGCTGTTCTTTTTTTCTTTTTTAAAGAGGACAAGAGAGATGAGGCCTATCGCAATAGTTTAAGTCAAAGGAGCTTGCAAAGAAAAGCGTCTGGACTTCTTTAAGTTGCTTGAAGACGTTTCACCTCTCATCCGAGAAGCTTCTTCAGTTCTAAGGTCAAATGGTGGAGAGTCCCAGATATAAACCTAGTGGGAGTTTCCCCCCACAGAGGGACAAAAGGACCCCCTGATGATCCTCTAATCGCCTGAGCCAAGGTGGGAAACTGGGCGTGGGTCCCAATCAGCCAGAGTTTCGGGTGTGCTCATTGTGAAACCTGGCCCCACCTTATCATGCGAATTCCTGAGGTCAGATGGCCCAGGATGTGAGTGGGCGTTAAGGCGTCTGGGAAGGATCTCAAAACTGGATTATAGAGGGCAGAGAGTTGGTGTCGTAAACCCCCGCCTCTGTTCAAAGATGGTCGCTCACAGTGGACATAGATGGCTTCTTTCACTCCTCTTTCAAACCATCTGTCCTCTCTGTCCAAAATGTGAACATTGGCATCCTCAAAGAGTGACCTTTATCCTTAAGATGCAGATGGACTGCTGAGTCTTGTCCTGTGGAGGTGGCTCTTCTGTGTTGTGCCATGCGCTTGTGAAGTGGCTGTTTGGTCTCTCCGATGTAGAGGTCTGAGCATTCCTCGCTGCACTGTACAGCATACACCACATTATGATGTCTGTGTTTTGGCGTTTTGTCTTTCGGGTGAACCAGTTTCTGTCTGAGCGTGTTGCTGGGTCTGAAATGCACTGGGATGTCGTGCTTGGAGAAAACTCTCCTGAGTTTCTCTGATACGCCGGCTACATAGGGGATGACAATGTTGTTGCGTCTGTCCTTCTTATCCTCCCTCGCTGGTGTCTGGTCTTCTTTTCTGTGCCTCTTTGCTGACTGAGAACCTTCACAGACGCAATAGTTTAACTTTTCTATCGAGGAAAAGTTATTTCGCAACACATATCGTTATCGTTCTATCGCTCAGCTCTAATTACAATATATATTAACAATAATATAGATATGTGAGTATATTACAGAAATGGGTCCTTACTTTTCCAAGATGGCGCCAGTGTGCACGGCAAGCCGTCTTTGGGTCCGTCTTCCTGAGTGTTGTTTTCTCTTTGTTTTATTACTTTCTATATGCTTTCCGGATGTTACTGCCCTGATTGCCTATGATCGACAAACTCTTTTAAATCTTCGACCCTTGAATCACAAAAAGCCGGATCTATATTGGAACTTAGGGAATTTTTCCCAGTCTCGACCACATACTTCCGCCTGCACGGATTACCTGCCTCTTTTTACACCGCACAAGAAACGATATAGGAAACGGGGTAAGCGGAGTGGTTTTCGCGTTCGTATTAAAGCTTACCTAAAAGCACATGGAGTGATTGGCTACTGCTCCATTATTGACAACCTGTGGCCCTCCCAGCATACCTTCAGACTGTGTCGTCATCGATGGATTCGCTATGCTGGCCAGCAAGCCCATTCGGTTCTACCAGCTGAGTGTCCACCTGTATGGAGCTGGAAGCGGGCCTCTGGAGGAGGTGTGGATTACAGTAATCTTCATCGGCTGGGACATGCTCCCAGTAGCGTCAACGAGGCTACGCTCCGTATGGCACTGCTAAACACTAGGTCACTGGTGAACAAGTCCTTCGTTGTAAATGACTTTTTTCTTGCATCAAGGCTGGATGTCCTGTTTTTAACAGAGACCTGGATTCGCCCTTGTGAGTCCTCTTCCTTTTCGGAACTTCTTCCACTGGACTGTGCTTTCTTTAATTCTCCTAGGACCGCGGGCAGGGGTGGAGGGCTAGCCTCGGTTTTTAGAAGTAAATTCCGAGTGCGGCAACTGCCTCCCACCTTGCACTCCAGCTTTGAAGTACAACTACTGGAGTTGTCCGGTTCCCCCCAGACCCTCTGTGCGGTGGTGTATCGACCTCCGAAGCGCAACAAGGACTTTATCCGTGAATTTGCTGATCTTCTAGGAATTATTTTCTTAAGTTATGATCGTGTACTTATTTGTGGTGATTTTAATATTCATATATGCTGCGAGGAGGACCTATTGGCAAAGGACTTTCTTGCCCTTATTGACTCTTTTAATATTACTCAGTGGGTGAGGAAATCAACCCACATTAAAGGGCATATGCTGGACTTGGTATTGTCGTATGGACTGGACATTTGCATCACAGACATCAATGATGCTGGGATTTCGGATCATTTCCCAGTTATGTTTGATGTTCAGTCATGCAATATGGAATTGAACTCTGAGGGTCCACCGAGCCTATCACGTCCGATTAATTCTGAGGCTGTTGCTCTTTTTTCTGCGGCCTTTGCCAATTCTTTTGGTTATGAAGACATCAGTAATGCACCTCTCTCGGTTGATGGCGTAGTCAACTCTTTCATCTCTATATGTACTTCTATTTTGGATACTGTGGCTCCAGTAAAGATTCGACGCCGTAAAACCTCACGCCAACCTTGGCTAAATGAATCCATCCTCGCTCTTAGACGTGAATGTCGTCGAGCTGAGAGAAGATGGAAAAAAGATCAACTTCAGGTGTCCCTTGACATCCTGCATATGAGCCGGTCTAAATTCCAGAAGGCTGCCAAAATGGCAAAAACTTCTTTTTTATCTAACATTATTGCGAATAACAGCCATAATCCTCGAGTCCTGTTTAAAATCTTTAATTCAGTGGTTAATCCCTGTTCGGATGTTTCAGTGGGTGCCTCCCCGGCCCTCTGCGAAAAATTTCTAAATTATTTTATAGATAAAATCTCATTGTTAAGGGCCACACATTCTTTGGTAGTAAATCAAGCCCCAGCTTCTGAATGTTCAACGGTTTTCCAACAGTTCGAACCTGTGTCATTTTTTACTTTAAAGGAAATAATTAATAATCTGAGAAGCTCAAATTCTTTGCACGACATTATTCCCCCTCGTATCATTAAGGATGCATTGAATACAATCGGGTCTTGTATTTTATTTCTAATGAACTTCTCACTGTCATCTGGCTATGTTCCGACTGTCTTTAAACATGCAGTCGTGCAACCTGTCATCAAGAAAAGTACCCTTGATCGTAACATTTTAGCTAATTACAGGCCGATTTCTAAACTTCCTTTTATGTCAAAAGTCTTAGAGAAAATAGTGCTTTGGCAACTACAGACCTATTTAGAGAGAAACGGTATAAGTGATAAATTTCAGTCTGGATTTAGACCGCGTCACAGCACCGAAACTGCCCTACTAAGAGTCTTTAATGACCTTCTCTTAATTGCTGACTCTGGGCGCTCTGCGGTCTTAGTACTATTGGATTTGACCTCAGCCTTTGATATGGTTGATCATGATATCCTTTTGGCAAGATTGGAACATGTAGTAGGCCTCAAAGGAAATGTTTTATCTTGGTTTAAATCATATTTTTCTGAGAGGTCGTTCTCCGTCTCGATGGGAAAATATTCCTCTTCTTCTGCCCGTTTCCGCTGTGGTGTGTCCCAGGGCTCGGTATTGGGTCCTGTGTTGTTTTCTCTCTATATGTTGCCCTTGAGCTCCATTTTTGAAAAACACAATGTCTCTTTTCACTGTTACGCTGATGATATTCAAATCTACCTTCACCTGACTGGGGATGCTTTATCCTCACCACATCCTCTGTTTGACTGTCTGAGTGATGTCAAGGACTGGTTATCACGTAACTTTCTTACTTTAAATGGAAAGAAGACAGAAATTATTGTTTTTGACCGAAATATGCCTCTGGGACAATTGACTGACACATTTGGGCCTGTTGCTAACTACCTTACTGATACTGCCAGGAATCTTGGAGTTTTCATGGATAGTTCCTTCAAACTTGACAAACAGGTCTCTACTGTGGTAAAAACTAGCTTTCATCAACTACGCCTAATCTCTAAGGCTAAACCCTACATACCACACAAAGATATGGAGAAACTCATTCATGCTTTCATTACGTCAAGACTGGACTATTGTAACTCACTCTACTTGGGTCTACAATCTTCTCTTCTGCAGCGTCTGCAGCTGGTCCAGAATGCCGCAGCACGTCTCTTGACCGGCACTAGAAAGTTTGACTCTATCACCCCTGTTCTGAAAAATTTACACTGGCTTCCTATCAAATATCGAATTGATTTTAAAATTCTATTGTTTACTTATAAAATTTTGAACAATATGGCACCTGACTACTTAGCTGATCTCCTCTGTCTGTACAGCCCTCAGAGAGCACTAAGATCATCGGGCCAACTGCTCTTGGTGCAACCTAGGTCTCGGCTGAAGACCAGAGGAGACCGTGCCTTTGCCGTTGCTGCACCCAGGCTATGGAATACTCTCCCTCTTCATATTCGCGCGTCAGATTCCATTCAGTCTTTTAAATCACGTTTAAAAACGTATTTGTTTGATCTGGCATTTAAGGCGAATTAGGGTAATTTACATCTGGCTCTGTATTTAGATTATGTAATTATCTTATATTTTATATATTTGTAATTTATATTTTATTGTGATTTTATTTGTACTGCGATTTTAATGGAAAGCACTTTGGTGTACTTCGGTCTTAAAAATGTGCTATATAAATAAATTTTGATTGATTGATGGTATGTAGTGAGTACAAGCTGTGTACAGGCTATGAACAGGATATAAATATAAAATAAAAAACTATACAGAAATCTGAGGTCTAATGCATCAGGCCACAGGATGAGCAGGTGTTAAGTTGTGTCATTAATGTGCATTAGCGGTCACCTTGATAGAATAAATCAGCCATGCTGTAAAGGCCAGGTCAGTGCATAGACTAAAGTATTTTGTATCAATTGTAAGAAGTGAAAGTGACATCAGAGAGCCTTCACAAAGTTCAAACACTTCAGACAATGAGGCACGCCTGTCCTCTTATTATCCTGAATTTCAAGTCCATTCCAAGTTAGCTTTGGCGATGCCAAAATAAACAACTATAGGTGTCTAATCCACTGGTACAGAGAGTCAAACAGAGACGAAAGAAAGCAATAAAACACCATCCCCAAAGGTTGATTCTGTTCTCTGGATGTAGCGCTTTCAGCGGGAGAAACGTTTCGTCACTCATCCAGGTGACTTCTTCAGGTTTCCCCAACCTTATAAACAGGACACTTACATAATGACTGAAACCAGCCCACTGACTAACAATGTGCTGTGAGGTAACTAGTTTCAGTATTTATACAAATGGGCTGTTTAAAAATTGGGGAAACCTGCAGTCAGCTGAGACTAAAGGAGAATAAGTATATTAAAATATATTAATTTTAAAAAGAAAAAAATCCTAAATTAAAAGGCTTGAGTAGTGTGGTTAACAGTCAATATCTACAGGGGATTAAACGCTGGTTAAACATATTACATTCAGTTATTCTCATAGATGATAATCTGAGCAGCTGCTCAACCTGCCTGGTTTTAGAGCAGACATGGTCAGAGCTGCCGTCTTCTCAGAAGGAATACGCACACAAATTTGGAAAAGTTGGCTGGATTTGTACGAAATGAAAGGGCTGGTAATGGACAGATGCAAGGATACTGATGTTTAAACCCTCGTGTAATAAAGAAGATGGATCAATTTGTTTCACTAACTCATCTATACAAGGCATTTTATAGAGGGTACAGCAGCCGTGGCTGTTTGTCTTGGAACAACTGTGATCTCCACATTTGGACTTTTTTCTTGAAACAGACTTACAGCTTTATTCACAAAATGATCGATAATATGTGTTCTAAATGTGGCCCTAAATTCCTTTGTTGCATTCATTTGTATCTATGTTTAGATTTGACAGGGCGAGTACTGTTTGCTCTACTTGTCCTGACGAAACACCTCTGTTCTAACCGCTGCCAAATAAGACCACACTGAGAGAGAAATATATTAGACCTTATCACCTTATCATGTTTTCCATCTGAGAGTATTCAAGCCCACTTCCTTGCGCAGGGGCCATGCTAATCTTCTCTGTATCATATCCAATTTAGCGTACGTGCTTGCCAAAGCCCACTTCCACTCCATATCTACTTCTGCCAGTGCCCACCCACAGTGGTCAAGCCCACCTCTGCCCTCAGCCATCACCTTTTATTAATACTATTCCCCAAGTTGGCTCAAGGCAGTATCTTTGCCTCTTTGAAAAGTGAGAGCGCTGCAGTCATCAGACGCCCGGTGTTACAGCTGTATAACACAACACATTCAGGTGATTCCTCCTCGCGGGTTCTTCACGCGTGTCGTAGCATCACAGAAGATAAAGGCGTGTTTACAAGCCTGTTATGCCGAGCCCGATGACCCATAATGCCACACAAAAGTTCCCCCATAAAGTCAGCTTTCAGCAAACTTCAGTCTGTTTAGGATTCGTTCCTTCGGGTCAGTGTTATAACCCTCCGCCCCCCAAAAATGCTTTTTTATTCGACATGTGTGTGAATGTTTCGTGGTCCGCCATTAACCTCAGCTGATAGTCCGAATTTAGACAGCGAAAGCTTCGTGACGTTCCTGTTTATCGGTCACGGAGCTCGGAGTAAAAAAACACTAATAGCATGCATATTTACGTTTCGCCACGACTGTGACCGGACGCCTTCCAGTCACGTTTGCAGCTTCAACCATAAATAGAACCATCACATACCTTTGGAGATGCTTTGAAAACCTGCAGAAGTTGTCTTTGTCCTCGGAAGGTCTGCGCTTACTTCCCTTTGAATGGCAGAGAAATGAGCCCGTTTGTAGGAGGAGAAAGCTGCACCTCACCCCGTTACTGTGCCTTCATATGTTTCTTTCCCTCAACGTGTTACAGCGTCACACTTTCTCTGTGTGTGAGAGACGGACAGCAGGGCGGGGCTTTCAAGTCTAACGGCGGAAGTAAAAAAGGAAGGAATCGAGATTAAGTGGGAAAAAAAATCCTATTTCTTGTTTCATTTTCTCTGGTCTCAAACCAGTTCACGTCGAATTGTAACTTGATTGAATTTATGTACTGCTTACTGCCTATAAATATAGTGCAAAAGTCTTGAGTGCAGTCTTGTTGAGTCACAAACTTTCTTATAATTTTTAAAGTGGTCCTGGCAAGTACTTGTCCAGGCTTTCTGAAAGTCACTCAGAGTTTACCGGTTTTTAACTCACCGTCAGCCCAGAAGCTTACCACTTCCACGGTGTCACGCTTCCTCCTGTCCTCTCTCGCTTTCTCTCTCTGACGTGTCTGAGAATGAAATGGTGGGCGTGGTCTCTTCTATCGGGAATCAATGCAGTATTTAAACTGATATCTACCACCACCATTCCTTGCCAGAGAGCAGCAGAGTGGTTTTTAGTATATATGAAATGAGAGAGGCTCGCTGGTGGATTCAGGACCAAGTGCAAACTCATTCACTCATGTGCAGTGATTTAACAGCACCATTGTTCACTATCCGGTCGTTAAGTCTGACGTCACTAGCCGTGTCTGGGCCTAAACTCCGCTGCAGGTCCATATATCAAACGATCACTATGGCATTACTGAGAGTTAAAAACTGTCTAAAGTCTTTCATCTTTAATAAAATGATCAGCGTTCTGCTCTACCAGGTGTAACAATTGAGTTTAACATCCAGGCATCCATGAAAACGGAATTTATGACATTTAACGGAGTTAGAAGTTAGCAGGGAGTTAGCTCGCTAGCTTCTATCTAAATACAATATAGCATGTCCTGACTGCGGGGTTTTGGAAACAAATTAAAACGTACAGCTCTGTTATCACTTCCAACATAAATGAAGACAGAAAACTAAACAGCAGTGACGTTTGTACGGTTACTGAAGTTGGGCTAGCTGGTATATAATGATGTGCTACGTGACCGCTAGCGACACAGCTATGTTAGCATAATATAAACAAGCTAACTTTTTTTCACTCGATAAAAGTTAACGTGAGTGTTCTCGGTGGTCAGAAACAAATGTAATCGCATGGCAGGATGCTGTAAAAGGACCAAACTTCAGCCAGGAGAACAACTGAGATAATCCATCCACAATACAAAGTTAGTCATTCATATACTGCTGCATGGGCTGGGCTGTAGTTACATCCAGGGGCGATTCTAGGATCAGAGCTTTGGGGGTGCTGAGCACCCAGAGAGCTGCCCAGCCAGGCAAGATCAACTTTACACATCACGATGAGACATCTTCCCTGTCTCTGTCAGTCCCTGCATCCTTAAATGTCTCCAGTTGTCCCGAGTTCTCTCTGTCTGTCTCCTTGGTGCATTTAAACCCCTGTTCCTCCCTGTCCTCATCGTCTGTTATCTTCGTCTCCGCTATCAGTCACCATAATTTTACCATCTCTGTGCAAGTCTGCAAATTTCTTTATTGAATCACAAGATTCTTAAATTCATCAGGTCTCTCTGTGCCTGGGTCCTCGTCACAAAACATGACATCACTGTTTTGTACATTTTAACAATTTAATCCCACATTTGTGAAAGAAAAGCAAAACACTTTTTTAAAAGTCTGTAACAAAACCATCAAATCTGATAAAGGTTATTTAAATGCTGCTAAAGAAGAATGGATTGGAATAAAAAAATACATATGCTAACCTTCATTACTGGTTTATTAATAATGAATGATGCTCATAGTGAGTAAAAAGTAAACTGAGTGCATTTTTTGGACAGAGATTCACTTTTAATGTGTATGTATAATATAATACAGATACATAAAAAACACTCCAAAAACAGAAGAAATTATTACAAATAAATTATTAGAAAATATTAATAAAAAAACTATAAAAATGTAGGCAACTTTGCCTGTGGTAGAATGTATACAATGCATGAAAAATCTTTACTGCAGATACTAATTTTGTGTTGTAAGATTTATGACTTTCATGCTTTGGTGCTTGGGAGAGCTTGACATTTTCTCAGGTGGTCCACACTGTAAAAAGTGTGAGAAACACTGATAAGTGTGTGTGTGCTTTTGGAAAACATTTAAAGCTGCTGTACAGAATCTTTGAAACAAGCTTAAAACATTTGTAGAAACAGAGCATCTGCTTCTCTTTACAGCTGCTCGCTCCACCAGGGCTGTTTGGCTCTTTCTGATAGTGAGCAAATGTGATGCACGTACTGCAGCAGTCATACAGACAACTGGACTGTCCAACGGTTGGCTGACCTATTACTGGCTGAGGTTTCAGTAGAGTTGTGGTTGAACCACATAAAAATATATCATTAATTTCAATCTCCCCGATCAATGATAATGTTATGTTGGAATGTTGTTAAAGAGGGTCAAAATGTTTCAGCCCAGTTTGTTTAGCAGATTCTGTTTAGCAGCTTTAATACAGGGAGGACACAACTTCCAGACTGTGAGTAAAATCAGGTTTTTCTCTTTGTCAGTTTAACAGTTTCTGCCTGTCACTGCTCCCTGTCTGTTTGCTTACCTGGTTCTTCCTGACCTCGTACTTTCTCCTCACGTTCCCTCTTTGGACTGACAATCATACACAAATAGATTCAATTAGATGAAAAATTACATTAATATGAAAAAAATACTATTAAGATCACTAATGAAAAAGTCCTCTCAGTGTACTTTCAACCAAAAGGCAAATAACCAAACCACATGAACATCTAATAAAAGATAAATATTGAAACACTGATCCAACATTATTCCTGATTCAGATCATTTGATTTTACACTTTTACCTGAATGTGGCTCCTTTTTTTGAAAAAACTTTCTTATATCCATTATGAACCTGGCTGTCTCTCTGTACACACACACACACACACACACACACATACACACACACACACACACACATACACACACACACACACACACATACACACACATACACACACACACACACACACACACACACACACACACACACACAATAGTTATAAGGTTAATGGGCATTCAGTCAGTTAGTATCCATTTCAAACAGGACAGTGGTAACAACAGCAGGCTACGGACAATTATAAGTTTTAGATTTTAAATAGGCTGCATACATTTCAATGGGAGCAACAGGACAATGAAATGTTGCTGATTTGACTACAGAGCAGGACGGATTGTAGGGCAGCAAACATCGTCAGAAAACACGTTTTCAACACTGCAGGTTACCTGGTGTAATGTTTTTCAGCTAAAAAGAAACATGGTCTGACTCCTACCAACTATATAAAGAGTAACTGAAGGTTAAATGCAGCTAATATGTCCTGTTTTAAGCCAGGCTCTTACACCTCCGCTCAGCGGCGTCTCAGCCACCATCGCTCTGGCAGAAAGAGCGCTAGAGCCAGAGCAGGGGAGAGCTGGAACAAACCATTTTGGGAGGGAGGAGGGGGGGTATCTATACTTTTGTTGTTAAAATGTTACGTCTCAACCAAGTACTGTATGGTTTTTATATTTTTAGTAGTGTGTCACACAAACAGCAAATATTGTCCAACAAAAGTAAAAAAAAAAGTAAGAAATCTGTGGGGGTGCTTTGATTTATTTTGGGGGTGCTTCAGCATGAACCCCCTGAGTTGGCAGAAATGTGGATTCCTCTCGAGGATTGCTTTGATAGCATTTATCCCAATTGCCATCGCCTTAGTATCCTCTGTGTGGGAAATCCGCTTCACCAAGCTCATGATGCGGGCGAGATCGCTCTCCCGGGACGAGCCCGCTGGGTCCAGGTTATGGTCGTGTCGTTCTGCCATGGCTGTGTGCAGGCAGGCAGAGAGGAAGGACCCAAAATGCAGGACTCACGGAGGCAAAAGTAAACTCAGAATAAATTGCTTGTTTGCAGACTGCTGATCAAACAGAAGACTAACTAAACTGGAAAATATAAACTAACAGGCAGGCAAAAATAGGTAACAGAACACACAGCGGAAACTGAGGGTGAGTAGACATTGACGAGGTGACAGAGAACAAAGGAAACACAGGGCAGTAATCAAGGGATGAGAGACAGGAGGGGAACACACCTGGGAGAAATCACAGCTGACGAGTCAGGGGAAACGTAAACTGAACACACCCACATGAGACAAGGACCCTCAGAATAAAACAGGCCCAGACAAGACACCATGGACAAACAGAGGGACATACGGGCAGAGAAGACTAAGCACAGTGTAACTCCCTCCAAGTGGAAAAACGGACACAAGGCGTTCTTGATTTTTACTGGCATTTATTGCACACAGGTGCCACCAACGATGCCGTGAGAACTGTACAAACAACATAAAATATTCAATTTCCACAGTAAATTGTTCTCATAGAGAATAAACAATAAAGCACATTATTAAACAACATAAAAACACTCACAATTTGACCTTTGCAAAATGTTAACAAATTACTACCATAAACTTGCCAGTTCTGTCACAAACAAACATCTTATTTTTCTACCACAACATATAAAATACAAATTACATACCTCATTGGTCGCATTAACTTGCAGGAAAACGCATCTTGCAGTGTCACTCCTTCCCACAGCTGGAAAACTTCGTTGCATGTGTCTACATAGCTCTACCACCAAGTGAGAGAGGATAGCATGCTAATTAATGGCTGTGTCCCAATTCAGGATCTGCACGCTTGAAGTATGCGCACTACATGTGTAAAAAGGAAAATGTAGGAGCTGTGATAACTGTGTCTGATAGAATGAAGAGTAGACTGATATATGAAATATTCCTTTATTGGGTGAGAAAATCAGACCATGTCATAACTGCTGTAAGTCACACAGAATAGATATCAGAGCCTTAAACAGGCTGACGTCTGCTAAATGGGTCAAACTGGGCAGAACGTCTACAAACGCATAACATCCTTATAGAATATGATGTAACACTATAGATCAACTTAGCTCAGAATATATAAAGCATATAAACAGTTACAGCAATATGATGCAACAAACACAGCAGCTACTGATCCAAAATACTCAAAGCTTCATAGAACTGAAACCAACATTTATTTTAGCTCCATTCTGCTGCTGATACAGACTTTAGGTTTCTGAACATTAAACTTGTTGCTGCCTTTCATAGTGTGTAACCTGAAGGCCCTGAGTACTCTGAGTACTTTCTCCCACACTGGAAACACTGGGATGATCACATTATTTGAACATTACCTAATAAGACTGATTCAGCACAGACAGTTATGTTAAACTTTCCTAGCAGTCCTTCACAAACAGGGAACAGTCTGTCTATTCTCTCCATCTGTCAGCTGCTGCTGGCTCTTCCTCCTCCTCTTCCTCACACACTGCTGAGTTTGTCCTGGTGGATCATCAGGGCTGCAAAGCCTCACAGATGATGTGCAGCAGTGTGTCCCTCAGTCTGTCCTCACTCTGGACACTTGCAGTCGTCACACATGGAAATCAAATGTGTGATAAGCTGCAGGATTCAAACACAAGTGTAACTTATAAACACACGTTCATACTTTTATTCCACAATCAGAGAGAAAGAAACAGAGAGAGAGTGCAGGACAGACAGACAGGTGACAGTCTCAGGTGTACACACTGCTACACAACAGCACAGAGAAGCAGGATTTAGTGTTTGTGTTATTACGAGTGTAAACAAGAAGAGTTCCAGATGGTGCAGTGGACACATGTGTGACTGCTGTGATTAAAGCATCTTTCTTTCAGCTTAACGAGTGAACCGTCAGCTCGTTCAAACACACGTTAAAGTCCGTTTGGCTCGACACCACCGAACAGAGGCAGCAATATAACATAGCTAACATTAACAGTGCAGTGAATCCTGCTTGTGCCGTGATGTTCAGGACTGCAAACCGAGCAGCATCACTGACTTTCAGCTTGTTGTGTTTGTGGATATATGACTGACTTTAATTATCCATGAAATCATCAGATTCTCTGTAAGATTAAGGTCGACTATTGAACGACGTATATTTTAAAGTAAAGGCTTTAAAACCAAGTTAGTACAAACGTCACTAATGTCACATGACTTTGCCGACATGTGGCCAACAGTAATGTTTTAATGTTCTTCATTATTAAACATTCGCTCATAAATAAGTGACGTCATATTCAGTACTTACTTTTGACAGTTCACTCTTCGGCTGCTCCCTTCTGCCGTATTTTGCGGCAAAATTATCCACACCTACCGCCGCGCTATGAATTGTGGGATATATGGGACCACGAAGCGTGCACCGGACCACACTTGATATTTGAGGAAATCGACGACGCATTTGGAGTACATTTCGAATTGGGACAGCCGTCGTCGCATGGCGGTGACGTAATCGTACTTAAAATGCGTACTTCAAGCGTGCAGACCCTGAATTGACCCTGTGCACGAGAAAATACTAACTTCCTAGTTTGAGACCGGATGTGGGGTTGTACATTTCCGGTAGCTTTACTTTGCGGTCAATCGCTACTGTGAAGATATACTCCAAAATCATGTCCAAAACTCGAAAACGGAAAGATGGCGTTAAGTTACAAAGAGCAGAAGGTGGGAACACTCACCGCTGTTGTGTCATAAAAAAATCTAATGATCAATTTTGACGTTTAAAGCGTTTAGCTCGATCAGTTGTTTACATCACTCAACACAAGCAGAACTGCATCACTGCAGCAGAAGACACATCGTCCACATGCAGAAGTATCTTTGTGTAGTGACTGGTCTCATGATTTAAACAGGCAAATGTTCAGCATTCAAACTACAGGTGAAGATCAGTCAAACCAGATGTTTCCCCGTTATGTCAAGATCAGCTAGTCAAGTACACACCTACACAGCATGTTAACAAACCCTGAAAAAAGCCACACAAAAATGAATGATTGCTGGTAATAGTTTCTATACATGAGTATTTACTAAGGGTATGTTGTGACTTACCTTCAAAATTACAGCGGTCCCTCGCTATAACGCGGTTCACCTTTCACCTCGCTGTTTCGCAGATTTTTTTAGTGCAAGTTTGCTTATTTTTTTACGTCACATTGTGTCCTGCGTCCTGATCGCTGCAGACGATCTCCTCCGTGACGTCTCTCCTGTACAGTACAGAATCGCTGCATCGATGCTAGCAGTGTGACTCTGAAGTGCAGTACTGTATGTCCACGATGTCCACCAAACGTTTTGCACCGTCAAAAAACAAAATCGGCTCCTTGATTTCACCTCTCGCTGGTTATTTTTAGAACATAACACCCGCGATAAACGAGGGACAGCTGAGAAATATAACATTTGAATCCCTTTTCTCTTTTCCTCTGAGGCGCGGGGAAAAATATCGACAAGTCGATGAACATCATTTACAGATATATTGGGTAAATGCCCGAGACATCTATAGAAATGTAAATTGCCGCTTGATTCATTCATTTGCTTAACTTGTTTTGGACCGTAAACCAGGCGCGAATAGGACACCGGAAACACAGCTCCCCACAGGAGTTTCCGCACCGGACGTAGCATATGCTAACGTGCACATAGTCAATAGGCCATCGGGAAAAACAGGATTTTGAAATAAAGACTAACTTTGAAAAAAGGTCATTTTGGAATAAAAACGGCTGGAAATAAATAAAATGCCTCAGGAATCTCTGTTATTGTGAAAAATAATGACCATGAAATAATATTTCACAATAATGAGCATTTTTTTCAAAATGCGTTCCATTATTTCACAATATCATTCTCACATTACATATCTGTGTCTTATTTATTCACATAGTTATTATGACTGAGCTGAAATTGTACTACAGTCTGCTGATGAACTTTGAGTGTTGAATTAAATGTCCTCCACAATCTGTATATGAATTGTCATTAAAACCACAGAGATTCTTACTTATAAAGGAAAGAAAAGTGTGACAATGCCCATCAACATATAGTGTGTATTTTTGAAACATTACAAAGTTACATGTAATTCTGGGTTCACCTGAATTACAGATTAGACTGGTGGACAAACGGAGATGTTGTGTACAACTGGTGACAGCATCAGTGACAGGGATGCCAAAAGGAAGAACAAATAAATCAGCAAGGCTGGAAGCAGAATTAGGAGGCGTCAGAGTCAGCGAGGGTCAGAGATCGATGAACAAATTGCCCACCTTCATGGATAATGCATCACCCTCAAAAGGATTCAAAATTTGGGCCATGAAGAACAGTTCAGGAAACCTATTTTATTGTTTCGTCTGTGAAACTGTATAAATGAAATGTAAATTATGTTAAAGACAAACACATTTGTAAGCCATAAGAAACAAACATGCTTTGCTTTATGCCTTCAAACATCTGTACAGACTTGATACAATATTTATTAACTGAATTTGCTGACATGTCTTACAAAGTGAGTATTTCTTTTACTGATGATATTTCAATGATATGTATTTTCTATGACTAAATAATGCTCAATCGAACACATGGCAATAACAGCAGATGTGGCAATTTTGTAATTTGTTGTTTAAATTTGATATTATTTTAGGCAGTATATTTTCTTAGCCTTTGTCATACTCTGTCAACACAGCAATCTCAGAAACCGTACCGTATATTTGGCTGTGGATCACAGGGTGAAGAGTGGCGATGGCCCAGATTCACAATCCAGTGAAATATCTGCGTCACCTCTTCGAGTTTTCCTGTAATCTGAGCTCAAAGATGAGGATATTAGAAGTACAGTACTGTATATTGGGTAAATTTTGTTGTTAATTTTCTCTGAATCATACAGTAATTTGGGCTGTGGATGACAGGGGGAAAAGTGGAGATGAACCAAAACTGGGAGTGGATTGTGAAGTAAAATAGTGTCAGGACACAAAAGACTGCGTTTTTTAAATACTTGTTGTTCCTAGAGTATTTAAAAGTAGAATGGGAGGCAGAGCCTTCAGTTTTCAGGCCCCTCTTCTGTGGAACCAGCTTCCAGTTTGGATTCAGGAGACAGACACTATCTCTACTTTCAAGATTAGGCTTCAAACTTTCCTTTTTGCTAAAGCATATAGTTAGGGCTGGACCAGGTGACCCTGAATCCTCCCTTAGTTATGCTGCAATAGACGTAGGCTGCCGGGGGATTCCCATGATGCATTGAGTTTTTCCTTTCCAGTCACCTTTCTCACTCACTATGTATTAACAGACCTCTCTGCATTGAATCATATCTGTTATTAACCTCTGTCTCTCTTCCACAGCATGTCTTTATCCTGTCTTCCTTCTCTCACCCCAACCAATCACAGCAGATGGCTCCGCCCCTCCCTGAGCCTGGTTCTGTTGGAGGTTTCTTCCTGTTAAAAGGGAGTTTTTCCTTCCCACTGTCGCCAAAGTGCTTGCTCATAGGGGGTCATATGACTGTTGGGTTTTTCTCTGTATCTATGAAGCGCCTTGAGGCGACTTTTGTTGTGATTTGGCGCTATATAAATAACATTGAATTGCATTTCTAAGCCAGTCGGCACCCATACCATAATAAAAAAATAAAAACTAATGACAGCATTTAAAATAAACAAAGATGAATAACATTTGACAATGCAATTGTAACATTATCAAAACTGATTTTTCAGATATGCAGTGTAGAAGATGCGGAGATTCAAATTTTTAATTTGGGTGTGTGTTTGAAATATGAAAATATTGGTTGACATCGTTGACATACTGTTATTAAAGATAGGAATATGTATGAAACGTAGATTCAAAAGCTCTATTAACAGAACTATAACCTGTTAGAATCTGACATTTATTTCAGATGTATTCTGTAACTGTTCACAGTGATGACAGAGTGTTTCCAAAAGTGCTCAGTCACAATTTTCAGAAGACTAACATGGAATTTTTGATTTATTTAAATACATAAACCTGTTGAAAGTAATAATTTACATTTTTGTCTTTGCAGGATCACAGTAATGTATAGATTTCTAGTACAGTCCAAGTTTGTCTATGAAAAAACACCAGCAAGCAGGGTATGTCCTACAACTATCGTATCACTGTGAATGACTAAGACTATAATCGAACTCTCTTCCTTAAACAACGAGAAACATGAAGTGTACTCAGGAGCAGATTCGAGCGCAGGCTCAGAGTGAAGTTAACAGAAAACGTTCTTTACATCATCATCATCATCATTTATTTATATAGCACTTTAAAAACACACCTGGTAGACCAAAGTGCTGTACAATAGAAATATAAATATAGTAATAAAATAGAAAAAACAGACAAGTATGTGTATGTGATGCAAAAGGTAAAATGAAAAACAAGGCTAGAATGTGTGAACGTTAACTTTGAGTTCTACAACTAGGAGCAAAATGCTTTGAACATGGACTACGGTAGTTCATACTCGAGGGAACAGTAACATGATCTGTGGCCGCTGGAGCTTGGCAAGTGAAACAGTGGTGTGAGAGTTGATGGTGGAGTGGCACTGTGACATTTTTGTGTTGTTACCTTACGTGTGCCGCTACGGGTCACCTTTTGTGTTTTTACGTATGGTGTGTTTATGGAAATGTATTTAAGATAAACGTAATTCAGGCTTTTGGTCAGAACAAGCAAACCGTTTGTAAACTCTGCACTGTTATGATAAATGACATTGGATGAAGAGAAGCAAATAAAACTGATGAATACAAAAACAATCTTAACCGTACAACACAAGCATAGCTTGAGTTGTTACAAGTTTAATTCATAACAGTTACATTGCCTCATCCCTGCCATCAAACACTTCAGTGGCTTCAAGTGTAGACATAGCCTCTACAGGTACTGCATGAACAGAGAGGTAAGTACTAGAGCTTTGAGCAACGTGAGACCAATAACTAACATAGGTTAACAGATAATATGGCAAAGACTGGTTGTGAACGGTGGTCTTAAATACAGCTGGCTTGATTTGTCTCAGGTGGTGATCCTCAGAGGAGTGATGAAGTAGAGCAGGCACTGTGGAAAAATAGTTGTGACTCAACCAGACCATTACAAAGTATGGTCTGGAGGATTTTCAAGAACATTCTTAATGACTGTACACGGTGGCTGCTGATGGACGACGTTGGGCCAGATGTGCTACAGTTAGCGTTAAGGAGGTATGATCAAAGCAAGATCAAAAACATTTAACATTTAAACTTGCATAAAATGTTTAAGGGGAATATGGCCTGAAAATATAACATGAATTATCAATCAATCAAAGCTTTATTCGTCACATGCAGGTTGCCCTGCAGTGAAATGGGACCCCCCCCCCCCCCCCCCCCGACCTTACACATATAGCACAAACATTACATGGGTGAATCAGAGAAAAAAACATTGAAATGTACACTACAGTGGGGAAAGTACAAGAGGAAAAAAGAGACCCCTACTCATGCTGTGCTTCCATGGTAGGACAGCATGAGAACAGGAAACAAAAAACTCCTCTGCACAAAAGCACATAAATGTCCACAGCACAACATTGTGAAGACATGACAAGCCACAGGGGTGGGTGGGGGTGAGGAGTAATCCGAAGCGAACACAGCAGCCGCCCTGCACAGCGCTACCATTCCAGCGCAGCACACAGCCCGCCGTGTTCCCCCGCAGGAAACAAGCATCGAAGGCGTTGGAAGGGGAGGGGGGATGAGTGAGTGCCTATCAGTGTAAGTGTGTGTGTGTGCGTGTCCATAGTTCAGCGGAGACAGTGTCCTTCGCTCTATCAGGCTAAGTAAACAGTCCTCCAGCCAATCCAGGTGGCCTTCATGGGATGGGAAGAATAGCCGTAACACAGTCGTTATCAGGGAGTGATTGTTCGGCTCCAGCCTTGGGCCTGCAGCTGGCGCGTTATGGGGGTCCGCAATGTTCATGTTGATTTTGTTAATTTCCATGCGAGCAGCCCAGGAGAATTTTCAGGCTGCCCTAACACTCCGACACTGGCCTCTCGATCTCCCGTTGGAGAGCCGCGAGCCTCCCCATGATGGTATCAAACTTCTGTTCCATGGTGTTATCGTTCTTTTGATTCTGAGACCTCACAGCTGCAGTGATCCATTTCACGATGTTTTCCAACTGTCGCTCAAGGGTCTCATTTTGAGCAGGCCTCTCTCTGATGTTTCCCCTCATACGCTCAATGGTGTTGTTTTGAGCCTTCACAGCCGATGCAAGTGTCTCCAAGGTGTTGACCATATTACGTTCGTTGTGAGAGGTCGCGCCTCGTTCCATTTCGATTCCAGCGGGCAGCCTTGGGGGGGTTTGAACAGCCGGTTCCGCTCTCTTATTTCTCCGATAAACCAGGGCTAAGCCAACTCCGATCAGCATGAACCCTGTTATCACGGTTCCGAATAGATAGATATCTTCAGCGTCCTCGATCGACAGTCCCGCCAGGCACACGACCCTCCAGTTCTGCCACCCGTCCATCGTGTATCCGGCAGGGAAAGTCCCTCCAGGGCACTCAGGCTCTCCCGAGCCCAGACTTCTCGTTGAGAAAAGGGTGTCAATAGCATTCAGAGACCAGTTGATCAAATCCATAATTCTCTTTTAGGTTTTAGAGAACGACCGTGTGAGGCTATTCCAGGGAAAGTAATGCACACAAGACAAGACAAGGACATAGAGGCTAAGCAGGAAAGATAAGGGTGAGGAGGAGAGGAGAAAAGTGCGATCGCTTTCGCTGAGAGCTAAAGAAGAAGAGAATTAAGAAGTAATTTTTTGATATCTTTGAGGTTGGAGACAATGCAGAGAAGCCTTCGGTGGGCAAGAGGAAGACTGATCAATGTAACTGCAGCAGATCAACTTCTGCGTGACTTGGCTGAATTGATTCAGGAGGTCGAACTGTTTACTCAGCATGGCCAACATGGTAAGCACATATTGTGTCGATTCCTTGACTCATCAAAAGTGTGAAATAAATTATGACTCTGTCTTAACCTATTTTCCAAATACACCAAACGCTGATATATTTTCAGGCTGTTTTGGGTACCAGGCACCAGTGGTTTTCCACAGAGAGGTAGATCCCTTTACCTTATCACTCGGGAACAGCTTTCATTCCTGAAGTCATGTGGATTCACTGCACCTCAGAAGGCTGATATTTTGAATGTTTCACTTCGTACAATTCGAAGACGTCTGCGGTCAGTGACTTTTGAAACCAGTGTGACTTTCAGTTCTTTGTGACACACACTCACTGTTTATTCAAATGAAATGGTATTGTGAGATTGTAAAAATGAGTATATTTGAATGTGCACCACTAGTCAAGTAATGAAGTGTGTTGTTATGGCAGTGATAAAATACTCATGTTTTTTTGTCTGATTTCAGACAGTATCATTTCACCTGCATCAATGTATGCGGAACTGACTGACAGTGCGCTGGATGAACATGTGCAAGACATTGTCGCTGGCAATGAACAAATTGGTCCTGAGGCTGTCAGAGCCTCCCTGCGAGTACGTGGACTACGTGTACAGCGAAGGAGGGTTCGAGCAAGCATGCTACGGATAAATCCTGGAGCAGCTGCCCTTAGAGCATTCTTGCGGAGACCAGAACGGAGAACATATCAGGTTGCAGGTCCAAACTCATTGTGGCACATTGATAGAAATCACAAGCTGATAAGGTAACCAACCACACGGATTTGTTGAACACCTATTTTGACCAAAGTGAAATTCAGCATTACATCAAATATAATTGTTGAACAGTAAGACACGTCCAATAGAGCCAGGCCCTGGGATGGGCAGCCCTCTAACACAACTGGTTATGTTTAAAGGGGAAGATCAGAGAACACAGAGAGCGCAAGCAACATACAGAGAAAAATTCAAACTTGACATGCAATAGTGCCATGTAAATCAATTAAGAGTGTGTTTTCCATTGTTTCAATAACAAAGCAGAAATATTTTTCTTCTTATGGACCACGGTTTTAGGTGGAGGGTAGTCATTCATGGGGCTATTGATGGATACAGTCATCTTGTGGTCTTCCTTCATGCCTCAAACAACAACCGTAGCAGTACCGTTTTGTCAAGTTTCATCAGAGCCGTGGTATCCTATGGTGTACCCTCGAGGGTCCGGACAGACAGAGGAGGGGAAAACAATGCTGTCTGCCTGATGATGAACATTTTCAGAGGCATTGATCGTGGAAGTGCCCTAAGAGGAAGGAGTACCCATAATCAGAGAATTGAGAGGCTCTGGGGTGATCTGTGGCGAGGAATGACCAATGTGTACTGTGATTTATTTCACCACCTGGAGGAGGAAGGCATCATTGACATTGACAATGAAATGCACCTTTGGGCTCTCCATTACATCTATCTCCCAAGGATCAACAGAGATTTGAAAGACTTCACTCAACAGTGGAACAATCATGGCTTGCGGACAGAGAGACACTTGAGCCCATTACAGATTTTTGTCCGAGGCAGCCTCCAGCAACAGGGCCGAGCCTCAACTGCCATGCAGGACATCTTTCAGACCAGAGCAGCTGCTGTTGATGGGACTGTTGGTGGGACAGCTGATGGTAGTGTGACAGCCACTGGGAGTGAGATCACTGCTGGTCAGGGCTTAAGTACTGATTCTGGTGGTGCTCATGGTACAGATGAGCTGGGATTGCTGGTCGACTGGCCTGAGATGATTACTGTGCCAGACATTGAATTTACTCTGGACGGACCGATGATGGAGCAAGTGGTAGAACTATTTAATCCACTAAGTGGCACCAGAGAGAGTCATGGTATTGAACTCATCACTGGCTTAATATACTTTCTGGACTCCACATATCACTGAGACAGTTCAATTAATGACTGAAACATAATAGCAGCAAGTGGAAAGACTTCAAAATATCTAGGTGACTGGATACATATAATGTGAAAAGTTATAATACGTGTTTACTATGTACCATTGAGTAGTGGAGATACAAGAACGAGCTGTGTGACACTGACAATAAAAAATGTTGAGTGATTTTTAAAGTATATAAGATGGAAGCTGTGAAGTGGAAAGTATACAACTGAAGCTGAATCTCGATAAAGTGAACTTGATTAATCTAAAAGTTACAGCTGTTGATATTGATAAATACAACTATAAAGCAGTGACAGTAAATAATTAACAAATAAAAAACTGTATAGAAGGTCTTGAAGTGACTCAGTATAGTGCAGTACAGCGGTCCCCAACCCCCGGGCCTCGGACCGGCACCGGTCCGTGAGTCGTTTGGTACCGGGCCGCGAGAGTTGAGGCCCAGGTGTGAAATGTCTGGTTTTCAGGGTTTTTATCGGTTTTCAGCTTTATTTTGTTATTGTTTTTATCTTTAACTCGGTTTTCCTGGGTCTTTTCACGTGCGTCATGAATAAATTTTCTTTTTTTCGGTACCGGTACTAGTTTTATTTTGTTGCATTTATCCGCGACACCTTAAAGGCCGGTCCGTGAAAATATTGTCGGGCATAAACCGGTCTGTGGCACAAAAAAGGTTGGAGACCGCTGCTGTAGTAGTTAAATATAAAGTGGTTTAGCGTGTGTTTGATGTTGTGACAGTTCACAGCGAGCAGATTATGCTTTGTACAAACATAGTTCTGAAAATACTGGACTCCAGTGTAAAATGTGAATTCTAAAAGAGCAAACAGTGATTTGCAAATGTCAATGGCAAAGTTTATTCACAGCAGAACATAGAAAACATGTCAAATGTTTACACCGAGACTACGTCGTTAAAAATAAGTCCATTTTAATTTGATGGCAGCAATATGTTTCAAAACAGTTGGGATGGGGCAAGAGAAGGCTGGAAAAAGTGGTACTAAAAAGAAACAGCTGCAGGGATATTTTAAAAGTAACAGGTCAGTTACGTGATTTTAAAAGAGCATCTTAGAGAAGCAGAGTTGCTCTGGAGTAAATGTGGGCAGAGGTTGATCAATCTGCAAAAAAACTCCATTAACAAATTGTGCAACAATTTCAGAATAATGTTCCCAAGTGTAAAGTTGTAAAAACTTAAAATATTCCATCCTCTAGAGGCATAAAAGTATATTTTATCAAAAGATTCAGTGACTGGAGAAATCTCTTTGCAGAAACAATGAGGCTAAAAGCCACGATGTCAGTGATCTTCAAACGCTCATAGGAAAGTTATCATCATGGAGCATTAAACAGACACGATTCTGTCATGGAAACCAGTGCATTTCCTGTATCCTTTGGGGCAACAGACCTGAGTCACACTTTTAGAGAAGTACCTGGTGAGGTGGATTGAGATGAATGTATGTTTGGGGAGTGTGATTGTGTGTACAGTGTCTATTTGTGCCTGTCTCCACGTCGGGTGAGTACCGAGTATTTGTTTATGTCTATATGGAGGTGGGAATGCATGTTTGCGTCTGTGTGTGCCTGTTCGTCTGTGTCTATATGTCGGGTCTTAGACTCCACCTCTCTGGGAAGGTCTCAGGCTCTCCGAGGTATGGAGGCCTATCTCCCTCACCACACTTCCTCCCGGTGGCTGATGCCCTCAGACTTGGTGTGTTGGTGGTTCTTGGTGTCTGGGGCTGGGCACCATGTATGTACTGACTCACTCCTGGTGGCCGATTGGCGGGGTCTGTTGCCTGTGGCTCAGCTGGGCCCCTTCCGGGGTGTGGGGGGCCCTCTGTGCCTGGGGCTCGGTTCACTCTGGCACAGCTGGCTGCCCGCAGAGCCCACGGCACGTCACTGCAACCCCCTCTGGCCTCTGCTCCGTGGCTGCTGGGTGACCCCTCGTTTGGGGCTCTCCTCAGCTCCTCCCAGGAGGGTGGCACAGATGTCCCTCTGATGGTCCTCCTTGGGTCCTCGTACTCTGGGGCCTCTGGATGTCTGGGGCCTGGATCTCCTCCATACCATACGAGTTACACTGATCTCCACTAAATCCATCTTCTGGTAGCATCTTCATAACACTGTTATTAAGCGAGATGAACTCTTCACCCAGCTTGCAGAAACTTTGCAGTGTTTCTGACCCTAGTTTATCAGCATGCTCTTCACTATTTGTCATGTTGTCTTTGGCTCCCTCTTTTGGTCAACCACATGTGGTGTGCCATATGCTGCATCTTTAAGCTCAGCAATTATTCCAAATTAACTTTCAAGCACTCACGAGAAGCTTCTGTAACTCAGTAAACTTGAATAAATCTTCTTCAGTAGCTTTCCTCAGCATCTTCTCAAATGATCAAGTAAATGATTGAACTTCAAAGTGCCACAGGGAAGCAGTACAAACAGGAGTGTGCTCCTTATAGCTCCGTTAGCATAGCTAGCTTCATTATTAGAATGTTTGCATGATGGTTTATAATTTCTCATCATCAAGCACCTTCATCTGATTCTTGGAAAAGTATGGGACACGTGCAAAACCGTGAATTTTCACAAGAAAATCTTTACCTAGAAAAATGCAAATACAAATCTTATTTTTTCAACTTCTTCATCTTCTTTCCACCAAACACAGCTAGCGCATTCAAAAACTTTACTGGTCCGTGCTCTTGTGATCATTCTATCTTTTCAGTGTTTCTTCTAATAAGAAAATGAGATATTATGTAGGTCTGTAAGGATGACGCGAGAGCTCGTCACATTTTACTCCAACTTTAATCTCAGTTTAGATTAGGTCCACCACAATATTATGATAAGAATCCTGCTTGAGAGGAAGTAAAGCTTTCAAAACAAAACTCTAAATTTCACAGTAATGCTAACTTAAACTGACGTCAACCTCACCTACTGATCATGAAAGAGAATTAAAGACAATCTACATCAGAAAATATTCAGAATCACCAAAGTAAGAAAAGGTGAATCATATTCTGGCTCAATATGAACGTATTTTTACATTTGAGCAAAAACAGAAAGAAGGCTCCTTCATTCTGGACCCACATCGTGGGTAAACCACATGACCTCCAAACAGGCCAAAATGTCACCGCCTGTGTTCATGTGGAAAAAAACGCTGTGTGTACACGTGAGGGCGAAACCATGAAGATCCAAAACAGGAACCAAAGCGATCCTGCTCCACTTCAGACACCTGTACCTGCTGAGCGGTTGCCAGGTTCGTGACCCTGACCAAGCCCGACTGTGACCACGATCGCATCAGGGTTGTTCCAGGCTCAGTGATGACTGCGTGTGACACAATCGGCCTGCAATGGCTCCTCCTTTCGCCCTCGGGGTGTAGCGCTCCATTCTGCTTCTCTCTCGCCCTCCATTAAGATTATAGTTAATGCAAAACATGTCTGAACTAGCCATTTTCTGCTCTTGGAAAGCTAACCAGCTCCTCAGATGCCAGGACCGCCCCACTGGACCTCCACTGGTGTTGAAATGTAATGTGTGTCACACACGCTACACTTACGTTGAGTCAAAAGTAGAACATGTGCAGCTTAGAAAGCTTATGTTGATTTAAGTGTGTCAGAGCTGATGACTGCCACAGAGGTTTCTGAGGTTGTGGTATTTAAATAATCTACGTGTCTCGCACACGTGGGTTAAACAAGGAAGTTAAACAAAGTAATTTAAGAATTTAATTGAAGAATAAATATAAGCAATACATATTTGATTAGTATAAAAATGGAAGAGATTAATTAATCTGCCCCTCTGGCCACTGGTGTTGGCCAGAGGGGCCGATGGCGCGATATGGCAGCCTGGCTTCTGTCAGTCTGCCCCAGGGCAGCTGTGGCTACAACTGTAGCTGCCTCCACCAGTGTGTGAATGTGAGAGTGAATGAATAGTGGTATTGTAAAGCGCTTTGGGTGCCTTGAAAAGCGCTATATAAATCCACTCCATTATTATTATTATTATTAAATAATATATAATTAATGTTATCTGCTGATTCACATGAGTATATAGCTGTGCTATTGTATAGAATGAGAATCTTAATATCTTGACAATATGAGAGAATGTATGTGTGGTGTATATATAGAAGAAATTGCAGGTAAACTTAGGGCCAGGGCTGCGTGAGCCACTGATTCTTTCTGCTCTCCTGCGAACACCTTTGTTTTTACTTACTTTACTTTTTGTTCCCAAATCAGTAAAATAAGACTTAATATGGCAGTCCATTACATTCTAATCTTGGAACATGCACTTATACACAGTACACATGTACAGTCTTTGCATGCAGCTTCCACACCAGCACTTCTTTGTGTTTGGCTGGAGTGAGTGTGATGTCACAACACCTGTGCAGTAAACATGTTTTATTCCAGCTTCCACATTTGGCGTCACTCTGTTCTTTCCATCAAGGCTCAGCTGGGGTGTACTACGGAGCAGTGGATGGGTTAGCAGGTTATGTTGAGCTTATAGAGTATACATGTCGACCCCGAGTGCGTACGTGCCACGGCTCCATTTGAACCTTTTACACTGGCCGAATATTAATAATGTCTCCTCAGAAAACTTCATCTCACATTAGTCTCGACTACTTTACAGCGCTGGTGTTGCCTTTTATGTTTATAGGATTTACAGATTTCCTCTGACGTGTTTGTCGTCTTACCCGTCATCTCCGACGGGGATTAGTCGAGCTAGCTCATGCTAACAGAGCCTGGCCGTTTTCAACTTTCTTTGAAGTACACCACTCATGACAAAACAAGAAACACAATGAAAGAAGTACAAAGCCTTTATTCTTATGTACAAATGCTAATAGCTAGATTGTTGTATGAGCTTATAGTTCTAATTTTGGGTTCAATCTGAGGTTACACGGGCCCAAACCAAACATGCATGGGTCCAACCTCACAATATTCAATGATTAACTGAATACTAACAAAATCTCAAATGAGATAAAACTCATTTCAAAGCTGCCTTTAACTAAAGATTTATGGATGGACACATTGTAACCTTAGAATGATACAACAGGGAGCATGTTGAGGTTCCAAATGGTTTGAGATCAGATTTGTTCCATTTAAATCACAAAGTGACTCTGAGTTATGACTTTAAGAAGTTGTTATATCGGATATCTGCATTCAGTCAAGTCAGATGACTTTTTTTTCATTATTTAGACAACTTCTTTAATTATTTGAGCTCAAACTCAACTCTCATGTCAACATCGTCACCTTCAGTAGTAAGCAGGGTCAGTTTATAACGACCATTTTTTTCATCCACAACTCCAAGAGCTTTGTTGGGATCTTCTGAGAACACAAACTTAAACCTGTTAGTTCCATTAAGTTTCATCTTGTAGAACAAAGCCTCGTGAGTCGTTCCAGGGATGTCTGTGGGGGGCGTCTATGGACAGACATAAGGAGAAAAAGAGTAACAATCACTGTGTCATCCTGACGCACTGCAGATCAAGTATAGTGGCCCTTTCACACGTGGAGATTAAACTGTTGTTTAATAAGCAGAATTAAGGAGTCTAGTGATGGTGTCAAACAGGAACGATGACAATCAATGTTAATTAAACTAGCAGAATGAGATGATTTTTCTCATTTTAAGAGCTGGTTCAAATTTATTAATTAAACTGTATTCATTTTTAAAAACATAAAAAATAAAAGCTTTTTTGTGGGCCAGTAAAAATACACACTTACTGATATACTGGTTTCTTATTAATATCTAAACCAGTGGTCTCCAACCCACGGACCGCTACCGGTCCATGAGTCATTTGGTACTGGACCGCGAGACCTGAAGCTCGGGGTCTTTTCCTGTGTGTTATGAATAAATCTTCTTTTTGGTACTGGTTTTATTTTGTTGTATTTATCTGCAACACCTTAAAGGCCGGTCCGTGAAAATATTGTTGGACATAAACTGGTCTGTGGCACAAAAAAGGTTGGAGACCGCTGCACTAAAACCAACTCTGAATGACTTTTCTTGTACTTACCATTGGTACAGCTTGAATTTTGTGCTCCTTACAACATACCACCATTGTCTGGTCATTCTTTAGGGTATATATCATGACTGGCATCTTTTCCTTAGTGCCATCTTTTCCTTGAGTAGAGCTCCGATAGGTCCAGATGCAGAGTTTCTTCTCTGAAGAGGAAACAAGGACAAGCAAGAGCAGCATGTCATTCAGCTATGTCTTGTTTTAAAGAACAAAGGTGATGATATCCTGCTGTTCTGTTCGTCTATATGTGTCAGTTTGTTCTGTGCGCAAAACAGGACCAAACTGCAGCGCTCCACAAACTTATTTGTTCGGCTTTTAATGGACCGACCAATTTAAAATCCTGGGGTCACGTTTTGACAGGCAGCAGCTGTAGTGACTGCAGATTTGGACATATGGTATTATTATATCTATTATATTTGGGACTCACATTAACACTAAACTTAGCTACATGTTAGGGTTGAAATTCCACCACATTGAGAGAGACTCACTGCAGAGGCAGCTGGTCATGTTGCTGGTTGCTGTAATCATTTCTAATGTGAATCCCGCTCCACAGTGTAGACCTCTGCAGTCGTTCTACAAATGCATTGTTCACTTAAAGGTACAGTCAGTGGTCTTTACTTCCATCCACTTAAACAATTCAGGGTCGCAGGGAGCTGGAGCCTCTCCCAGCTGCCACAGGGTGAGAGGCAGGGTACCCCCTGGACAGGTCACCAGTGTGTCACAGAGCTAACACAGAGACACACAACCACTCACATATAGGTGTGAATAATCGTTTAACCTAACCCCACTAATTGCAGGTCTTTGACTGCGGGAGGAAGCCGGAGTATCCGAAGAGATCCCACACAGAAACGGGAGATCATGCAAACTCCACATAGAAAGGCCCTGGCTAAAGAGTGGATTCAAACCCAGGACCTTCTTGCTGTGAGGCGACACTGCTAACCACCGTGCTGACCCTTTTTTTTTTTACTTTATTAACAGTTATGCTGCGATAGGTGTAGGCTGCTGGGCGATTGCATGATGCATCGAGTACTTCTTCTTCAGTCACCTTTCTCACTCACTATGTGTTTATACATCTCTGTGCATTAAGTCATTAGCGACTTACATTACTGAATGAACAAGAAACGCTCATCACGGGAGATCGTGCATCACGGGAAGCCCCAGCAGCCGAGGCCTATTGCAATGTAATTAAGGGAGGATTTGGGGTCACCTGATCCAGCCCTGCCTGACTAAGCAGACAAATGTCCATCAACATGCGTCAACAGCTTTATTCTCTCAGCAAGTTGCTTTATTCTTAAAAAATTTCAACAATTACAATGTTGAAGAAGCTAGCGCACAAGCTCTTTTTTTTTTTTTTGGAATACTTTATTGATATTGATTATTGGGCACCTGGGGAGCAGTGTGTAGGGACAGTACCTTTGTTCAGGGGTATCGAACCCCTGCCCTTCTGATCATGGGGCCACCACTCTACCTACTGAGCCTGCCAAGTTCAACCAAACTGAACTGAAAAGTCAGTAACCATAACAACAAGAACTCTGTCTTACCCAGAGGTGGGTAGTAACGAGTTACATTTACTTGAGTAAGTTTTTGCAAAAAATGTACTTTTAAAGTACCTTTTTTGCACGATACTCTTTACTTTTACTTGAGTACATTTATAAAGAAGAAACGGTACTTTTACTCCGCTACATTTGCAAAATTCGACTTGTTACTTTAATGACGCTACAGTTCAATGCACATGCAAACAGCTCGTCTCTACTGCTTTAACTGTTAAAACAGAAGCAATACTGCGGCTGGCAGGGTTTATTATGTGAAGCAGCAGCTTGTTCAGTTTAAACAGTCTGCATTAAGCTGGGCAAACACTGCGATTTCTTTCAGTCACGTTATTCAGCTCCTGCTCAAACTGTACAATTAAATCTCAGGGGTTAGAAGTTCATAGGTCACGATGCAGGTCTCACACTATACGGCCTGATGCTCTGATGCGACCTGAGTGCTCACACTGTGCGTCCATAACATGAAGCTTATCATACAAAATCTGTCCCTCGCTCTCCCTCTCTGTCTTTCACTCACACAGACACACACCGTCAACTTTGCTAAATTACTAATGACAAACATTGACCAGGCAGCTGTGATTGAGCAGCATCCAGCTCTTTTCATGGTTGTTGTAGTCGTGATAATTTTGTAAATGGTAAATGGACTGATTCTTATACAGCGCTTTTCTACTCTCCCGGAGTACTCAAAGCGCTCTATACAACATGCCTCATTCACCCATTCGCACACACTCATACAAGCACTTCCAAACACAAGTGCAAGCTAAACTACATTCACACACATTCATACTCCGATGAACGCATCAGAGGGCAACTTAGGGTTAGTATCTTGCCCAAGGATATTTGGCATGCAGACTGGGGAAGCCAAGAATCGAACCACCAACCATCCGATCAGTAGCTGATCTGCTCTACCACCTGAGCCGCAGCCACCCCAGGTGGCTTTGTGAGGCCACATTGAAAAGCCTCGGATACGGAAGCATAGAGCTGCTACCGAGGCAAAAGAAAATTAGAGCTATATCACGTTATAACATGAAAAGTATATTATTATAGTATATTATTGTTCTAACAAAAGTTTATTGTTCTAACACTATACCTTTCACATTTGAACAATATAATATCAGGTTATTACAATATACAGAATTATCACGTTCGTACAATATAAATATTATAGAGGCTACATCGCAGCTCCAGTCGCGCTTCCATCACCGTCTTTCGTCTTTTCCCAGAGTAACAGCCAAACAGGAGGATCTATTGGCGAGCACTGCTTAGCCTTGCACGCGTTCTTATTTTAAACTTAATCTGGAATTCATTGCAAACTGTTTGTGCGGGACATGAATGACAGGATTTTGTTTTTCTACAAAAACATCTCCAGTGTGATTGAATCTTCTTGCCAAACATCTGCAGCTTGGCAGTGTATACAGCACTATAATGACCAGAGCTAATTCTTTTGAAAACCTTACATCTTTCCACAGGTTTCAACTTCATCAGACATCACCTAGACTCAGAGCTGGATGAGGCCAGCACAAACAGCAGCCTAACCGACTAAGATGATGGATCCATGGGGTCAGGTAAGCCAGAAGCAGGGCTGGAGAGGTACCTTTCATGTCCATTCACTGGAGGTGTGGATCTATTGCATGGCGTTCCTCACATCAAGAAGCTGTCGATCAAAATCAATACAGCTCTTCCTGCATCAGGAGCTTGTGAAGGAATCTTAGTCATGCAGGACTCCTGTTCACTGCTGAACAGTTGAGAGCAAACTGCTGCTGAAGCTGAACCATCACCTCACTGAGTGAAGAAATGGCACATTTTTGCTAAATATGCAGAAACAGATGCACACCCATACAACTGATGGTAAACTGAGCTGCCTTGTATGAACATATGCTGAAGATGCCTCGTTCTGTTTTCTCTGAGGCTGCTGTGCCATTTGGAGCAAAGATGAATATAAAGTTTACAGCATATCTTTTCACTGGAAATAGTTTGCACTGTTTATATGTTTATATTATTTACTGCAGGTATTGGTGAAAAAAGCTTTATGTTGTGAAAAACTGAAATCTGGAAATTAGAATTGCTGTGCCTTATTTTGATGTTTTTACATATATTCCTGTTGAAAATAGTAAAATTTGTATATTTATTTATTTTTGTTTGTCTGATAGCATTTATTTATAAAATAAATCGGACATTTCAAACAATTACTCGCTACTTGAGCAGTCTTTTCACCAAGTACTTTTTTACTCTTACTTGAGTAACTTTTTTGACGACTACTTTTCAGTTTTACTTGAGTAATAATATTTTAAAGTAACTTGAGTACAATTTTTGGATACTCAACCCACCTCTGGTCTTACCACAGCAGGTCTGGAGCACGAATGTGTCTTCTTGGTTTAAAATCAGGTATCCAGCACCGTTCTTGCTCTCAATGGACCAATGAGACTCTCCTGACTTTCTGAAATTATCCTCCTCAAAATCTGTATTTTTGAGAGAACAACACGACGATGAGCTTCACATCACGCCTCACAATACTACTCTGCTATCATATTCTAAAATGAAATTAAAAAAGAGAAATATTAAAATCCTTTACCCGGTGAAGCCACTTTTAGATTTTCAGAGGACGCGTTCACATTTTGAAAAAAAGACAATAGAAATAAAATTTAAATAATTGTATAATTAACCTATAATAATGACATGATTAAATGTACAGACTGAGCAACTACTGAGAAAGTATAAAATGCCTTTTACCTTCAAAGTAGAAGGAATCCTCAGCTGTATCCAAAAACTCAACATTGATGCAGCTGCTGGACGCCATCAGGTAGACTAACACAAACACAGTCCTTTGTTGGTTAATGAATACGGTGCACAGTAAATCCACACATGATTTTTGAGTCTGTGTCTTATTTCATTTTAGCAGAAAACTTGGGTCCAGTTTTTCTAAGTTAAACACATTTATAACCAAAGCCACTTGTGCTGAACGCAGTGTACAGCTGTCTACACACAAGAACCAAATATCCATGCACATTATTACTTCAGTGGACCTCGCTCTTATTTTGAAAATTCATTCAATGACCAGCTGGCGCTCTGGACTGCAACTGTAGAAGTGTCGATTTCTGGAGATCACAGATGAGGGACACTCTGTCCAAAACCTGCAGCAGGTGGAGAATCTGCTGCTGTGCTGAGCTTATTAAGTAGCCAAGCAGAACAGGGTGTGCTATGATCAGCTGCAGTCCAAAAACAATGCAAACTGTCCACCGCAGTCTGTCAGGGTTTCTCTGCTGGGAACACATTCAGGTGATTCCTCGGGCTCGTCGTGAACAAACCCCGAGGAGAAGATAAAGGCGTGTTTACAAGCCTGTTATGCCGAGCCCGATGACCCATAATGCCACACAAAAGTTCCCCCATAAAGTCAGCTTTCAGCAAACTTCAGTCTGTTTAGGATTCGTTCCTTCGGGTCAGTGTTATAACCCTCCGCCCCCCAAAAATGCTTTTTTATTCGACATGTGTGTGAATGTTTCGTGGTCCGCCATTAACCTCAGCTGATAGTCCGAATTTAGACAGCGAAAGCTTCGTGACGTTCCTGTTTATCGGTCACGGAGCTCGGAGTAAAAAAACACTAATAGCATGCATATTTACGTTTCGCCACGACTGTGACCGGACGCCTTCCAGTCACGTTTGCAGCTTCAACCATAAATAGAACCATCACATACCTTTGGAGATGCTTTGAAAACCTGCAGAAGTTGTCTTTGTCCTCGGAAGGTCTGCGCTTACTTCCCTTTGAATGGCAGAGAAATGAGCCCGTTTGTAGGAGGAGAAAGCTGCACCTCACCCCGTTACTGTGCCTTCATATGTTTCTTTCCCTCAACGTGTTACAGCGTCACACTTTCTCTGTGTGTGTGTGTGTGTGTGTGTGTGATTCCTCCCATACGATATTTATGTTCTACTCTCGATTCTCATATTAAAATATCCATATTTTGGTAATTTGGGGTAAATTTGTAGTTTATGATTAACAGGAACACAGGGGAAAGTAACTATATTATCCAAACAGTTCGTAGGGACTGCTACCCCTCCGACTGTAATACTGATATAAATGAGCCACGGCTCATTATTACTGTTAACGATAAAGACGCGTGGTAAGGTTGTAGAGAGCACTCAAAGCTGATATATAGGCTGAGTATCAACTTATGCCAGTGTGAATGTTATCTATATGCAGTAAAACTGCCATTACAGGTTTTACAAAATAAAAATCCAACTCAAAAATATTTCTGTATTTTTTTTCAATCTGTCACATTTGTTTTGATTGTTAATTGAATATTTTAAAATGTAGTTATTGACTTTTCAGGTTTTAATTTCTTGTGTGATTATTCTTCATAATTAAACAAGAACAAGTAGTCTGATGTGTTGTATTCATTATGAAGATATAATTAGTGTGAATGCTTGAAAAGCATTCACAGTATTGTTCTTCTAATTTGATACACTGCTCTTGATTTTGATTTTCCAAACACAGGTTTTTATACAAAACACTGATATCGGATTAGTATCGTCCATACCAGGGTGAATTTTACTTGGTATCAGATCCGAGTGAAGATATTGCAGGTCATTAGTGTGCATGTGTGTGTGGCAGTGAGATGGGGACTTTCAAGTCAGGCGGAAGAAAAAAAGGAAACAGTCAAACCCGACTTAATGAACTACAAACCCTGTTTTCTCTAAAATATAAATATTTTAATTTTCTCAAGCCGGACAGATAAAGTTAACATAGTTATGAGCTAATGTAATTGCTGGATAGTTTGTGTGGACACAGACTGAATGAACAATGCTGTGAAAAGTCTGGGGTCACCCCCGTGTTTCTGTATGTTTTGCTAACAAGAGTTTCTTGTGGACCAGTTCTCCAGGCTTCCTGAAGGTCACTCTGAGGTCACCTTTCGTTTAAATATCTGGTGCCTTTTCACTCATTGTCAGTCCAGTACCTGACTAGGGATGGGTACCGATATCCGGTGCCATTATGGCCAGACCGAAAAGCAGCGCACATTTTTTTTTCCTGAGATGTCATAAACTTTGGATTCTAGCCAATCATTTTACCTTTCCGAGGATAGTAGGCGGGCCCAGGTACGTACGTTCTTTTAGAGCAGAGCTACAGATTAAAAATGCCCAAGGCGAAGCGGTCAAAAGTCTGGCTGTACTTCACAGCAAAAGATGCAAACTCAGCAGCAACAAGTGCTTTAAGCTGATACTGTGATACTGTCAAAGGAGGTAACACCTCGAATCTGATGAAACAGCTGGCGACGCATAGCGTTTTTTTAAAAGCTGAGAAATGCGCCGTATTTGATAGCTTGCTGCGAGACCTCACACCGAGCACATCTACTGCAGGTGTGGTAGATCTCCATTAGCGAGTTAGTGCGGATCACCCCATGCGTGGGGCTGGACGGTGCTTATCATTTTGCAGAAAAAAAGAGACTGCTAAAAATAAAAACATAAGAGGTTTTTGGACAAAGTTTGTGTTCTCCATTCTTTAAGCACCGGCACCGTTTCAACCTGACCACCTCCACACTTCATGCTTTCTCCTGTTCTCTCTCCTATCGGTGGGAATGAGGCTGTGAATGCAGATAAACCGGTCTCTTGGGGGTGGTCTTACTAAATCCTTGCTTGGTGCATCTGTTTTCTGTGAGTAATCAATGCAATAGTTAAACTAGTCTCTAGCACCATTCCTTGACACATTGTTGTCAAACACCTGAGAACCTGGCTACCTCATACACCACAGCCACTCACTTACCTGCTCCAGAGACTTTTATATTGAAAACCTAAATCCAGTGGAGGTGATCTTCTTACCTAAAGAATACCTGTGCTCCTAACCTCCATCTGCTTTTTTATCCATATCATAGAGACTGACCTAAATTAGCATCTGAGTTGAACCTTGTTTCACCATTTTACATCTTTTGTTGTCATCTTTCAGCATATTGTTCTTTAAACCTTACAGTTTTCAGATGAACCTTGACGGAGGGTTTTTTCTTTTATGCTACGTGTCTTAGTAGCTGCATAGTGTACTGGTTTATACGTTTGATCCCAGGAGGAAACACAAACAAAATTAGTTTTGTTTGTAGGAACCTGGTATCTGGAAATCCCACAGGAAGATTTCCAGGCAACACTCAGCACAGATTTTCCTCCATATATACTATACCAGCCCCTTGGTTATTGCTTTGCATGAATGCCCTGCTTGCTAGCGTCTTGCGCCCCGGTGATATCTGTTGAATTGTCTCAGGGGCATCTTTACAGAGTCTGCACCTCTAAAACCTACACTGAACAAAAATATAAATGCAACACCTTTGTTTTTGCTCCCATTCTTCATGAGGTGAACTCAAAGATCTGAAACATTTTCTGCATACACAAGACCCATCACTCTCCAATACTGTATACAAATCTGTCTAAATCTGTGTTAGTGAGCACTTCTCCATCCCACCTCACAGGTGTGGCATATCGAGGTCCTGATTAGACAACATGAATATTGCACAGGTGTGCCTTAGACTGCCCACAATAAAAGGCCACTCTGAAATGTGCAGTTTGATCACACAGCACAATGAGGGAGCCTGCAATTGGATGCTGACTGCATGAATGTCTACCGGAGCTGTTGTCCGTGAAATAAATGTTCATTTCTCTACCATAAGCACCAAAGGTGTTTCAGATAATTTGGCAGTACATCCAACTGGCCTCAAAACCGCAGACCATGTGTAACCACACCAGCCCAGGTCCTCCACAGGTCCTCGTAACACATGAACATTCATTATAGTGCCACAAACCTGCACCCACTAATAAAAGTACTGTTTTTGTTAGCTCTGCCTATAATCATCATCAGCATATAACTGATAAATTATGGGTTAAAAATACAATGTGAACACAGAAATTGCTTTTTCAGATAAAGACAGAGATCACTGGGGGATCTATATAAATCAATAATGAATTACATTTTTATTCTTTTCTGCTTTCACACTAAAGCTTTAAACCAGGGGTCCCCAATCCCAGTCCACGAGTCCCTGAAGATTTTAGATGTGTCCTTGATCCATCACAGCTGATTTAAATGGACAAATGACCTCCTCAACATGTCTTGAAGTTCTCCATAGGCCTGGTAATGAACTAATCATGTGATTCAGGTGTGTTGACCCAGGGTGATCTAAAACCTGCAGGGACACCGGCCCTCGTGGACTGGGATTGGGGACCCCTGCTTTAAACCCTGCCTGTATAGACAGAACTTGCAGTTCTCAGGGACCAGAGAGATTAAGCCAATATCGGAAGCAATGCTGAAAGGAAAGAGGTCAAACACAGAGTAACATCCTCTTTTTGTCATTCTCTAGGTTTGCGAAACAAGTGTAATAGACCCTGTGCACGAAAAAATGCTAACTTCCTGTTTTAAGACCAGATGTAGACTTGTACATTTCTGGTAGCTTTATTTTGCTGTCAACCGCTACTGTGAAGATGGATTCCAAAATCATGTCCAAAATACGAAAACGGAAAGATTGTGTTAAATTACAAAGAGCAGAGGGTGGGAACATTCACCATTGTTGTGTCCCGCTGTGTACTGCTGGGGGGAGATTTAACAAGATGTTAAGTTTCCACTCCTTTCCCAAGGATCCTGAATTGCACAATGGCTGATAAAAATCAGAAGGGACGGCTTCACAGTTATGACCAGCTCTAGAGTGTGTAGTCGGCATTTTCCACATAGCAAGCAGGTCTGGCCCGGATCTGGTATCAAGCCGGCACGGCTGGCTGACTTCTGGCATGATAAGACGCATGTCATCCAGATATGGGCCAGGCCTGGCAATGATGGCACTGTCTATGTCAGGGGTGTCAAACTCAAATACACAGTGGGCCAAAATTCAAAACTAGAACAAAGTCGCGGGCTAACGTTAATATTTATTGAAATATATTTATTCCTCCAGATATAAGAATGAATCTTTTCTTATGGACTCAAACAAGTTTTGCTGAAAAACTGAATATGGAACAAGCAAAGCTTAATACTAAACAATATATATATTAGCTGTATAATACCAGTAGGCCAGCTCTAATAGTAATTTGGTATGGCTTCGCGGGCCAAATGTAATTAGGCTGCGGGCCAAATGTGGCCCGCGGGCCAGAGTTTGACACCTATGGTCTATGTGATGGCATGCCACATCTGGCCCGATTGTAGTTTGGTTTGTGGCCCAGGCTCATAGAAAACAGGTCTGGCCCAGATCCGGCATCAAGCCGGCACTTCTGACTGACTGGTGTCATGGCAGGGTGTGTGTCAACCAGATGTGGGCCAGGTCTGGCAATGATGGCACTATTTATGTTCCTCTTTTCCTATTTTGGTTAGAAGACCCAAATGCCATGTTGCAATATTATACTGCTATGGTAGCCAACGTTTCAAATGCAGGTTTGACAGGTTTGTGAGTGTACACTTTATCCAAAACCTAGTGACGGTTTACTCAGGTTTACCACTGGGTGACTGTAGCTCAGGAGGTAGAGCAGGTCACCTACTGATCAGTAGGTTAGTAGTTCGATCCCTGGCTCCTCCAGCCTGCATCAGAATCAGAATGGGTTTATTGCCAGATGTTGAGGTTTACAACATTAGGAAATTGCTGCGGTGCTTCAGTGCAAACAATAAGAATTAAAGTGCTATGTAGAAAGAAAGATATGTGCATGAGATATACATGAGAATAAGAATTATGAGTGCTACGTAGAAAGATATATACATGAGTGCAGGTGGTGATCAGTGCCAGACATGAAATGATGCAGTGACACAGCGTAGGGTCTGTTAAGAGTTAAGAGTGTGAATGTGTATGAATGTAGTTAGGAAGCATTCAGTTCAGAGAAAGTGTGTAAATGTGTCCTGTTGTACAGAGTAATCCGGGAGAGTAGGAAAGTGTTATGTAAGACTCAGTCCATTCACTGTCTGAACAGAGTTTCATCATGTTACTTTTGCACATGCTGTTATTATATGGGTTGATTAAGGTACATATTAGGCTGACATCTGGGGCCAGCAGTGTGTCTGCAACTGGCCCGTGGCTGCACACAACTTACACATGGCCTACATACCGCAAAGAATGACAGCCCTTTGGTGGCCCAGACCAGGTTTGCCAGAGGTAATCCACACGTGGGCCATGTGTGGGCCACCTCTGGCAAACCGTCATTCTTTGCGGTATGTGGGCTGTGTAAGTACATTGTGTGGGCCAGATCCGGACCATACCAATTTTGCTATGTGGGAATTGAGACTGGATAGATCTTCGTGTCTTTCTCTGGGAAGCGTTGTATTCAGCCGAAAGTTGTTCCATCATTATTCCACTGGAATAATTTTTCAACGTTTGTTTTTTATTAGCAAACAATACAACAGTACAGCGCTTATTTTGACATTTCAACAAAGAGTCATGTACTATGGAACTCCAAAGTGTTCAAAATTAAATAAATAAATAGGTCAAGATGAAATAAATAACTATGTGAATAAATAAGACACAGATATGTAATGTGAGAATGATATTGTGAAATCATGGAACACATTTTGAAAAAAATGCTCATTATTGTGAAATATATTGCATTCTGCTATATAAATTTACTTATTATTGTGAAATATTATTTCATGGTCATTATTTTTCACAATAACAGAGATTATTCCTGAGGCATTTTATTTATTTCCAGCCGTTTATATTCCAAATGTCCTTTTTTCAAAGTCAGTCTTTATTTCAAAATCCCGTTTTTCCCAATGGCCTATTTATTTCATAATGCGACTTTTCAGCAGAATGACTTTGTCTGTCAATCAACGTAAGTGGGCTGGACCTTTGCACCTATTGGCTTATCGTTTACCATCGACTAGTTTTCCTGGATACCTGCTCCGCGGACAGCTAATACAGCTAGCAACTGTGGAATGCCAGGACTGCCATAATGAATTAATTAAATACACCATTAAATAATTAATTAAATGTGGCAATAATTAATTAAAATTGGAATTAATTAATTAAATAAATAGTTATGACACATGCAATTAATTAATTATTGACACATTTAATTAATTATTTATGTATTTCACATTTTAATTAGTTATTGACACATTTAATTAATTATTGACACATTTAATTAATTATTTAATATAATATAATTAATGATATATTTATTTATTTCATTTTGGCAGTCCTGGCGCCTGGCTCTCATCATGAAATAATTTTATCTGTCAGCCTCACCCATCAAACCCAGGGGGCGGGGTTAACGCTGATCGAGTCAAAACCATTGCTTTGGCCTGGTGGCCATTGTTTCTAGCACACAACAACCGGCATGTGGAAGCTAACAGAACTGAGCTTTGAAAAACCCTGTTTGTGTGTTACCAAATACCGTTTTAATATTTTTTTAGCCGAGAATGTAGTGGTTTAATCTTCATGTATCTGGTCGGTTTGTCAAGATACAGCCTCTTTGCAAAAGTGTTTCGATGATTTCGTAGATGTCTGCCCAGTCCGTCATGTAGTAACTGCTGGCTTTAACTGTACAAAGGCTGTTCGACACTATGAAACACATACAGACTTCATGATGTTCGGCTAATATTTTTATTGTGAATATTAATCATGAGGGTAAACGGCCCTGTACACCACGGAGCGAGATCAGCATGTCCACGATATCCACGATATCCTCAGCTCCATGAGTTAACACAAAGTTTCCCAGCTGACTATCTAACTTCCAACTATTCCAGAGACGTGAAAATATACAGCATAAAGAAAAGTGTAAGAGACTCAGCAGCAGATTAGAATAACAGTTATAGATTTAATAAATCACCAAATGAATCCAAGAAACGAGCAAACCTGTTCCGACACTTTGAGTTTGTATTCCCTCAGCTGCAGACTCGCTGCTGTTTAAATGTTTGAAAAGGAAGATTAGATATAAAAAACATCAAACATAGACTCAGTCTGCCTTCACATTTGATATGAGGCCAGCACGTATAGTGGCTGTGTCCTGTTTTAAGATCATACATGTAAAATTGTTGTCTGACCTCCGTCGATCCAGCCTCTCAGAGTCCGTGGTTACCATGGTTACTGCATAAGCAGCTATAATGTTAACAGCTGGCACTGAGGAAACCTCCCGGCAGCATGGGTGTTTATGTTTTTCATTGCAAAAGAACCGTCTGAATGGTTAACTGAAGTTAACTTGGATAAATTATAGTTAAGGAGTATCACAGATAACGCCTACGTGAGCTGTGTGACTGTTCACCACTACACTGAAATCAGCAGGCTATTACTGAAATACACGTGCTATATCATAAACTATGATATAAATCAGAATCAGAATCGTGTTTATTGGCCAAGTATGTGTGCAGACACATACAGAGAATTTGGTTCCGGTAGATGGCGGCTCTCAAGCACAGCAATGTAAATCACACACACACACACACACACACACACACACACACACACACACACACACACACACACACACGTGTCTATATATACACATTACACATACATACACAAAGCTGTGTAAACCAACTATAAATAACGAATCTAACCTTATATACATAAAATACAGAAATGAATGAGGTGGAATGAATACTACAAAATGTACATAAGGTGCAGCTGCAGTCTGGCAGTGGGAGCAGTGTGACAGGTCAACTGTTTAGGAGGGAGATGGCGAGGGGAAAGAAACTGTTCCTGTGTCGGGTGGTCCTGGTCTGCAGGCTTCTGTACCGTCTGCCAGAGGGCAGCAGATCAAAAAGTCTGTGTGCAGGGTGTGAGGGGTCTGCGATGATTTTCCCTGCCCGTTTCCTGGTTCTTGAGAGGTACAGATCCTGGATGGAGGGCAGGGGGGCGCTGATGATCCTTTCTGCTGCCCGTACAGTCCGCTGCAGTCTGCTCCTGTCCTGTTTAGTGGCTGCTCCATACCAGACTGTGATGGAGGAGCACAGGACAGACTCAATGACCGCAGTGTAGAACTGGATCAGCAGCTCCTGTGGAAGACTGTACTTCCCCAGTTGTCTCAGGAAGTACATCCTCTGCTGGGTCTTTTTGAGGATGGAGTTGATGTTGGTCTCCCACTTCAGGTCCTGGGAGATGGTTGTACCCAGGAACTTGAAGGTCTTCACAGTTGACACAGGGCTGTCTGATATGGTGAGGGGGAGCAGAGTTGAGGGATGTCTCCTGAAGTCCACTGTCATCTCTACAGTTTTAAGAGTGTTCAGCTCCAGATTGTGCTGACTGCACCAGAGTACCAGCCGCTCAACTTCCTGCCGGTATGCAGACTCATCACCATCCTGAATGAGGCCGATGACGGTGGGGTCATCTGCAAACTTTAGGAGTTTGACAGCCGAGTTCTTGGAGGTGCAGTCGTTAGTGTAGAGGGAGAACAGTAGTGGTGAGAGGACACATCCTTGAGGGGCACCAATACTGAGGGACCGGGTTTCAGAGGTGATCTCCCCCAGCCTCACTTGTTGCTTTCTGTCTGTCAGGAAGCTGGTGATCCACTGACAGGTAGCTGGTGACACGCTGAGCTGGGAGAGTTTGGAGGAAAGAAGTTCAGGCACAATGGTGTTAAAAGCCGAACTAAAGTCCACAAACAGGACCCTGGCATAATTTCCCGGGCGGTCAAGGTGTTGCAGGATGTAATACAGCCCCATGTTCACTGCATCATCCACCGACCTGTTTGCCCGGTAGGCAAACTGCAGAGGGTCCAGCTGGTGGCCTGTAATGTCTTTCAGATGGGCTAACACCAGTCGTTCGAAGGATTTCATGACCACAGACGTCAAGGCGACAGGTCTGTAGTCATTCAGTCTTGTGATGGTGGGTTTCTTGGGAACAGGGATGATGGTGGAGCGTTTGAAGCAGGAGGGAACTTCACACAGCTCCAGGGATCTGTTGAAGATGCGAGTAAAGATGGGAGCCAGCTGTTCAGCACAGGTTTTGAGGCAGGAGGGTGAGACGCCATCTGGTCCGGGGGTTTTCCTGGGCTTCTGTTTCTGGAATAGTCGGCTCACAGTCTGGATTGGAGAGGGTGGTGGTGGTCGTTGAGTCTGGATTGGGGAGGGTGGTGGTGGTCGTTGAGTCTTGATTGGGGAGGGTGGTGGTGGTCGTTAGGTCTGGATTGGGGAGGGGGAGGGTGAAGGGGGGAGAGGTGGAAGGTGTGTTGGGGGTCAATGTCTGAAGCAATGTCCCTGGGGAGGGGAGGGTGGGGTGTGGGAGTCTGTCCGTCTCAAACCTGCAGTAGAAAGTGTTTTTTTTTTTTTTTTTTTTTTTTTTCCTAAATGACATCAGAAACAGCAGTATGCGACATTACGTGATGGCAGAGCTTCAGTTCATCCTTTGTCATTTTTTTTTTTTTTTTTTTTTATAAATAGGACAGGGGGAATGAATGAGAGAAAGAAAGAAAACCAAAGGGGAGAAGAGACGGTGAGAGGGGGGGGAAGAGAGAGAGAAAAAAAAAAAAAAGAACTCCTGGGTCACCTGTATGGAGAAAAAAAAAAAAACAAACAAAAAAAACAAACAGAGGAGACAGCAAACAACAAAGAGCAACATAATAATAGAGAAAACAAAGCACCATCACAATAAACTAGCTAGTCATAGATATCAATATTTACTAAATAATAAACGATATTGTGCAGCACGCAAGATAGACAGCGCACAGTGTGCTTTGAGGCAGCAGCCAAGAAAGCTTTAGTCCGCGTCTGTGAATACCCATGTGTGCATACCTGTGTGGATCAGCATGCTTGCATTCCAAAGGTTTCTCCATGTAATGATCTGCTAGGGAGTGTGGGGGGGCCACAGCCCCGTCCTCCAGGGTGTGAAGCGGGTATGGAGGAGATCAAAACTCCAGACATCCAGAGGCCCCCAGAACACAAGAGACCATGGAAGACCAACAGAGGGGCAGCCGCGCCACTGTTCCAGTAAGAGCTGAGGAGAGTCCCAGATGAGGGCTCGCCCAGCAGCCGTGGAGCAGAAGTCAGGGGGAGTTGCAGTGACGCGCCCGTGAGCTCCGCCGGCCCCCAGCTGCGCCTGAGTGACCGAGCCCCAGGCCGAGAGGCCGGGGGCACCCCACCTCCAAAGGGGCCCGAGCGAGCCCCAGGCCCCAGGCCCCGACAAGCGGCCGCCAAGGAGTGAGCCGGTGTGTACCCGGACGCCCACCCCCGGACACAAAGAACCACCAACACACCGACACCTGAGGGAGTCCGCCACCGGCAGGGGAAGTGGTGGTGGGTGGAGATAGGCCTCCAAACCTTGGAGGGCCTGAGGTGTCCCCAGAGAGGTGGCGTCTGATACCCAACCTGACATATAGACACAGACATACAGGCACACACAGACACAAACATCCATTCCCACCCTCATGCTCTCATATGCACTCACTCCACACTCAACCAACGTGGAGACAGACATAAAGAGACGCTGTACACACAATCACACTCCCCAAGCGTACTCTACAAACCGGGTCTAGGTACCCCCGCCCCTGGAGGGGGGAATTGCACCCAGACCCAGGTGGTGTTACCCTTTTCCCTGCGGTAGAAAGTGTTTAACTCGTTGGCCAGGTCTTTGTTTGCTTCAATAGTGGGTGGGGGGCGTCTGTAGCTAGTGATTTCCTGCAGGCCCCTCCACACTGACGCAGGGTCGCTGGCTGAGAGCCGTTCTTCCAGCTTCTGGGAGTAGATGCTTTTAGCTGCTTTGATCTCCTGTGTGTTCCTGGCTTGCTTGTACAGGGCCCTGTCACCACTTCTGTAGGCGTCCTCCTTGGCCTTACGAAGATGTTGGAGTTTAGGAGTGAACCATGGTTTATTGTTGTTGTATGTGCAAAAGGTCTTTGTTGGCACACACACGTCTTCACAGAAACTGATGTGTGATGTCACAGCGTCCGTGAGCTCATCTAGGTTCTTAGATGCAGCTTCAAAAACAGTCCAATCAGTGGAGTCAAAACAGTCCTGCAGTTCCTGCTTTGCTGCGTTAGTCCACTTCTTCACAGTTTTGACTACAGGCTTGGCACGTTTGAGTTTTTGCCTATAAACTGGAATAAGATGGACCATGCAGTGATCAGAATGTCCCAAAGCTGCCCGGGGCACAGAGCGATAGGCATCTTTTAGAGTTGTGTAGCAGTGATCCAGTATGATGTTGTTTCAGTGAAGCAGAGGGCAGCAGAGCGTGCAAAGTCCTTGTTAGTCCAGTTTAAGAGCAGTAATTCGTCGACTTTGTTTGGAAGAGAGCGGAGATTCGCGAGGTGAATGGAGGGGAGTGCCGTGCGGAATCCTCGTCGACGTAGTTTCACCAGCGCACCAGCGCGACTCCCCCGTCTATGTCTTCTCCAGGAGCCACAGAGAGCTGCTGCGCCTCCAACTAAAATCTCCAAAAAACTTTCCGGGTTTGTGAAAAATGGATAAGAACTATAGTGAGACGACTGCCTGATGTTTAGCAGTTGATCTCTGGAGAAAGTGATGTGGTCTGAGTGACCAAAAGCGCAGAAAATAAACAGAAACAAGAAAACAAGAAAAGTGCGAGAGAGCGCAGTACCGAGGCTGCCATCCGCGGCGCCATCTTGGATAGGGAGGTCCTATTAACATGTTTAGCTTTAAAGGACACCTTTAGTCTCCTTCATGAGCAGTATTAGTTTTCTTCTAACATCCAGAAGTCTGCACAATGTGTTTCATAGTTTGTAACAAGCCTTTGACAGGTAAACATAACATGACCGAAAAAGCAAAAAAAAAAAAAAAAAGAGAGAGAGAGAGAGAGAGTGTTGACATAAGAAGAGAAAATGCTCTCAATTATGGAGACAGGCAAATGGTTCATTTATGTTTGATGTGTGTTTATTCCTCCCTAAATATCGTCGGTGAAGTTCGCCATGCACGTCAGATTTTCCTGCGCATTTTTATACCTCTGCCAACAGAGAGAGAAAAAAAATCACATTCTAACAGACAGCTGGTGCTTAGAATACAGTTGAATAACTATTAAAAAACAGATGATATTTAGATGATAGTTCAGTCTAACACATGTGCCAGTGAACCATTAAACGTCTGTGAAACTATGCAGTTATGAAACGTAACTTTAACCTCAGCCAAACCGATTTGCTCAGTTGTAAATAAAACAGCGAAGTAAACGTGACCCGACAGACAGAACCTGAGTGAATGAAGTCCAGCGTTTAACCACTGAGAGCTAAAACTCAGCTGAGGTTTCAAAGCTGTGTGGCGGTGATTGGACATCAGCCGCTGATAAAGCTGTTCGCCTATAAAGTGCTCTGTAAGGAAACGAGCTCCAGCAGCTCTGCGCTCGGGGAGAACACTATATTTACTTATCTTGTGGAGAAAAATGCGCTGACATTGCTTTATATCGAGCACCAGCTGCCCAGTTAAACTGTGACTATCACCAGGTAACGTGGGCGTGTTTCTTGAATTAGCAGCAGGTGTTAAACAGCTGACAGATGAGGAGGAGGATGCATGCAGGTAAACTGAGGGTCTGTTGAGCTGATCGCTGGTTTCGTGAGAAAAATGTCAGCTCGTTCTTTATGTTACAGAAGCACAGAGACACAAGACCAGGCGGAAAGAGACGATCGTTCGGTGAAAATGAGAATCTGCGAATGCAACATGTGGAACACGGAGAGTGGAATATGTAAACAAACCGGTTAACGTAACCCCCTCGGTGCACTCTGCATGCTAACTGTTAGCAGAGCTAGTGAAATCTCTGAAAACATCTGAGCATGTTCTATGTTGACAACCTGACCAGACATACGGCGCGACATTCGCGGCTAAAACACTGTTAAAAGTGTAGCTGGTGACAGAAAAACGGGGTATTTTAAAACTACACCACCACCATTGCTGCCTGTGATTTGATCTGCATTCTGGGATACCTGGCTGCCCCAAGTCTGCACAAGCAATCGATTATCTAGGATCGACCTGTTTTGACTTACTTTGCACAGCAACCAATCAAATGTTAGAGAAGCTGCATGGGCAGCGTTAACCCCGCCCCCTGAGTTTGATGGGTGAGGCTGACAGATAAAATTATTTCAAGATGAGAGCCAGGCGCCAGGACTGCCAAAATGAAATAAATAAATATATCCATCCATCCATCCATCCATTCGCTTCCGCTTATCCTTTTCAGGGTCGCGGGGGGCGCTGGAGCCTATCCCAGCTGTCATAGGGCGAGAGGCAGGGTCCACCCTGGACAGGTCGCCAGTCTGTCGCAGGGCCAACACACAGGGACAGACAATCATTCGCACTCACGTTCACTCGCACATTCACACCTAGTGATAATTTGGATTATCCAATTAACCTATCCCCACAAGCTGCATGTCTTTGGACGGTGGGAGGAAGTCGGAGTACCCGGAGAGAACCCACGCAGACACGGGGAGAACATGCACACTCCACACAGAAAGACCCCGGCCTGATGGTGGAATTGAACTCTGGACCTTCTTGCTGTGCGGCAACAGTGCTAACCACCGTGCCACCGTGCTGCCATTTAATGATTTAATATATCATTAAATAATTAATTAAATGTGTCAATAATTAATTAAATGTGTCAATAATTAATTAATTACATGTGTCATAACTATTTATTTAATTAATTAATTCCAATTTTAATTAATTATTGACACATTTAATTAATTATTTAATGGTGTATTTAATTAATTCATTATGGCAGTCCTGGCGCTCCATAATTTTATAGAATTCTTTGCTATGATGAAAAACAGTATTGAAAAAAATCTGTAACTAAACTGATTAAAAAGCTCATTTTTGGCAGACAGACTAACCAAGCAGTAATAACATCGTTACTTACCCTAAACAGCGTTTCGTGGAGTGGAGCTAGCTGTGATAGTGTTAGCATTTGCTAACGTTAACACTGTGCGGTTGTGATGAGAACTTGGACCAGGGACCACTTCATCTCCAGTACACTGCTGCAATACTCAGACTGAGGTGAAGACGTTCAATCTAAGCGGTTAGCAAGTTCTCTGAGTAACTCAGAAACGGACTTGTTTCCTGCAGCCATGCCCTTCACAAGAATTGATACACCTGTAACGTTATTCGCGCCCAGTGTTTTGCATTTGTCGGTGCCTTAAGTTTATTTTGAGCTGCATACTGCCGCCAGCTGCATAGGAGACGCATTGCACCATTAAACCTAAATCGACAATTCATGTGCTATTACTTATGTCTGAGTAAAGGAGCAACCAATCACACAACTGGCTCCGCCCTGTCTCTCTTGATTGACAGACAAAGTCATTCTGCTGAAAAGTCGCATTATGAAATAAATAGACCATCGGGAAAAACGGGATTTTGAAATAAAGACTGACTTTGAAAAAAGGACATTTTGGAATATAAACGGCTGGAAATAAATAAAATGCCTCAGGAAAAATCTCTGTTATTGTGAAAAATAATGACCATGAAATAATATTTCACAATAATAAGTAAATTTATATAGCAGACTGGCTGGTGCCAGTCCGTGCACAGCTCTGTAGGTCAAGACCAGGATCTTAAAATCGACTCTAAATTTAACAGGAAGCCAGTGTAACTGAGATAATAACGGTGTCACATGTGAGTACTTGGAGGATTTTGTCAAAAGCCTAGCTGCTCGTTTTGCACAACCTGCAGACGATCCAGAGAACCTTTGCTTAGACACATAAACAGCGAATTACAATAATCCAAGCGTGACTAAATAAATGCATGTATGTATGTACCGGCTCACTCCTGGTGGCCGATTGGCGGGGCCGGGCGCCTGTGGCCCGGCTGGGCTCCTTCCGGGGGGTGGGATGCCCTTAGGCCTCTGGCCTCTGGGCCTGAAGCTCGGTCCTCTCTGGCACAGCTGGCTGCCGGCAGAGCCCGCGGGCACGCCACTGCAATCCCCTCTGGCCTCTGCTCCTTAGCTGCAGGGTGACCTCTCCTTTGGGGCTCTACTCAGCTCTTCCCAGGAGGGTGGCACGGTCCCCCCCCTTTGGTGGTCCTCCTCGGGTCCTTGTACTCTGGGGCCTCTGGATATCTGGGGCCTGGATCTCCTCCATACCTGCTTCATACCCTGGAGGACGGGGCTATGGCTCCCCACACTCCCTAGCAGATCGTTACATGGAGAAACCTTTGGAATACAAGCATGCTGATCCACACAGGTATGCACACAGGTGTACACACGGGTGTTCACAGACGCGGACTACAGCTTTCTTGGCTGCTGCCTCAAAGCACATTGTGCGCTGTCTATCTTGCGTGCTGCACAATATCGTTTATTATTTAGTATCTACTGATATCTACTGCTAGCTAGTTTATTGTGATGGTGTTGTTTTTTTATTATGTTTTTTCTTTGTTGTTTGCTTTCTCTTCTGTTTTTTTTCTCCATACAGGTGATCCAGGTGTTTTGTTTGTTTTTTTTTTCTTTCTTCCCCCCCTTCTCACCGTCTCTTCTCCCCTTTGGTTTTCTCTCTCTCCCTCTCTTTCTTTCATTCTTTCTCCCTGTCCTATCCCCCAGTCATGTCTGTCCCGTTTGTAGCAACTGAAAATAAAATAAATTCATAATTATAATAAAGGTCAATCGAATGGACCAATATGGCAAGGCCATGATGATCCACTTGGTAAAATAAATCCGCTTGGCATCTTTCTTGGCCTTAAGACAACAATTCTGATGGCTAAAGATCCAAACGGGACACAAAAATAAATAAATAAATAAATAAATAAATGCATGTATAGCAATCTCGAGTTCAGAGCGAGATAAAACTGGGCTTAGCCTAGCCACATTTCTTAAATGATAAAAACAAGACCGAACCAGAGATTTCACATAGAATGTGAGAGTCGGGTCAAAGGTGACACCTAAATTCCTGATAGAGGATTTAACATAAAGTGAGAGAGGACCAAGGGCTTTCACTATCTGCAGTGTTGGGGAGTAACGGAATACATGTACCGCCGTTACGTATTTAAAATACAAAATATGAGTAACTGTATTCCGTTACAGTTACCGTTTAAAAAGGTGGTATTCAGGATACAGTTACTTTGTTGAAATAAATGGATTACACGGCGGTACTTTCCTGTTTCATTTTGTCGCGGGTCAGGACTGTTTGGGTTTTGTTTGACAGCTACGTTCTTTCGTTCCAGGCGGCAGCGTTACGGTTGCCATGGTTACAGGGCGACGCTCTCTCTCTCTCTCTGCGACTGTGTGTTTCCTGGGTGAGAGAGCGCCTTTTCGTTGTTGTTGTTGTTGTGCTAAGCTAACAGGCAGAATGCTACAAGCATAGCTCTAAAGAATGTAGCATCATGGGTAGTGTAGTCCGTGCTGCAGGGAGAATGGACTGCCATACACGTTATGGGTCTGTGAGCGCGAGGAGGGAGGAAAAGGGGAGTGGAAAGGTACGAGTTGTCATTGAGCAACAACGGGAGCTGGAAGCATGTAAATATAATAATAACCACTGCAGCCAAGAAGAGAGCCTGACGAGCCCAGTTGTAAGTAAGCTATTAAGACTCGACTGTACACCGTGTTCGTGTTTTCCTCCGAAACAATAAGTTCCGTTGGAGCAGCCTTTCAACGCCTCTCTCTGTCTCTCGCAAGAAAAGTTGACCCACACAACAAAGTAAAGCTATTTTTCAGCTACGAGCCGACAGGGACCCCGCCGTATTAGTCAGAGGTCCCTTTACTACAGTTCGGAGTCGCGGACCTTCAGTAATAGTAATAAATCACACAGCAATAGTACATTCACGTTGTTGTAAAAAGCATGATAATATATTAAGTAATCCAAAGTATTCAGAATACGTTACTGTCATTGAGTAACGTAACGGAATACGTTACAGAATACATTTTGGGGCATGTAATCTGTAATCTGTAATGGAATACATTTTAAAAGTAACCTTCCCAACACTGACTATCTGCGATAGAAACCTATCAGGGGCGCATACGAGGACTTCGGTTTTCCCCTCGATGAGTTGGAGGAAATTTGCAGCCATCCAACGTTTGATCGAATCTAAGCAATCATTCAGACGCTGAAGTTTAGATAAATCCTCGGGCTTAAAAGAAACGTACAACTGAATATCATCAGCAATAACAGTGATAAGAAATGTGCTCAAAAGAGCCCATTATATGCTGGAGGATGAGAAGATAAATTAAAAACAATAAAGGCCCCAAAACTGACCCCTGAGGGACACCATAAGTAAGGGAGGTAAAGGATGACCTAAAATTGGAGACTTCCACAGAAAAGGATCAGTGATGGAGATAAGAGGAGAACCATTCTAAAGCAGTTCCAGATACACCAACCCATTTTTTCAGCCTTTCAACGAGGATGTGATGGTCAACTGTGTCGAAAGCTGATGTGAGGTCCAACATGAGTAGAACAGAGCATTTTCCTGCATCATTATCCATCAAGATATCACTTGAGACCCTAAGAAGTGAAATCGACGAAAACCGGAGTCCGGATCATGTGGGGCTCGTAGCTGAAAAATAGCTTTACTTTGTTGTCTGGGTCAACTTTTCTTGCGAGAGACAGAGAGAGGCGTTGAAAGGCTGCTGCAACAGAACTTATTGTTTGGGAGGAAAACACGAATACAGCGTACAGTCGAGTCTTAATAGCTTACTTACAATTGGGCTCGTCAGGCTCTCTTCTTGGCTGCAGTGGTTATTATTATATTTACATGCTTCCAGCTCCCGTTTTCTGCTCGGTGACAACTCGTACTTTTCGACTCTCCTTTTTCTCCCTCGCTCACAGACACATAACGGGTATGGCAGTCCATTCTCCCTGCAGCACGGACTACACTGCCCATGAGGCTACATTCTTTAGGGTGATGCCTGTAACACTCTGTCTATTGCCTTCATATTAAATAAATAAAAATATTTCCTCACGTCATTATGAGACGCTAGATTGAGACACAGACATTTGAGCCTCTTAATGCGTGTTTTGTTTGGGTTTCCACCGGGTGGAATTACCAAAATAGAGAGGGGACAGCCTAACATATGAAACAGGAAAAGATCTTTTCCTGTTCCCGACCGCCGTGTAATCCCTTTATTTCAACAAAGTAACTGTATCCTGAATACCACCTTTTTAAACGGTAACTGTAACGGAATACAGTTGCTCATATTTTGCATTTTAAATACGTAACGACGGTACATGTATTCCGTTACTCCCCAACACTGCGCATAGGGCTTTGGAGTTGATGTCACGCCGCAATGCATTGTGGGAGTGCGGCACCATTTTCAGGGTCTACGAATCAAAACAAACACACTGTGTTGGAACGACAATGACAAGATGCTTAAAAGCAGCTCAAAAGAGAATGAACTGTATAGAGACCGATTTCATTCAGAGGCGAAGCAGCGGTACTTGCAGAAAATAGCCTGCATTGGAAATGTGGACCCATATGAAATACGGCCGTGGAGTAGAAACCCTGAAGACCAACCGCTATTGACGTAGCCTGATATATTTCGTACCTTATCTGTGGAATCAGCGCGTACAAGTCGTCATTCAAGCAAAGGTAAGTCAGCTCGAGTACTGCGAGTGAAATGCGTTTGATTTCCCTGCAAACATTCAGATTAGTGCAGCATAAATTCATTCATGAGGGGAAATTACAGTGAGAACATGTGGAGGCTGTTAGAAGGATAACATACTGAGTTCAGTGCATTGATGTGACATTGTTCTGATGGATTTAGTTATTCTTTATGGTTAAAGAAATTGCACTAATTTATTCATATTTATTGTAAATAATCCTAATTAAACATCTTGCTTCCATATTTGTATCTTGTGTCACTAAAAATAAATTTTATTTTAGTTTTATACTTTGATTAATGACCTGCAGAATCTCCTTATCATATTAAGTGATTCATAATTGTCACTTTATGCTTTCTCCATCTCTAAAGTGATGACATCCTTGCATTACATACTTTAGGTTCATTTTCTGCAGGCAGGTTTCTGACAGAGAGCAGGCAGATTTAGAATATAACATGCAGCGTTCTATAGATGGACACATAAAGAAATGAAAAATCACATGTATGTGCTAACTTTCTAAACACTTTGTTACATTTATGATAAAGTAGATAAAACACATTTGTGTTGGCCTTGGCTCATAGTTCTTGTCTTTAAATGAACTTTGTCTGTGTGTGTTTCAGGTCCTGCACTCTCAAAGACTGAATGAACCAGCATTGCAGCCATGGGTCACTGTGAGCATCACAGGGAAGGTTGAAGCCGAGTCGCGGAGACCTGCACCCACGTCACTGCTCTTCTGTTTAATGTAGAAGCAACAGTGTTGATTGTGGCACAAGGACTGTTACAGATGAACCTGCACACTGGGTTTTGCTGGGTAATATGACCAAGATACAGTCAGAGGTTGGCCATAAGATAGACTTCTCCTCTTCAGCTGCCCAAAAAAGGCTCTTGATTAAAACATAAACAGACCATCTGTAGTGACAGGTAAAAGGAGCCGTCCTCAGAAAAGAAAAATCCCACCTGCTACTGTGGAGGAGTCGTCACTGCTATAATGCCATCATGTTTTATCTAGGGGTCTAGATTTATGCCTGTAGTGCACTGCCGTGTAAATAATTTGCATTTACTGAATATGTACTGACTGAGTCCCACTGTTCAAAAGTTTAATAAAGAAACAAACTAATTTTTGCCTCTTTTTTTTTATTGATTAAAACCACCTTATAGAACATCACATCAGTAACAGTGTAGAATCCATCATTTATAGTTTACAAATGACAAAATGTTTACATAAAATCATGACAGTGTTTACATGATATCACCCACTACTAACATTACTTTATTTACTGTATCTTTTGAAAAAATACAGCTATTTATACAGCACAAGACTTAAGAATATTTAACAGGAGCAGGTTTCATTTTTCCCTGGTTTTATTATCACACTGTTCACCAAACGCAGCAAACCTTCACCATCTTATCCTGAAGGGTCACCTCTTCACCCTCACATGGAAGAAGTAATCTGATTGGCATCGTGGTATGTTTGAAGCAGGTCCCTTGTGTAGCGCTGGAACCCAGTCACGATGTGTTTCATCCATTTCATAGGCTGGTTTGCTGCTGGGCAAGTGTTCGGCATTCAAACTTACAGGTAAACATTAGTCAAAGCCAGATGTTTCCCCTGTTATGTCGAAATTAGCTAGCACAGTCAAGTACACACTAACACTGCATGTCAACAAACTATGAAAAAAAGCCACAGGATATATCAAATAAATAAATGAATGATTGCTGGTAAGGGTCTCTATCACTTCTACCTCTTCTTAAAGTCAATAAAGAGTTCTTTATACTGATGGCATGGAGTTCTGTTTAATGTGAGTTGTGAGGTCTTCGGGTTGTTACAGCTTCACCTTGATCACAAACTACGCCACCGTCGAACTAAAACATAACATAAATTTCAATGAAATAGTAAGACGGGTGAAATAAAGACAGAAAATTATCTATATAACATACAAAACATACCTCGCTGGCTGACCCATGCTTTGAGGGAGAAATGTGCACTTTGCAGATACTGTAAAGAAAAAACTTCCTCTGAATTAAATTGGTGTCTCCTGCTTCAAATGCCATGCTCCTACATCAACATGGGCGTGCATCTTCTTCAGGTGCACCGGTGGAACCAACATGCAGTACAATAGTTCCTGTCCCTGTTCGTATTGTGAGGGCAGCTTGTCCACAGTCTCAGCCCCAGTCATCCTGTCATCCAGGCAGTCCAGAGGGTCTGCTGATTAGTGTCAGGTGTAGATGTATCTTGTGTGTCAGCCAATTGAATCATGACAGAGCCAGTGTAAGCGCCAGACGTCTGCTTTATATTTTTATTTACGATTGAGTTCATGTTTGTTTTATAATTCATAGATTCATTACATAAGTCATCTTTTCAGGATTAATAAATGTGAAAATATATGTGTTTACATAAAGTAATTTTAAGTCACTGTTTTGGGATTGGAACCTAAAAGGGGGTACCTCTCACTTTAAGTATGTAAGTGCAATAGTAGCATGAAACCCTGTGTGAGAGGGAAGGGGAGGAGCATGGACAGAGGGGTTAGGAGTCTCACGGTTTTCTGACCGTGTGCACAGGTAGTTCTGGATAACTGCTATTTTTTGGAACTTTCATGCTTATTTAGGAAGGAGTTCATTGTTACATCTTCAGTTTGTAATAAATAAACAGTCTTCAAATCATAATGCAACTGGAAGCATTTCTTTTGGAAACCAGGAACACGCGTCAGCCATAGACTCTTCTTTTTTGAACTTGGTTTATTGGAAATTACCCTACAGCCAGTATCGACCAATGGGGGGAAAAAAACTTTGAACAGTAGTAAATCATCCCAGGAATAGCCAGCTAACCAAAATCACTCCAGAAGCACATCATCAACTCTCCCAGGAGGCCACAAAAGAACCCAGAACAACATTTAAAGAACTGGAGGTCTCACTTGCCTCAGTAAACATCAAAGTTCATGATTCAACAATAAGAAAGAGACTAAACAAAAATGGCATCCACACTAAAGCTCCAAAGAGAAAACCAGTACTGACAAAAAAGAATACAAAGGTTAGTCTCATATTTGCCAAAAGACATCTTGATGAACTATTCTGTTGACTGACTAAACAAAAGCTGCATTTTTCCAAGGTTTAAGTCCCTTAATAGATGTTGGATGGCCCAAAGAAAATTAGTAGCCCTATCTACCACTAAAGTACTGTAGTATATAGCACGTATATGCTTATTTATTTGGTATTAAGTAGTATAGTAGTTTGTATGATTCTATTTTATGATTCAAAACAAAAATGATTTGTTTGGTCAGGTTATTTCATGTCAACATTAACTTGCTGAAACAAATGCGGAACAAGTGGAATTGGTGCTGGTTTTCTCAGGCTGGATAATGTTATTATTACGGACTCTTGACATAAGACAAAGCCAGAAGAGTGCTTCCACTGTTCTGACACTAAACTATCCTCTTTCACACCAATTACCCCCACCCATTACTCAGCTCTAGTAAGAACATATTTATCACATTTAAGATATTTAACAATTGCTGAGGTATTTCTTAGTACTGTAGGAGATCTAACACTTCTATGACACACAATATTGCAACAGCTCAACAAAACCTTCTAAAGAATAAACTGATGTTTCTTAAAGTGAACTTTACTGTTACAGTAATAATTTAATCAAGATTCATTAAAAAAAAAAAGTTAATTCATGAGTTACATAGATGTATCTTGGTTAACCTAATTTCCGCTTAATGTCTGCATGAGTGAGTCTTTGTGAAGCACATTACTCTAAGCGTTGCCCAAAACAGAAACACCATATCTATTTAATGTCCTAATCTAATGTGCTGTGGGTGACTAAAGAATGGTGCTGGGCCTTTCCCACAATTTTATGCTTCCCTTGTCTTCACCGCAAAAAAACTTGTTTATGTGTAAAGTTGAGTCAACTGCCCATGAAACAGCACATTTTCTATTCTATGATTTTTCTAATCCTCTGTCCCCAATTGATTCTTTATCTCACACTTGTTGGCAATCAGGTAATTAAGTACATTTGATTATCAGCATCTGGCTGTAAACAGTAAGGGTGTACTTCATTTGTCACACACTGCTTCTGCATTTTGGAACATGCGACCCATTCCTCTTGCCCGAAGTAAAGAAACAGAATGGAAAATTTAAAGGTCCTTTCACATAAAAAGCATATACAGTAGATGGTAGCATAGTGGTAAGACTACACGCCTTTGGAACAGACGCTCTGTTCGGGAGTCTAACCCCGGACTTCTAACAAGGGCATCTGTATCCAGTGGGTCCCTAGGCTAGACCCCCCATGCTAACCAAGCCTATATCGAATATGTGCGAGAGACAGAGAACTGAAGCCATACCGGCTCGAACCTCACCCGGATTAACAATGTCCACGTGTTGGAGTCAAATTGTTAAATGTTGTCATTGTGTTACTTAAATTTGTAAGTCTTAGTTCAAAGAGCAGGATCAAAGACCTTCCTTTGTCTCTGACCACCTCTCCAACCAGTTTGTTGGTGGGGGAGGCTATAGTGTTTTATTGTAGGGACATCTATGTGAGGGTTCTGTTTTCTTGGTTAGTAAGCTTCCTGCTTTTATGACCCTTTTGGTGAGCAGGAAGTCACACAAACGCACCCCCAAACACAAACACACACACTCACATACATACAAACACACAGAAAACATTCTCGCACATACATACATACATGGAAAAATAGGATCATAGCAAGCTTGAAGTCTGGAAACTCCGCAGCCAGTTACCAACATTACGTGAAGTACCCTCTGAAGGTCTGCTAGATAATGTGAATGCAGGACTACAGAAAATACCTACTGTGACCATTACCCAGAGTAACCAGCTGATCTGCACTATGGCAGCAGTGCAGAGATTCTTAGCTACAAGATAAACAGCTACAAGGAGCAATACCCTCCATGGAGAAGGAGACTAGAGGCCAAAATCAAGGTATCACAAAGAGAAGTTAGCCAACTATTCTCTTCTTGCTCTTGACGAAGGCGGTCGCACTTTTGTCCTCTCCTCCTCTTCCTTAGCTTCCCTGCTTAGCCTCTTATGTCCTTGTCTAGTCTCGTGTTTTTTGTATTACTTTTCTCTGGAACACTCTCTCACAGTCTGTTCTCTAAAACCTAAAAGAGGAATTATGGATTTGATCAACTAGTCCCTAAATGCAGTTGACACCCCTTTCTCAACGAGAAGTTTTGGCTTAGGTGAGCCTGAGTGCTGAAGATATCTACCTATTCGGAACCATGGTAACAGGGTTCTTGCTGATTGGAGCTGGCTTGGCCCTGACTTATCGAAGAATTAAGGAAGCGGAACCAGCTGTTCAAACCCCCACAAGGCTGCCCGCTGGGATTGGAACGATGGGAAGAGGCGTGAGTTTCTCAAAATGGGCTCATTGAGTGCAGCACGGATAAGATCTTGCAGAGGCTTACGGCTGCCGTGAATACTCAGAATAAGACCTCTGAGTGCAGACCGGATTACATCTTGGAGGGGCTCGTTCGGAATAACATCTCTGAGTGCAAATTGGATTACATCTTGGGGAGGCTCCCTGTGGTGGTGAGTTCTCAGTATCGGCTCTTTGAGCACAAGAATGACAACATCACAGAGCACAAGTTTGATAACATCATGGAGAAGCTCACGGCTCTCCAACGGGAGATTGAGAGACCAGTGTTGGACTGTAGAACTGCTTTGAAATTCATATGAGCTGTTCGCGCTGAAGTAAAAAATAACCATCACTTCATGCGGATACCCTTTCAGCGCCAGCTGCGGTCGCAAGGCTGGAGCCGAACAAAAACACCCTGATAACGACTGTGTTTAAACTGTTCCTTCCCATTCCATGCAAGGCCACCTGGGTTGGCTAGAAGACTGTTTACTTAGCCTAGCAGGGCGAAGGACACTGTCTCAGCTGAACCCTGGACACACATACATATACACTGATATGCACATACTCATCCCCCCTCCCTTTCCAAACGCCTTCAATGCTTGTTCCCTCCTGGGAACACGGCGGGTCTGAGCCCGCGCTGGAATGGTAGCGCTGGGCAGGATGGCTGCTGTGTTTGCTTCGGATTACTCCTCACCCCCCACCCGACCCCGTGGCTTGTCACATGTACCATAATGTTGTGCTGTGGACATTTATGTGCTTTTTTGTACAGAGGAGTTTTTTTTGTTTCCTGTTCTCATGCTGTCCTCCCAGGAGCCCAGCATGAGTAGAGGTCTCTTTTTTTCCTCTTGTACTTTCCCATTGTAGTGTATATTTCAGTGGTTTTTTTCTGTAACGCTACCGATCTCCGACCTGTATCCCCATGTGATGTCTGTGTTGTGTGTGTAAGGTCGGGAGGGGGGGGGGGGGGGGGGGGTCCTATTGCACTGCAGGGCAACCTGCACGTGGCAAATAAAGCCTTGATTGATTGATTGATTGATTGATTGATTGATTGATTGAGCTGCAGAAAGGTGAAGTCAGTGCCTGAGGCTTTGGAAACTGCCAAGCAATGACTCACAGCCTTGGCTTGAAGAGGCATACCAAAGAGAGAGAAGGCAGGAGAATAAACCAGTTGTTCTCTACAAAACCATCCAAGGTGTACTCCCAATGGCATGAGAAGAATAGGGCGACCAACTTGTCCACCGCCTGGATTGATTACAAAAAGGCCTATGACTAGATACCCCACACTTGGATCCTGGAATGCCTAGAACTGTACAAGATCAACGGGACCCTAAGAGCCTTCATGAGGAACTCAGTGGGGATGTGGCGAACAACACTAAGTGCCAACTCCAAGCCCAACTTCAAGCCCATAGCACAAGTCACCATCAAGTGCGGAATCTACCAAGGAGATGCTCTGTCCATCTCTGTTTATTACAGAGAAATGGCTCTTTCCAAAATAAAAGCTATACTATACCCTTCTTTTGGGGTATATTCTCAGCAGCATATTAAACATATCATATCCCATAAGGAGAATCATGTGCTAACGGCTGTCTAAATGACTCGAGTGAAGTTTGTAGCATGCGTGCTTGTTGTTTTTGTCTGCTTCCACTTGTCTTTGCACTAGGATGATGTCGGCATAAATGTGCAGTCATATTTGTTGTGTTCCCACTAGTGCTGTCAGCGTTAATCTCGTTAAAATGACATTAACGCCATAACGCGGCAAATCCCCGTTAACGAGTTACTGCGGCTCGCCCCGTACGTGGGGCTGGACGGCGTCAACACGTTAACAAGCTAGCTGCGCTAACACACTAGTTGAGCATGCGTGGCACATACGACATACTGTTTTACTTTTGTCCATGACGCGCTTACCATCAGGGTCATACTTCACATGAAAACCAAAATAGTTCCAAACGCCAGATCTGAATGAGGGTGGGGGAGGTTCAATTTCGGGTAGCATTGAGGAAGTTGGCATATTTTGTTTTGTTTGGTTTGGTTTTTTGTTTGGTTTTTTTGCCTGTCCCGTTTGGTTCTTTTGCCATCAGAATTATTGTCTAAAGGCGAAGAAAGATGCCCAACGGATTTACTTTACCAAATGGACCATCCCAGCCTTGCCGTAATGGTCCATTTGATTCACCTTTTATTGTTTATTTTGGAGTTTATTTTAGTTCACTTGCTAGATATGGGACAGACTTGAATGAGGAAAAGAAAAGGGAGAAAGGAAGAGGGGGGAAAAAACAGCAGAGAAGAGTGACAGGGATAAAGGGCAACAAACAAAAACCAAGAAAATAAGCAGACAAAAAATACAAACATCAATCACCTGGATCACCTGTTGAGCAAGAAAAAAGAAAACAAGCAGAAGAAAACGAGAGCAATGCAATAAAGAACATCATGATGATCTATGGGAATATAACAGTAAATACTAAATGTTAAACATTATTGTGCAGCACGTAAGATCGACAGCACACAGTGTGCTTTAAGGTAGGAGCCAAAAAGGGTGTAGTTTGTGTGTGTGAGCACCCGTGTGTACACCTGTGAGCATGAGCGTGCTTGTTTTTAAAAGGTTCCTACATGTAATGATCTGTTAGAGGGTGTGGGGGGGCCACAGCCCCATTCACCAGGGCATGAAGCAGGTATGGAGGAGGCCCTCAGAACACAAGAGACCAAGGAAGACCAACAGAGGGGCAGCCGCGCCACTATCCCAGAAAGAGCTGAGGAGAGTCCCAGATGAGGGCTCACTCAGCAGCGGCGGGGCATAAGCCAGGGGGGGTTGCAGTAACGTGCCCGGGAGCTCCACAGGCAGCCAGCTGTGCCAGAGTGCCAAGGGTACCCCACTCCTGAAGTGGCCCGAGCGAGCCCCAGGCTCCAGGCCCCGATAAGCAGCCACCAAGGAGTGACCTGGATGTACCTGGATGCCCATCCCCGGACACAAAGACCCACCAATGCACCGATGTCTCAGGGCATCTGCCACTTGCAGGGGGAAATGGTGGGGGAAGATAGGCCTCTATACCGTGGAGGGCCTGAGATGTCCCCAGAGAGGTGGCGTCTGATACCCGACCTGACATATGGACACAGACATACAGGCACACACAGATACAAACATCCATTCCCACCCTCATGCTCTCATATGCACTTACTCAACACTCACCCAACGTGGAGACAGACATAAAGAGACACTGTACACACAATCACACTCCCCAAGCCTATTCTAAGCCCCGGGTCTAGGTACCCTTGCCCCTGGAGGGGGAAACTGCACCCAGACCCAGGTGGTGTTACCCAAAATGGTGGTGGCTAACCAACCGGACATAGTGGTGGTAGACAAACAGAAGAAGACGGCCGTAGTGATCGATGTAGCGGTTCCGAATGACAGCAATATCAGGAAGAAGGAACACGAGAAGCTGGAGAAATACCAAGGGCTCAGAGAAGAGCTCGAGAGGATGTGGAGGGTGAAGGTAACGGTGGTCCCCGTGGTAATCGGAGCACTAGGTGCGGTGACTCCCAAGATAGGCGAGTGGCTCCAGCAGATCCCGGGAACAACATCGGAGATCTCTGTCCAGAAGAGCGCAGTCCTGGGAACAGCTAAGATACTGCGCAGGACCCTCAAGCTCCCAGGCCTCTGGTAGAGGACCCGAGCTTGACGGATAAACCGCCCGCAGGGGCGTGCTGGGTGTTTTTTATTTTATTTTATATATATTAGGGGTGCAACGATATTCGTATGGATATTGAACCGTTCGATACAGTGCTTTCGGTTCGGTACGCATATGTATCGAACAATACAACATTTGTAATTTATTTTATCAACTTTCCTTCTGACGATGATGTCTGTGTTGAGCGCTCAGTGAATCTGCGTTCGACTACTCCGCCTAGGCTGCACTGTCGAGCGCAGATCCACTGAGCGCTCAACACAGACAGCATAGTCAGAAGGAAGAGCGCAGGGCAAGCTAGCAAGACAGAAGTTAGGCTCTCCTTGCAACATGGACCTCCCCCACCCTCATTCAGATCTGGCGTTTGGAATTATTTTGGTTTTCATGTGACGTATGACCCTGAAGGTAAGCGAGTCATGGACTAAAGTAAAACAGTATGTTGGATGTGCCACGCAATGCTCAATTACATGGGTGGGAACTAGTGTGTTAGCGCAGTTAGCTCGTTAACGTGTTGGCCGTCTAGCCCCACGCACGGGGCGATCGGCGGTAGCTCGTTAACGGAGATTTGCCGTGTTGTGGCGTTAAGGTCATTTCAACGAGATTAACCTGAAAGCACTAGTGGGAACACAACGAATATGACTGCACATTTACGCCGACATCATCCTAGTGCAAAGACCAAAACAACAAGCATGCTACTAACTTTAGCCGAGTCATTTAGACAGCTGTTAGCACATAATTCTCCTTATGCTGCTGAGAATATAGCCCAGAAGAAGCGTATAGTATTGCTTTTATTTTGGAAAGAGACATTTCTCTGTAATAAACTCTCTTTTCCAAAGATGAGTGATTCCTCAATCAGATACAGGGCTCGCAATATCGCTAGCCCGACGTCCTGGAGCTAGCGATTTTTTTCAGTCGGGCTACCAAAATCTATCTCTGCCCTGCCCGTCGGGCTATTGTAGGAAGGAAAAATATATGTCAATGCTTTTACATTCTTTCAGAAATGTAGCTGGGTAATTATGTCATTGGCATCGGTGAGCCACTGTCAATATGTGACATATTGAAATCGCGTTTGAATTTGCGCTTGTTTTTTGCTTTCACTTTGCAATCGTGCGAACTGTGTATAGAGAGCGACAGCACTGATCTGTGAGTGATGATAATTTGTGCACCAATTCCTCTGACATCGTCTTATTAATCGTTAGCTTACTATGCAAACATGACAAGTGAAATCTCCCGCAGCAAACTTAAACATGTGAGAGGTTGATCGCGCAGAGAATCGCTGAGCTTATGTGAGTGCGTGTGTAAAAGCAGCAGGATATATATTTTAGTTCTGCTGAGCCAAATAAGACAGGTCAGGGTGAAGAAGTGACAGCCAAAGAAAAGCTTACCACAAAACGGAGAAGTTATGACAAATCAGACTATAAGGCAAAAAGAAAGTGCAGCTTTATGGTTTCATGGACAAAATAATTTCTGTGGCTGCAATATGATGAGCTAAATAACCAGGGCTGCACATAAGTGGTCCGCAGGTGCGCATTCGCTGTCAAAATAAAAAACACGCACAAGGGTTAGGGTTAAATTTAAAAACTGTACTTTTGAGTTAAAATATATATTTATAATTTTAATAAATGACAAATTAAAAAGGCATGAACATTTTTTTGTATCGAAAAAATATCGAACCGTGACACCAAAGTATCGAACCGAACCGAACCATGAATTTTGTGTATCGTTGCACCCCTAATAAACACCCAGCACGCCCCTGCGGGCGGTTTATCCTTCAAGCTCGGGTTCTCTACCAGAGGCCTGGGAGCTTGAGGGTCCTGCGCAGTATCTTAGCTGTTCCCAGGACTGCGCTCTTCTGGATAGAGATCTCCGATGTTGTTCCCGGGATCTGCTGGAGCCACTCGCCTAGCTTGGGAGTCACCGCACCTAGTGCTCCGATTACCACGGGGACCACCGTTACCTTCACCCTCCACATCCTCTCGAGCTCTTCTCTGAGCCCTTGGTATTTCTCCAGCTTCTCGTGTTCCTTCTTCCTGATATTGCTGTCATTCGGAACCGCTACATCGATCACTACGGCCGTCTTCTTCTGTTTGTCTACCACCACTATGTCCGGTTGGTTAGCCACCACCATTTTGTCCGTCTGTATCTGGAAGTCCCACAGGATCTTAGCTCGGTCATTCTCCACCATGGTCAATTTGGTGAGTGGCTCCAGCAGATCCCGGGAACAACATCGGAGATCTCTGTCCAGAAGAGCGCAGTCCTGGGAACAGCTAAGATACTGCGCAGGACCCTCAAGCTCCCAGGCCTCTGGTAGAGGACCCGAGCTTGAAGGATAAACTGCCCACAGGGGAATGCTGGGTTTTGTTTTTATATGTGTGTGTGTGTGTGTGTGTGTGTGTGTGTGTGTGGAGCGAGGAGAGTAATCCACCTGGTGAGAAACTTTATGACATTGTTGACTGAGATGACAAGTGAGAGATCGTTTTATTTTGATTTCAAGCAATGCAGCATAATAATTATTTTTATGTGCTTAGCAAACACATTGATGGACAGAGCCTGATCAGTGCTCTGTATATGGCTAATGTAGTGAGTCAAAAACAACAATGGCAGTATCCGAGTTGAGGGGCGATTCCACAAAAAATTTCCAGCTCACCTCCATCCCTCACATCCTGCTTGAGGAAAAAGGATTCTCAGAAGCAGAGGAATAATTACGAAGCCGTGTGCTGCAGCCTCAAACAATCTTTTTTCCAGTTTTGTGACTTTCCAACGCTGCAGTGTCCAGCACTTCCACCTCGATGGTGCCCAGCACTTCCCTGCTGCTCACTGGAGGGCTTACTGTCTAGCTCATCTGAGGTTCTGTGTCTGGGCCTGTTAGAGGCATTATTTTTTTCTTTTGTTTTGTTTCTGGGACAGAGAATAATAAAGTTTCTTGTTGAGGTTTTGAGCCACTAAACTGAAGAACTGAACTAGGTGACTATTTATATTTCTCAGCTAGCTAATTTACAGTCTTTTTTTCTCAGCCTGTAAATTGAGAAATATATAAGATAAATAAGACTGTTGGTAATGTTCCACAGGCTGCTCCCCTAGAGATTGGTGTTCCCCCTAAGAGTCTGAGGCTGGTTCTTCACCTGTGCCAATCCGCAGAGTGAGTGTGGCTGAGGTCCAGCCTATTTTTGCATCCAACCCAGTTCTAAGAGTGCAGTGTCACCAGGACCCAACCAGTTCCTGCACTTATTCAACTTCCCAGGGTGAAGGTGGCTGAGGTCTAGGCAATTTCTGCTCCCGTTCCTGTCCCCAGAATGAGAGAAAGTCCTCAGCCCCAGTCACCAGAGCAGTCAGCAAGCCCTGCACAACCACAGCCGGAGCAACTTGAGCAGGTTGTGAGCAATGTTCAGTATGAGAATCCAGTGGAACCTGCACAGCCCTGAATTCTTAATCGTCCCAACAACATGGACCCAGCAGACTCAGTTTTGCGTGAGTGGCAGCAGACAATTTTTTATTTTTTATTTTATTTTTTTTAAAGGAAATGTTGAGGTGGGACTCTTGGCAATATCACTGGCTTAAATGCAGCCCCAAAACATGAAAAAGCCTACAGGAAATTTTGCAGATCATTGTAGAAACCTGCTGTTGTACTTTCCTCTTGAAATTATTTTTTGCAACAGGCTAGATACAGTTACAAGATACAATTTAAGATCCTCCATCCATCTTCTTCTGCTTATCTAGGGCCAGTTCATGGGGGCAGCAACCTAAACAGAGAAGCCCAGACTTCTCTCTCCTGGGCACCTCCTCCAGCTCCCCTCCAGGAAACAACAAGGGGTTCCTAGGCCAGCTGAGGTATCTCCCGGATGGCCGTATCTCTCACCCTACAGGGAGTGCAGAATTATTAGGCAAATGAGTATTTTGTCCACATCATCCTCTTCATGCATGTTGTCTTACTCCAAGCTGTATAGGCTCGAAAGCCTACTACCAATTAAGCATATTAGGTGATGTGCATCCCTGTAATGAGAAGGGGTGTGGTCTAATGACATCAACACCCTATATCAGGTGTGCATAATTATTAGGCAACTTCCTTTCCTTTGGCAAAATGGGTCAAAAGAAGGACTTGACGGGCTCAGAAAAGTCAAAAATAGTGAGATATCTTGCAGAGGGATGCAGCAGTCTCAAAATTGCAAAGCTTCTGAAGCGTGATCATCGAACAATCAAGCGTTTCATTCAAAATAGTCAACAGGGTTGCAAGAAGCGTGTGGAAAAACCAAGGAGCAAAATAACTGCCCATGAACTGAGAAAAGTCAAGCGTGCAGCTGCCAAGATGCCACTTGCCACCAGTTTGGCCATATTTCAGAGCTGCAACATCACTGGAGTGCCCAAAAGCACAAGGTGTGCAATACTCAGAGACTTGGCCAAGGTAAGAAAGGCTGAAAGACGACCACCACTGAACAAGACACACAAGCTGAAACGTCAAGACTGGGCCAAGAAATATCTCAAGACTGGTTTTTCTAAGGTTTTATGGACTGATGAAATGAGAGTGAGTCTTGATGGGCCAGATGGATGGGCCCGTGGCTGGATTGGTAAAGGGCAGAGAGCTCCAGTCCGACTCAGACGCCAGCAAGGTGGAGGTGGAGTACTGGTTTGGGCTGGTATCATCAAAGATGAGTTTGTGGGGCCTTTGTGGGTTGAGGATGGAGTCAAGCTCAACTCCCAGTCCTACTGCCAGTTTCTGGAAGACACCTTCTTCAAGCAGTGGTACAGGAAGAAGTCTGCATCCTTCAAGACAAACATGATTTTCATGCAGGACAATGCTCCATCACACGCGTCCAAGTACTCCACAGCGTGGCTGGCAAGAAAGGGTATAAAAGAAGAAAAACTAATGACATGGCCACCTTGTTCACCTGATCTGAACCCCATTGAGAACCTGTGGTCCATCATCAAATGTGAGATTTACAAGGAGGGAAAACAGTACACCTCTCTGAACAGTGTCTGGGAGGCTGTGGTTGCTGCTGCACGCAATGTTGATGGTGAACAGATCAAAACACTGACAGAATCCATGGATGGCAGGCTTTTGAGTGTCCTTGCAAAGAAAGGTGGCTATATTGGTCGCTGATTTGTTTTTGTTTTGTTTTTGAATGTCAGAAATGTATATTTGTGAATGTGGAGATGTTATATTGGTTTCACTGGTAAAAATAAATAATTGAAATGGGTATATATTTGTTTTTTGTTAAGTTGCCTAATAATTATGCACAGTAATAGTCACCTGCACACACAGATATCCCCCTAAAATAGCTAAAACTAAAAACAAACTAAAAACTACTTCCAAAAACATTCAGCTTTGATATTAATGAGTTTTTTGGGTTCATTGAGAACATGGTTGTTGTTCAATAATAAAATTATTCCTCAAAAATACAACTTGCCTAATAATTCTGCACTCCCTGTATCTGTAAGGGAGAGACCAGCCACCATTTGGAGGAAGCTCATTTCTGCCGCTTGTATCCGATATCTTGTTCCTTCTGTCACTACCCACAGCTTTTGACCATAGGTGAGGGCAGAGACATACATCGATCGGTCATTTGAGAGCTTCGCTGCCGAAGCACCTCCGACACAGTTGAATGGCTTCTCCAGGTCCACAAAACATGTGTAGACTGGTTAGGCAAACTCCCATGCACCCTCAAGTATCTTCGAGAGGGTAAAGAGCTTGTCCAGTGTTCAATGACCAGATCAAAAACTGCATTGTTCCTCCTTTATCCGAGGTTTGACTAATGGATGGGCTGTCCTTTCCAGCACCCTGGTATAAACTTTCCCAGGAGGGCTGAGGAGTGTGATCCTCCTGTAGTTGGAAGACACCCTCCGCAGAAACCAGTCTTCAAATCGCCTGATGGTTTGCATGAATTTCTTTGAGGCAGTCCGATAGTCTTTTTTCATGTTTTTGCTTCAGCCACTCCCCAACCCCCATTCCGCTTGGGCTGTCGGTAGCTATCAGCTGCCTCCGAAGTCCCACAGGCTAACCAAGCTTGATAGGACTCCTTCTTCAGCCTGGTGGCTCCCTTTACTTCTGGCGTCCACTATTTAGTTCAGAAGTCACCACACGCACAAACCACCTTGCGGCGGCAGCTCAATGCTGCAGCTTCGGCAATGGAGGTGCCGAACATGGTCCATTCAGACTCAATGTCCCCAGTCTCCCTTGGAATGCTATTGAAGCTTTGCCGGTGGTGTGCATTCAAGATCTTAGAGACCGGGGCCTCTGCCAGGCGTTCCCAGCGCACCCACACTATACATTTAGGTGCTGTCCTGAATCCTCCCCCCGCCACCTGATCCAACTCACCGCCAAGTGGTGATACGTTGACAGCTCGGCCCCTCTCTTTACGCTAGTGTCCAGAACATATGGCCGCAGGTCTGGTGATACGATTACAAAATCGATCATCAACCTGCAATCTAGGGTGGGCCCAGCCAGGCCTCATGGACTAATCAGAATCAGAATCAGAATCAGAATACTTTATTGATCCCTGGGGGAAATTATTTTTTGTTACAGTGCTCCATTTTAAACCAACATAAATCAGAATCAGAATACTTTATTGATCCCTGGGGGAAATTATTTTTTGTTACAGTGCTCCATTTTAAACCAACATTAAGACAAGACAGACAATACGCTAACTAAGAATAGTACAATATATACATATATATACATACATACATACATACATAAGTCACTTATAAATAAATATTTGGAAAAGAAACATGTGTAGCTGTAGCAGCAAACAGTGTGTTAAGTGGATGCGTTGTACAGGGAGATGGCCACAGGCAGGAATGATTTCCTGTGTCGTTCAGTGGTGCTTTTCGGTAATCTCAGTCTCTCACTGAACGAGCTCCTGTGGCTGACCAACATGTCATGGAGTGGGTGGGAGGTGTTATCCAACATTGTCTTTATCTTGGACAGCATCCGCCTCTCCGACACCACCTTGAGGGAGTCCAGCTCCATCCCCACAACATTGCTGGCCTTACGGATCAGTTTATTAAGTCTGTTGGCATCTGCGACCCTCAGCCTGCTCCCCCAGCATGCAACAGCATAGAGGATCGCACTGGCCACAACAGACTCATAGAAAATCCTCAGCATTTTCTGGCAGATGTTGAAGGACCTCAGTCGCCTCAAAAAATAGAGACGACTCTGGCCCTTCCTGTAAAGTGCTGTGGTGTTTTTAGCCCAGTCCAGTTTATTGTCAATGTGTACTCCAAGGTATTTATAGTCCTCCACAATGTCAACACTGACCCCCTGGATTGAAACAGGGGTCAAGTGTTTCCTGGTCTTCCTGAAGTCCACGATCAGTTCCTTGGTCTTTGCCACGTTGAGCTGCAGATGATTCTGCTCACACCACGTGACAAAGGAGTCGACCACAGCCCGGTACTCTGTCTCATCATCCCTGCTGATGCATCCAACCACCGCAGAGTAAATATAGTCCATGGGGCCTGGCCCCAGGAAGAAGTTTATATTCAGTATATGAGTTTATATTCATATACTGAAGTTTATATTCAGTATATGAATATAAACTTCTTCCTCCCAGACTCTCGCCCTCAGACACCCTTCCCATGCCTGGGTCCAGAACGGGGCCTCAGTAACCCTATCCTGGGTGACAGAGTGAACTGTTCCCTTGATTGTATACTCATATAGGGGTCTTTTGAATCACTCTTTGTCTGGTCCCTCACCTAGGACCAAGTTCCCATCGGAGACCCTACCAGGGGGCAAAAGTCCCCCAACAACAAGCCCCTGATGTCATGGTTCTCAAGATCTGGAGAGGTCGTGGTGTGTGTTTTTTGTCTTCGCCTCTCCCAACAGGGCAGAACTGGACCTTGATTCCCCGCCTATGAACCCGCCCTGAACACACACCTGTGGCTCATTTACACTAATGCTGGCAGACTACTTAAGATGGCAAGAGAGGCTGCTTCCTCGCTGGATCGTCACACTACCTACCGTCAGTGTAGCCTAGCCTTTTGAGGCTAGAGCCTTTTGAAATAGAGCATCCTCCTAACATTATTTTCCTCTGTGTACAGGCCTTCTAGATTCTCTGCCCGTCTTCCCTGCCGTCTGGATTCCTGTGATTGTGTGCGAGTGAGCATGAGCATTTTGGAGTGGATTGAGTTGAAGAGGAGCGTGTGTGCACCTGCCTTGGACCTTCCCTCCCCTTTTGACCCCCCTCCACTCCCTGGAGCCCCGTGTTATCTGTCTCACTGTATATATGTACAAATCCTCACTTGGTGCCACATTGTAAATAAACCCTCACCTTCTCTCTAAACTTCAGAGTCCTGCGAGTGAGCCCTCTGCCTAATAATCTGTGACAGAACGATCCAGCCACTATGGACTCAGCGGATTCTGACCCTGTTCAACGGGCTCTCCTCACTCAGGAAGCCCTGCTGGAGCAGCACAAGAAGATGCTCCACCACATTAATAAAGAGCTCTCCGCCCTCATATAGGGTCTCGCTCAGCGCACACCCCTGGTAAGCCGACTCTCTCCGAGCGTAAATCAATCTCCGTGTGTAAGTCCCTCTCCATCTCCGAGTCCCCAGGCCGCTGCTACACCCCCCAACCCTCCCGCTGCCTGGCTAGAAGCCCCGGGGAGGACGATGCCAAGCCCTGAGCTGTTTACAGGTGAGCTAGAGTAATGTTCCGGTTTTCTTGCCCAAGTCTCCTTGTTTTTTCGGCAGCAGAACAAAACATATGCCAGGGACGATGCCCGGATTGCTTTCTTTGTTCCGCTGCTATGAGACCGCGTGCTTCAGTGGGCTCAGGAATTATTGAAAACTCTGCCGAATATCTGCTATCCCGAGTTCCTGTCTGAATTCAAAGGCATGTTTGAAAAGGACGGTGGGCCTTCTGCTGCTGCACAGCGTCTACTAAATCTAAAACAAGGTAAACGCACTATAGCTGACTTCTCAATTGACTTCTGCATTCTCGCTGTAGAGACCGGGTGGAGTGAAGAGGCAGTAAAGAAGGTTCTGCTCAACAATATTTAGGAGGATTTGAAGGATGAGCTCATAACGAGAGAATTGCCATCATCTCTCAGCTTTTTAAGTAAGTAAGTAAGTAAGTAAAATTTTATTTATATAGCACATTTCTAGATAGAGATCACAAAGTGCTTTACAAGATATAACAGATTAAAAAGACAAAATACAAACAAAGTTAGCAAAAGGCAGTTTTAAAAAGATGTGTTTTTAGCTGTTTTTTAAAAGTAATCAATGAATCAGCGGATCGTAAGTCCTGAGGAAGGGAATTCCACAGTCTGGCGGCCACAGTAGCAAAAGCTCTATCACCCCTAGTTTTCAGTCTCGTATACTGAATGACAAGTAGGCCCTGACTACTCGACCTCAGAGACCTACTAGGGGCATAGGGCTGTAAAAGTTCAATAATATATGGTGGTGCTTGTTGTTGAAGAGCCTTAAAAGTTAAAACCAAAATCTTAAACTGGACTCTAAATTCAACAGGAAGCCAATGTAACTGCATAAGCAACGGTGTTATATGTGAAAATTTAGAAGCTTTCGTCAAAAGTCTTGCTGCAGCATTCTGAACGATCTGCAGACGCTCCAAAGAACCTTTATTTAAACAAGTAAACAGGGAATTGCAATAGTCCAGTCGTGAAGAGATAAAAGCATGAATAACAATCTCCAGTTCGGTATAGGATATAATAGAGCTCAATTTAGAAATATTTCTTAAATGATAAAAGCAAGACCGAACAAGAGATTTAACATGACTATCTAACGTAAGAGCAGGATCAAGGATAATCCCTAAGTTCCTGACAGATGGTTTTACAAACGTTGAAAGAGGACCAAGAGCATTTATTATACTGGGTATATGTCTATCTGGGGCAAATAAGAGGACTTCGGTTTTACTTTCATTTAGTTGGAGGAAGTTTTCAGCCATCCAGCCTTTAATGGTTTCCAAGCACACATTTAAAAGCCGCAGCTTAGAAGCCTCTTCCGGTTTAAAAGATATATAGAGTTGGATATCGTCTGCATAACAATGGTAACAAATATCCTCAAAAGGGCTCAAAATGTGCTGAAGAGGGAGTAAATAAACTAAAAACAGTAATGGCCCTAGCACAGAGCCTTGTGGCACACCAAAAGACAGGGACGCAGAAGATGATCTATACTTAGAAACTGCCACAGAAGAATATCGTTCAGAGAGATACGAGGAGAACCATTTCAATGCAGTCCCAGAGACACCGACCCAGTGTTTCAGCCTGTTAAGTAAAATATAATGGTCAACAGTATCAAAGGCCGACGTAAGATCCAACATTAAGAGAACAGAACATTTACCTGCATCGCTTTGTAACAAAATGTCATTAGAAACTCTAAGAAGGGCTATTTCAGTGGAATGAACTTTACGAAAGCCAGATTGAAATAATGACCCTGTGCATTCACGTTGACGAGCGTCTGCGAGTGCACTGCGGGACGTGACACTCAGTTTCCCAGCATGCTCCGCTCAGTGTTGGGATTGTTGCTGGAAGTGCTGCTTCACCACAACAGCCGGCCTCGATGGATGTGAGTCCCAGCGAGGCGGAGCCGATGCAAATCGGACACGCTCGGCTTACGCCAGCGGAGAGGCAGTGCCATTTCATGGCTGGTGAGTGTTTATACTGTGGCCGTCACGGACATTTCATCGCCGTTTGCGCCACATAGGCAAAAGGGCATGCACGCCAGTAAAAAGGGGGGGGGGGGGGGGGGTACTGGTGGGCGAAATAAACATTGCACATTCCCCTCCTCATCTTTTGTTGCAAGCTAGGCTCACTGTTCACACCACCACTCACTCACTCAAGGCTTTGAGAGACTCAGGTGCAGAACAGAGTTTTATTGATGCATCACTTGCTAAAAAAACTGGGCTTAACTATTGAACCTCTGCCTCATGCTCTTCGAGCCTCATCTCTGAATGGACAGCGTTTGCCTGATGTCACCCACGTTACTGAACCTGTCACTCTGTGTTTGTCTGGAAATCACTCTGAATTAATCAGTTTGTTTGTTTTCAAAGCCCCGCTGACGCCGCTTATCTTGTCTATAGTTCTTGGCTATCCTTGGCTGTTGCAACATAATCCACTAATTGATTGGCAGGCTGGCTGTGTGTCTAGATGGGGGGAAGGATGCCACATGACGTGCTTAAAATCCGCCATTCCATCCGTCGGCTCCCCTGCGTCACCCCCACAGATTCCTCCGGATCTAACAGCAGTTCCTTCAGTGTACCATGAACTAGCGGAGGTGTTTAGTAAGAATCGCACTCGTTCTCTTCCCCCACACCGGCCTTATGATTGTGCCATTGATTTGTTACCAGGAGCCCCACTGCCTACCAGCCAACTCTATAGCCTATCGCAGCCAGAAAGAGAAGCCATGGAGGAGTACATTACCGACTCACTGGCTGTGGGAATCATTCGGCCATCTACTCCCTTGGCAGCAGGATTTTTCTTTATTGACAAGATAAGTCCCTCTGGCCATGCATTGACTATCAGGGCTTGAATGCAATCACTGTCAAGAATAAATACCCGCTGCCCCTGCTGACCTCAGTGTTTGAGCTACTCCACGGGATGAAGATATTCAGTAAACTTGACCACCGGAGTGCTAATCATTTGGTTCGCATTAGGGAGGGGGACGAGTGGAAGACGGCATTCAACACCCACCTGGGACATTTTGAATATCTCGTCATGCCTATGGATTAACAAATGCCCCAGCAGTCTTCCAAGCTCTCGTGAATGACATCCTCAGAGACTTCATCAACCACTTTGTTTTCGTCTACCTAGACAATATACTCATCTTCTCCAGGTCAGTGGCAGAACATAAAAGACATGTCAAACTGGTATTACAAAGATTGTTGGAAAACCGCCTTTTTGTCAAAGCAGAGAAGTGTGAGTTTCATGTAAACACCGTTTCCTTCCTTGGTTTCATAACTGAGCAGGGGAACTTGAGACCGGTTCCTGGAAAGGTCAAAGCGGATTTGGAGTGGACCACACCCCCAAACCACAAGCAGCTTCAATGTTTTTTGGGGTTTGCAAATTTCTATCGTCGCTTCATTTGTGACTTCAGCAAAATTGTCTCAACTCTTACTTACCTCACTTCCCCTAAGGTTCTGTTCCAGTGGGGGCAGGTAGCCACTGAGGCATTCGATCATCTGAAACAACGTTTTGCCTCCGCCCCCATCCTCTCCCTGCTGGATATCAACCAACCCTTCATCATGGAGGTGGATGCCTCAGATACAGGCGTGGGATCCGTCCTCTCTCAGAAGACTGAAGGTAAACTCCATCCATGTGCTTACTTCTCTTGTTGTCTTTCACCAGCAGAGTGAAACTACGATGTTGGCGACAGGGAGCTACTCGCCATCAAACTGGCACTGGAGGAGTGGCGGCACTGGCTGGAGGGGACGGCACAGCCTTTCATTGTGTGGACCGACCACAAGAACCTCGCCTACCTTCAGGCAGCAAAACACCTCAACGCATGTCAGGCCAGGTGGGTGCTTTTCTTCACCCGTTTCAAATTCTCCATTACTTACAGGCCCGGGTCCCGAAATGTCAAAGCAGATGCTTTATCACGTCAGTTTCCATCCTCTGAGGGGGATCGGGAGGAGGCGTCGATCTTGCCTCCTGGCTGTGTCATAGGAGGCCTCCCTTGGGAGATTGAGTCGATGGTGCGGCAGGCCCAGCGTACCGAACCTGATCCGGGGACAGGACCCCCCAGGGCGGCTCTACGTCCATTCGTCGGTACGAGCCCAGGTGCTCCAACAAGACACAGCAAGATTTTCATGTCACCCTGGAATCCAACGCACTGTCTCCTTTCTGGAAAGCTCTTTCTGGTGGCCGTCTTTAGCCCAGAATGCCCGAGAATATGTGAAAGCCTGTACCACCTGCACCCAAGATAAGTCACAAAACACTCCCCCGGTGGGCTTACTTCTGTGGCCCACCTAAAAAGGATAAAGCCTGGATGTACAATGTTGTACTTCTTAAAGAAAATGAATGTATATGATGAAGAGAAAATGATGTTGAGAAAGTCACATGAAATCACAAGATACAAGAAATGTATCTTATTAAAAATGATATGCAATATCTTTAATTCATAACTTTCAAATTTCATACCTAAAGCTAATTTAAACAAATGTAAGGTTAAGAGAAACAAGAGATTTTCTTTTTCAATTTAATTTGAGATGCTAGCTTTGTGAGGACCCAAATGAACTTCCATCAGTGGCACTCACAGTGTCCTTACTGACACCAGAAAATGCAGAGTCATCCTGTTCATGGGTCATTCTTTTGAGCATATTGGTGAAATATGATATGTGACAAGTACACAACAGGAACTCATTTTATTTTTTAATTCAGATAACTCAAATGTAAAAGAGCAAGAAAACATTTTATAATGCTTTAATTATTTCAGAAATAGAATATTCCCATTTGAAATATTTCTTTAAAAGATTGCTGTACATCTGCAAAAATACAAAAACAAAAGAAAATCATCCCTCTAAGCCAAGTTCATCTGGTTTCACCATGCTATATATAACCATGCATATTAAGCTTAACTAAAAGAGTCAAAGGAATGATTTGAAAGACTGGACACGGTTATTTGCTGTTTTTTCCAGTCAGATAAAGTGATCATCTGTTACTGCTTACATTTTTGATTGCCATTTGCTTCTGTTTTCCACAGAGTTAAACAAGCATGAAATGTCTGACTGCATCCTTTTTTGCTGTTTCTATGGTACGTGTCAGAAGGACAGTATAAAATCAGGAGTCAGCGTACGAACCAGCAGCATCTCAGAAGAGAGACTAAGCTACAGAAGGCTTAACCACAGCCATGGATACTGTCAAACATCAGAAAAAGAATACTTCAGGTAAACATTAAATGCTACTAGCTGCACACACTAACATTATTTTACTTAAATTATAACAATGTCCTTTCTGATTATGTTTTTTTCCAACAGCACTCAAAAAATCTAAGTCTGTGAAGAACATCAATCATTACACAAATGTACGCGGTCTGCCTTCTATCGAGAAGATTGTGAGCTCAGTGGAGGACACCCCCAGGCCCATCAGCACCCAGATCGTTGGTACAATCCCAGAATGGATCAAAGGAAACTTCCTGAGAAATGGGCCCGGAAAGTTTGAGATCGGAAACCACAAGTGAGTGCTGCGTCTTTGTGTGTTTATCCATTCGCTTCAGACATCATGAAGCTCACTCCCCTCTGCATTGCATCTATTTCTCTCCAGATTTAACCACTGGTTTGATGGCATGGCTCTCATGCACCAGTTCAAAATATCAAATGGGCAAGTGACTTACAAAAGCCGCTTCCTATCCAGCGACAGCTACCAGACCAACAAGGAGCACAATCGCATTGCTATATCTGAGTTTGGGACTGTAACCATGCCGGACCCCTGTAAAAATGTCTTCCAGCGCTTCCTGTCAAGATTTGAATCACACAGTGAGTATCTTGAAGACAAAGCAGCCTGTTGATGCACTTGCTATAGAATAAGTAATTCAAAGCTTCCTTTCCCTCTAGAGCCCACAGACAATGCCAATGTGAGTTTTGTGACCTACAAAGGTGACTATTATGTCAGTACAGAAACCAACATCATGCACAAGGTGGACCCTGACACACTGGAGACTGAAAAGGTACCATGAGTGTAATGATATACGTGCAGCTGAAGTTTTAGTGGCACATGTATCAAACGGTAAAAGTAGGTATAGAAGCAATAAAAACTGCAAACCTTTTGTGCCATTGCATTTGTTTCTATTAGGTGGACTGGAGCAAATTCATTGCTGTGAATGGAGCCACAGCACACCCTCATACTGAGCCTGATGGTACGACATACAACATGGGAAATTCCTACACCTCGAAAGGTATTTAAGAAACATCAGATCCATTTCCACACTACAGGTTACGGATCAAAGATCTAACAGTATCTGGCATGACAGGATCATACTACAACATTATCCAAGTGCCACCAACCAAGAAAACAGAAGATGAAACCCTGGAGGGAGCCACAGTGCTGTGCTCGATTCCTTCAGTGGACAAGACCAAACCTTCATACTATCACAGCTTTGGTGAGCAAAAAGTCTCATGCAGTGAAGCATGCACATCTTGAATTTGGGAATAAAAAAGCACAGGTATCACAATGGAGTGGTACTCTGAGTTGATGCATGGAATGAAAATGATTTAAATCATTGGTTTTCTTATAGTCCTATAGTCTTACTGGAGCTGAGTCCCGCTGCAAAGAATCATAAATAGAAACTTCTTCTCATTTCGTTATAGCAATGTCTGAGAACTACGTGGTGTTCATTGAACAGCCCATCAAGCTGGACCTGCTGAAGATTGTGACAGGCAAGCTAAGAGGAAAAAGTATCAGTGATAGCATATTCTGGGACCCCAAACTCAACACAATCTTCCATCTGATCCACAAACACTCTGGGAAGGTAGGACTCTAACATGCAAAAATGAACTAAGTGATTAAGTAAGGTAAACTTAATTCACAATAAAAAGTATTCTTCCAAGTCTCATAAGTATTGTTCCTGTGACTTGATTGAATTTTGAGTTAAGTTTTGGTCATCTATTTTTAATGAATGCATTTTATTTTTCTTCTAAGAGAGATACTGAATTTAGGTGAATATTTGAATGCAAAGACAGGGTTAGGGTACAAATGTGAAGATATGAAAGCAGTGTTTTGTTGCAAATGCAAGATAAAAGCAACAATAAAAGTGCAATAAAAACATTTTTGTCAAATCAGCAAATAATCATGACAAATAATAGTAATCTGAATACGGATTATGTTAGCATAACTGAAAAATAAAGAGGAAGGGGCTAAAAGCAAGTTTCCGTCTGACACCTGATGCTCTGTATCAATAGGTAGAGTGATGATTTATGTTACAAAGATTTCAGAAGAAACAAATAAATGTTCAGTTTAGTTAATAATTTTTTTTTTTTTGCATTTGCATTTGCAGAAATGTGAAATAATATTTAAGTCACATTAATAAAATATTAAGTACAATTATTTGACTTGAGCTAGAACGCAGAACTGAACTAGTGCCACAGTGCATTTCCATTGTTGTTTTTGTGTTTCAGGTAAGCTCCATCAAGTATCTTGCAAAGCCACTATCAACCTTCCATCAGATCAATGCATTTGAGGAGGATGGATTCTTGATCATAGATTTGTGTGCATCAGATGATGGCCAGGCAATCACAAACTACAACATCCAGAACATGCGCAAGTCTGGAGAAGCTCTTGATGAGGTAAGTCAGTTAAGTAAAGCTCATTACTGACTTTCCTGTGCAGTTTATGGAAAATCCTTCGGCTGCTTTTGGTTTATCTGAAGAAAAGATGGTTTGTTGAAGTTAACAAGATCTTCCTCGTCAGGTGTACAACACCTTGAGTAGAGCCTTCCCCCGGCGATTTGTGCTGCCTCTCAATGTTGACCGCGACACACCCTACAACCAGAACTTGATTACCCGGCCAAACAGCATAGCTACTTCTGTAAGAATTGCCAAGAACAAGGTATTAATGTACAGCCATCAGCACTTTACAGAATGCATACCGTATTTTCACGACCATAAGACGCACTGTACTAAAAGGCGCAGTCTCAGTTATGTGTGCCATTACTGTATTTAACACACACATAAGGCGCACTGGATTATAGGGCGCATACAAGTACCGTATGCGTATTTAAAAATAAAGCGGGAGCAAACCTGAGTTCGGTACCTTACTCACATTTCTATTACCGGTAATCGTCATCATCAACAACACACAAGCATACAAGTGTGCGTATTTAAAAATAAAGCAGGAGCAAAACAAAGTTTGGTACTCACATTTTTATCATCAATCAAACCCATCGAAGTCCTCATCCTCTGTGTCTGAATTGAACAGCTGCGCTAAATCTCCATCAAACATGCCAAGTTCACTTTCTTCACTGTCAGAGTCACTTTCCGTGCCATGCGGCTCCTCGGAAATGATGCCGGCTTTTGCGAAAGCTCGAACAACAGTGCCAGCAGACATGTTAGCCCAAGCATCTACAATCCATTGGCAAATTGTGGCGTAACTCGCCCGGCGCTGCCTTCCACTCTTGGTGAAACTGGTCTCCATCGGTCATCCATCGCTCCCAGGCCGCTCGCAGCCTTACTTTGAACGGGCGGTTCACACCGATGTCCAGCGGTTGGAGTTCCTTTGTCAGGCCTCCTGAATGACAGCAAGCTCACAGTTCATTTGTTTCACTAGTTTTTTCACATCGGCTGTGAGATGGACACGCATAGAGTCACAGATTAAGAGCGATGGTGATGCGTGGAAAAAACCACCTGGTCTCCTTACATACACCTCCCTCAGCCACTCTTTCATCATTTCCTCATCCATCCAGCCCTTTTCATTTGCCTTAATGATGATTTCTGCTGGAAACTTCTCTTTAGGCAAAGTCTTTCGCTTAAAAATCACCATAGGCGGCAGTTTCTGTCCATTAGCATGGCAGCCAAGCACAACAGTAAAAGACGACTTTTCATACCCCGTTGTGCGTATCGCTACCATGCTGGTCCCCTTCTTCTCCACAGTGTGACTCACCGGGATGTCAAAAGTGAGCGGGACCTCGTCCATGTTAGTGATGTGGCTGGGCTGGATGTTTTTGTCGCCGATGTGTTTGCTGCAGTAGGAGCGGAAGATGGCCAGCTTTTCCTTATAATCCGCTGGAAGTTGCTGCGCTACCGTAGTCCTGGTCCGGATGGAAAAATGGCACCGTTTCATAAAACGAAAGCACCAAGACGGACCTCCTTGGAAATGTTCAATGTTCATCTCTTCAGCTAGTGAAACTGCTTTTAGCCGAATGGTGACCGTCGAAACGCTTCTCCCGCTCGTTCTTTGCTCGATGATCCACCGCTCGAGTCTTTCCTCCAACTCGGGCCACCTCGCCTTATGTCCGCGGAAACTCAGCTGCGTTTTCTTGACCTGCCGGAGCTTGTTTTCTAGCTTCCTCCATTTGCGAACCATCGATTCGTTAATCTTAAATTCTCTCGCCGCTGCTCGATTTCCATGTTCCTCCGCATAGCTGATGGCCTTCAGTTTAAACTGTGCTTCATAAGCGTGTCTCTTTGCCATTTTCAGGGTTGTTAAAACAACGATGTTCCACATAATGCACATACCCGGTCTTTTAGACAGGTATGTGCGATTGTCCGGTATATACGATCAACGCCCACACTTCACCCTTTAGCATTCTCATGGTGTTCTCTACTACGTCCTCCTTACAACACACAGGGCGCACTGCGCTATAGGGCGCGCCGTACTTTTTGAAGAAAATCTAAGACTTTTAAGTGCGCCTTATGGTCGTGAAAATACGGTATGTTGAATTTCTCCGTTTCATTTTACTTTTTCACACAGACATTAAGATTTTATCAATCTTATGGTAGTTAAAATTTACATGCTTTAACAAACCTATTTCTTCTTTCTTTGGAACTTATTTACATTCTGACTTCTATATAAACGCTTAATTTGACTTTGCTACATGTTGACATTTTAATAGCACTTTCACTACCTGAATCTCAGTGATTACCTGTGTTGCTTTTTTTGTTTTTTTTAAACCTGTGCAGGTGTTCTGTACTCATGAGGACCTGCATGGGGAGGATCTCCATGAATACGGAGGTCTGGAGTTTCCTCAGATCAACTATCACAAATTCAACACCCATCCCTACCGCTACTTCTATGGCTGTGGCTTTAGACACCTTGTAGGGGACACGCTGATTAAGATGGATCTCCACGGAAAACGCATGAAGGCACGTTGTTTTATTGGAGCAAAGAAAAGAGAGCTCGCATTTCCAATCTGTGGAACAAATTAACCCCCACAACTGAAATCAACAGTTTCCAGATAGAAACAATTATATCTGTTTCTATTTTAGTTCATTCACAGAGAGCGCAACTCACCCCAAAGGGGAAAGGGTTATATTAAAGTGTTTTATGCTGATGTCAGCCTTGGTAATATAGAAATCTAGTGTAGTATATTACTGTATGTATATGTAGTAACTTTTTGTGTCATTGTGAAATTATATAATGTTGTATTGAAAAACAACAGGCCTTAGTTATATACCAGGCCTCAGGGGACCCCTGGTATATAACTAGTATAAGACTGAAGACAATCCATAAAAATTGTGGGTAATATGGAGTTAACAAACAGTAAACAAAGTTAGAGAGGACTGTCCCACAGGTATTGAGATAGCATTGTTATTGTGATTTTTCTTTTATCATCATGAATGTGATATTGTGTGTAAATGTTCCCTCACAGGTGTGGGAACATCCTGGTCAGTATCCATCTGAGCCGGTCTTTGTTCCCTCTCCTAATGCTACAGAGGAGGATGATGGTGTCATCATGTCTGTGGTCATCACTCCAGACGAGGTTAGTCAGGCTCAGCCATTTTGGACAGGGTACTCTTTATAGATACAGTTTCCTCATACAAATGTAAAACATGGCTGAGCACGAGCTTGGACATCGTGCCGTTGTGTTTTCTACACTGTCTTGTACACCAAGTATTTCTTTACCCATGTCTCTGTTCTCTCCAGGACAAGAGTACATTCCTTCTGGTGTTAGATGCCAAGACATTCGAGGAGCTGGGCAGGGCGGTGGTACCTGTCAACATCCCCTATGGCTTCCACGGGACATTCAATGCCACGGCTTAGACGTCTGATGGATGTACATGTGACTTCACAGGGACACACCTACACTGTGTACATGTTGACTTAAAAGCAAAGACCCTCATTTAAAGAATTCCTTTATTTTCATGTCATAGTGATATGTTAAAGCATGCATGCCTTTTTTCAGACTTAATAAAACCTTAAGTGTCGATATAATCTGTGTTGAAATAAAATCCTTTGTTTCTATTGTTTTTCCACAGCTATCTGTAAATGAAGGTCGTGAGGTTTTTTTTTTAATATCTGCTATTTCATGCACTGCTATAAAAAAAGTAAAACTGATTTTATGATACTGTTAAGGTAATGCACAAATTAACACAGAACACATTTTGGAGAAACCTCTGTGACTTTAAAATGTACAATTTCAGAAAAATCCAAGAGTCACTGAGCCTTCTGTCAATAAATGAATTCAATTCAATTCAATTTTATTTATATAGCGCCAAATCACAACAAAATTCGCCTCAAGGCACTTCATAGATACAGAGAAAAACCCAACAATCATATGACCCCCTATGAGCAAGCACTTTGGCGACAGTGGGAAGGAAAAACTCCCTTTTAACAGGAAGAAACCTCCGGCAGAACCAGACTCAGGGAGGGGCGGGGCCATCTGCTGTGATTGGTTGGGGTGAGAGAAGGAAGACAGGATAAAGACATGCTGTGGAAGAGAGACAGAGGTTAATAACAGATATGATTCAATGCAGAGAGGTCTGTTAACACATAGTGAGTGAGAAAGGTGACTGGAAAGGAAAAACTCAATGCATCATGGGTATCCCCGGCAGCCTACCTCTATAGCAGCATAACTAAGGGAGGATTCAGGGTCACCTGGTCCAGCCCTAACTATATGCTTTAGCAAAAAGGAAAGTTTGAAGCCTAATCTTGAAAGTAGAGATAGTGTCTGTCTCCTGAATCCAAACTGGAAGCTGGTTCCACAGAAGAGGGGCCTGAAAACTGAAGGCTCTGCCTCCCATTCTACTTTTAAATACCGTAATTGTCGGGCTATAAGCCGCTACTTTTTGCACAAGCTTTGAACCCTGCGGCTTTTAGTCAGGTGCGGCTTTTCTATGGATTGTCCATGATTTTTGTCATATCGTAAGACGATTTGTTTTGTTTGTTCCGCTGTTGTACGGCACAACGTTGCCTGGCGGAAGGATCGGGGTTCAAGAGTGGTATGTTAGTCACATGTCCGTCCGCCAGGCAACGTAGTGCCGTACGAAGTAGCGCGAAAAACAAACTTCAAAGTAGCACTACGCGTTCAGCGGGAGTCGTGGATGATGAGCGGCGATAAACTTGCAAAAAGCAAGTTATGCCCAACTCCACCGGTGGATTCTGACAGCGTGGAAAAGTGTGAAAACATCCACGATCACCAACGGATTTTGAAGGGCTGGACTGCTGCATGATGGAGAGGACACTGCCACGGCCCTTCTTAGGGTGTTCGACTCTGACACTGACAACGAGGATTTCTTTGGTTTTGAAAGTGACAACGAAGGAGAGAAGCTGAGAGTGGATGACGAAGCCATCCTGAGCCTGTTCGTTCCGACACTGGAGAAGAGGACTTTGGTGGTTTTAGTGTGCAGGAAGAAGAGAAAGATGGTGGTGAATGACTGACTTTTCTTCTTGTTAAAGCTGTGTCACTGCACCTGAGCCTAAAAGGTAGTCCGAATCTATTTTTCTGGTGTGCTATAGGTTACTGTTATGTACTAGATGTGCAAATATGTACCCATAACTTGTTTTTCAAAAATATTAATAAAAGGGGTGTGTCTCCAAACAGCCATCTCTTTCCTGACAATTCCCTTTGTGCATATTCTCTTACATATGATAAGTCAACATTGAAACACCTACGGCTTTTAGTCAGGTGCGGCTAATGTATGTACAAAACAGGATTTTCCCCCGATTTTAGCTTGTGCGGCTAATATTCAGGTGCGCTTTGTAGTCCGGGAAATACGGTACTCTAGGAACAACAAGTAGGCCTGCAGAGCGAGAGCGAAGTGCTCTAATAGGGTGATATGGTACTACAAGGTCATTAAGATAAGATGGGGCCTGATTATTTAAGACCTTGTATGTGAGGAGCAGGATTTTGAATTCTGGATTTAACAGGAAGCCAAAACAGGAGAAATATGCTCTCTCTTTCTAGTCCCTGTCAGGACTCTTGCTGCAGCATTTTGGATCAGCTGAAGGCTTTTCAGTGAGTTTTTAGGACTTCCTGATAATAATGAATTACAGTCGTCCAGCCTGGAAGTAATAAATGCATGAACTAGTTTTTCAGCGTCACTCTGAGACAGGATATTTCTAAATTTAGAGATGTTGCACAAATGGAAGAAAGCAGTCTTACATATTTGTTTAATATGTGCATTGAAGGACATATCCTGGTCAAAAATGACTCCAAGGTTCCTCACAGCGTTACTGGAGGCCGAGGTAATGCCATCCAGAGTAAGAATCTGCTTAGATACCATATTTCTAAGATTTTCAGGGCCGAGTACAATAACCTCAGTTTGATCTGAATTAAGAAGCAGAAAGTTAGCGGCCATCCAGGTCTTTATGTCTTTAAGACATTCCTGCAGTTTAACTCATTGGTGTGTGTTATCTGGCTTCATGGACAGATAGAGCTGGGTGTCATCTGCATAGCAGTGTAAATGTATGCTATGTCTTCTAATGATGCTGCCTAAGGGAAGCATGTATAATGTAAACAGAATTGGTCCTAGCACTGAACCCTGTGGAACTCCATAATTAACCTCAGTGTGTGAAGAGGACTCTCCATTTACATGCACAAACTGGAGTCTATTAGATAGATATGATACAAACCACTGCAGTGCAGTACCTGTAATACCTACAGCATGTTCTAATCGCTCTAATAGGATATTATGGTCGACAGTATCGAACGCTGCACTGAGGTCTAGCAGGACAAGCACAGAGATGAGTCCACTGTCAGAGGCCATAAGAAGATCATTTGTAACCTTCACTAAAGCTGTTTCTGTGCTGTGATGAACTCTGAAACCTGACTGAAATTCTTCAAATAAGCCATTCCTCTGCAGATGATCTGTTAGCTGTTTGACAACTACTCTTTCAAGGATGTTTGATATAAAGGAAGGTTGGAGATTGGCCTATAATTAGCTAAGACTGCTGGGTCTAGAGATGCTTTTTGAGTAAAGGTTTAACTACAGCTAGCTTGAAGGCCTGTGGTACATAGCCCATTATTAGAGATAGGTTGATCATATTTAAGATCGAAGAATTAATTAATGGCAGGACTTCTTTGAGCAGTTTTGTAGGAATGGGGTCTAAAAGACACGTTGATGGCTTGGAGGAAGTAATTATTGAAGTTAACTCAGAAAGATCAATTGGAGAAAAAGAGTCTAACTTAACATTAATGGTACTAAGAGTAGCTGTAGATAATATTACATCTGTGGGATGATTATTGGTAATTTTTTCTCTAATGATAAAAATTTTATTTGTGAAGAAGTTCATGAAGTCATTACTAGTTAACGTTAAAGGGATTGTTGGCTCAAAAGAGCTCTGACTGTTTGTCAGCCTGGCTACAGTGCTGAAGAGAAACCTGGGGTTGTTCTTCTTTTCTTCAATCAGTGATGAATAGTAAGATGTTCTGGCTTTGCGGAGGGCTTTCTTATAAAGCAGCAAACTATTTCTCCAGGCTAAATGATGATCCTCTAAATTTGTGACACGCCATTTCCTCTCCAGATTACGAGTCATCTGCTTTAGGCTACGTGATGGAGAATTATACCACGGAGTCAGGTACTTCTGATTAGAGACCTTAGTTTTCACTGGAGCTACAGTATCCAGAGTCGTACGTAGTGAGGAGGTGAAATTATTAACAAGATAATCGACCTCTGTTGGAGCAGCGTTCAGATAGCTGCTCTGCTCTATGTTGGTACAGGGCATTGAAGATGATAACAGTGGGTGGATTATATTCTTAAACTTAGTTACAGCGCTTTCAGAAAGACATCTACTTTGATAAAGTCTACTCTCCACTGCTGTGTAATCAATTATTGTAAATGTAAATGTTATCAGGAAATGATCAGACAGGAGAGGGTTTTCAGGAAACACTGTTAAATGTTCAGTTTCTATGCCATATGTTAAAACAAGATCTAGAGTGTGATTAAAGTGGTGGGTGGGTTCTTTTACATTTTGAGAGAAACCAATTGAGTCTAATAACAGATTAAATGCCATGTTGAGGCTGTCATTTTTAGCATCTACATGGATGTTAAAATCACCCACAATAATTATTTTATCTGAGCTCAGAACTAAATCAGATAAAAAGTCTGAGAAATCAGACAGAAACTCTGTGTAAGGCCCAGGTGGACGATAGATGATAACAAGAAAGACTGGTTTCTGAGTTTCACAGCTGGGGTGGACAATGTTAAGCACCAGGCTTTCAAATGAATTAAAAGTCTGTCTGGGTCTTTGTTTGATTAATAGGCTGGTGTGAAAAATTGCTGCCACACCGCCCCCTCGGCCTGTGCTTCAAGATTTCTGGTAGTTAGAATGACTCGGGGGTGTTGATTCATTTAAACTAACATAATCATCCTGCTGCAACCAGGTTTCTGTAAGGCAGAGTAAATCAATTTGTTGATCAATTATTAAGTCTAACAGAGACTTGGAGGAGAGAGACCTAATATTTAATAATCCACATTTCACTGTTTTACTCTTTGGTTCAGATGTGGATACTGCATTGGTCTTTCTTTGTAATTGTTTATGTTTAAGTTGTTTGTTGCTGGTTTTTAGTTTGTTTTTTGTCTGTTTGGGAGCTGACACAGTCTCTATGGAGATGGGTTTTTGGGGGGGTAGCAGGAGGAGAGAAGCTGCAGAGAGGTGTGTAAGACTGCAACTCTGCTTCCTGGTCCCAACTCTGGATAGTCATACTTTGGGGGGTTTAATAAATTTGTCCATATTTCTAGAAATGAGAGCTGCTCCATCGAAAGTGGGATGGATGCCGTCTCTCCTAACAAGACCAGGTTTCCTCCAGAAGGTTTGCCAATTATCTATGAAGCCCACATCGTTTCTGGGACACCACTCAGACAGCCAGCAATTTAAGGAGAACATGCGGCTAAACATGTCACTCCTGGTCTGATTGGGGAGGGGACCAGAGAAAACTACAGAGTCCCACATTGTTTTGGCAAAGTTGCACACCGATTCAATATTGATTTTAGTGACCTCCGATTGGCGTAACCGGGTGTCATTACTGCCGACGTGAATTATGATTTTACTGAATTTACGTTTGCCCTTAGCCAGCAGTTTTAAATTTCCTTCAATGTCGCCTGCTCTGGCCTCTGGAAGACAATTGACTATGGTTGCCGGTGTCTCTAGCTTCACATGTCTGAGAACACAATCACCAATTACCAGAGTTTGACCCCCAGCGGGTGTGTCGCCCAGTGGGGAAAAACGGTTAGACACATGAACGGGTTGGTGGTGTACCTGGGGCTTCTGTTTAGGACTATGCTTCCTCCTCACCGTCACCCAGCCGCCCTCTTTCCCCAGCTGCTTGGGGTCTGCCGGGTAACAGCTAGCGGGGCCTACGCTATTTTCGGCTGCACCAGCTACAGGGGCCTGGCTAGCTATGGGTGAATGAAGGGTGCGAAGCCGAGTCTCCAATTCAGTAATCCTGGCCTCCAGCGCTGTAAATATGCTACATTTGTTACAGATATCATTACTGCTAAAGGAGGCCGAGGAGTAACTAAACATCTGACACAATGAGCAAGAAAGTGCAGGAGGGACAGGTGAAGTAGCCATGGTGCTAACGAGTCGGCTATGAGCTAAGCTAAGCTAGCGAAACAGTACAGAGACATTGAGTGAATACTTTGGTTATAAATTAGGTAGTGAGTACACAGAAAGTGTGCTTTGGATGAAGCACGAGAAGATTATACTATGAAAATAGAATGTATTTTAAAGTTTTTAATTAAATTAAATTGCTACGCAGATAAGCTACACAGAAACACCACTGTGTTTGAGCAGGAACAGGAAGTGATACTCTACCACAGAGCGAGCGAACACCAAGTGATAGCGACACCAAGAGTGCAAGATCAGATGCTATGTCTATGAAGCTGCATTTAAACTGGCAACAATATTTATTCTCATTTTAGAAGGATATTTTACAGCAACATACAGGGGAGGAGGAATCCCCACCAGCCATGGTTTCTCATTGTAGAGGCGATATACGGTTTCTAACTTGCGTTTTAGTCCAATGTGGCACATTGTGCATAGTGCCCGCTAGATGAACTGCAATGTGTTCTTCATAGACTTTGGGTAGTTGAAAAACAGTGCGTATGAAAGTCCAAAAGAGAATCGCTCTCCATCTTCAGTGCGGTTGGACTGAGAGCTTGGGATATGTTTTTATAACCTAACCCTACTTTAAACCTCTCCACAATTTTATCCCTTACTTCTCAGTTGTGTTCCTTGATCATCATGATGGATTTTGGTCACTCTCACAAACATCGGAGGCCTTTACAGAACAATGTAAAGGGGGCTGAATAAATACTCACACCACACTTTTCAAATTTTTATTTGTGAAAAATGTTGAAAACCATATATTGTTTTCCTTCCACTTCACATGGTGAAGTATGCTTTACTTTGTGTTGATGTACCATGAAATTCCCTCAAAGTGTGAAGTCTGGAAAACCTTAAGCGTTATGAATACTATTTCAAGGCACAATAATTTGCAGCATAAAAAATTATTAGAGTGATTAGAGACTACATAAAATTATTGTATTGTGTTTTTTTTGTTTTTTATTTTATTGTGTGGCTTTTTTGAACATGTTAAAGTAATAGAATAAGCTTATTTAATCAAACCCTTTCCTATTACCGAATTTCCCAGAGGAACCCACCTGAGGGATTAAAGTTTTATCTTATCTTATTATTTGTACTAATAATCATCACTGTTTCTTCATGTTTATACCATATCCTATCATAAATCCTTCCTTTTAATCTGTCACATGTGTTTGGCTGTGTTACTCCAGATACATATACATAAACAAATAGATACACCACATACATGTGCGTGTACACAAACACATATGGTGTGGCTCAGGAGGTAGAGCAGGTCATCTGCTGATTGGAAGGTTGGTGGTTCGATCCGAGTTGCTCTCCGATGGAGGGATTCGTGGTCCAGAATGTTATTTTCTTTGCTCAATACTGAAATGCTTATTTATTATATTTTTTCCAGCCTATTTTATCATCTGTTATAACACCAAAAAACTTATGTTCATGAACTCTTTCAATTTTCACAACATCTGTCTGCACATGGAACAGTTTACCTCCTCACGTCAGATTCTCCAAAAGCTTAGAAACTTTTAAAACTGCTCTTAAAACTCACCTCTTTTCATTGGCTTTTAGAAAGGTTTAATTTATTTGTTTATTTATTTTTTATTTGATCAGCGAGGTGTTTTACGAAATTGTGTTCTATTGTATTTTTATCTGTATTTACTGTACAGCACTTTGGTCAGCCTTGGTTGTTTTTAAATGTGCTCTATAAATAAACTTGACTTGACTTGACATGACATGTGAGTTTATTTGAGAATTCCCAAATCATTGATTGTATCAGGTGCTTTTCAAAGACCTAGGAATACTCTGGCCAGTGTTGGGGAGTAATGGAATACATGTACCGACGTTACGTATTTAAAATACAAAATATGAGTAACTGTATTCCATTACAGTTACTGTTTAAAAAGGTGATATTCAGAATACAGTTACTTTGTTGAAATAAATGGATTACACGGCGGTCTTTTCCTGTTCCATATGTTAGGCTATGACCTCTCTATTTTTGGTTATTCCACGCCGGTGGAAACCCAAACAAAAAACGCGAGGCTCTAATGCCTGTGTCTCAATCTCGCAGCCCATGTCACCTCTACTTGTGGCCCGCTTAATGGCGTGAAGAAATTATTTTTTTTAATTATTATTCAAAAATGATTTAATATGAAGGCAATAGGTGTTACAGGCATAGCCCTAAAGAATGTAGCTTCATGGGCAGTGTAGTCCGTGCTGCAGGGAGAATGGACTGCCAAACCTGCCAAACCCATTATGTGTGAAAAAGGAGAGTGGAAAATTACGAGCTGTCACCGAGCAGCAACGGGAGATGGAAGCATGTAAATATAATTGGGGTACACAGCTGAACCTAATTAGACACGACCAGACACAAACCTTCAAAGTAAAACATGAAACTCACAGACTGTTTTACAACACAAACTCGGGGACACGAACAGAGCACAAGGGGAAGACACAGGTAGGAATGATAAAACACTGAACACCAGAATCAAACCCTAAGAACTAATACAAAATCAGAAGAAACTAAAGAATAATAACAATAAACTCAAAACAATGGGTCACCGCTCCAGGACCATGATGATAATAATAACCACTGCAGCCAAAAAGAGAGCCTGATGAGCCCAATTGTAAGTAAGCTATTAAGACTCGACTGTACGCTGTGTTCGTGTTTTTCTCTGAAACAACAAGTTCTGTTGGAGCAGCCTTTCAACGCCTCTCTCTGTCTCTCACTAGCAAAGTTGACCCAGACAACAAAGTAAAGCTAGTTTTCCACTACGAGCCCGACACGAACCCGACGTATCAGCCAGAGGTCCCTTTACTACGGTTCAGAGCCGCAGATCTGTTTTATATACGCGAGGAATAGTTTTCTATACGAGATCACTGCAAAAAGTGCAGCCTTACCTAATGTCCACCTACTGTTACTCATTTATATTAAGATTTAAAAATCTAGTTGGTATTGGTATGAAGAGTAACCTTCAGTAACAATTGGAGAATTGTGGAAGTAGAGAAACAGGCTTGTAATATGTGAAGTGGTGCCTATCCCCAAATTTATGGATTGGAGACCAACTTTGAGTTAGTGTCTTGCCTAAGGGATTGAACCACCAACCTTTAATGTATCCCATATAACATCCCTTAATATATTAGTGTTTAGTGTTTATTATTTTACTATACTACTTTAATATACTATACTAGTACTTTCTTCATACCCGTATAATATAGATCAATTTATTTGTTTTTTGTCATTATTTTCTACTTCTTTTGTTCTTTGTTTTATGAATTCCTTATACAATGTATTTTTCTTTTCACATGCATTTTGTAAACCCTCAGTGATCTATGGTCAATCTGAATATTTTTACTTTCTGCTGTATTGTGTTGTTGAACAGTTTTTATTATATAATGTTACGTTGTGGAAGTACGTAAGAACGACACAAGAGCTCATCACATTTTTCTCCAGCTTTAATCTCGGCATCCCACATCTGAACTCACAACCTCCTCCTACATCCTCCTACAACCAAAGTAGTGGGCAGATCGATCCAAAAATCGATCGTATCGATACCAAGTCGGAGCAGTAAGCGTCACGTGATAGAGCGGTTGTGGCGTGCCAGACCTGTCGGCGGTCTGGTTGAATATTTGGAGCCTCACTACCAACCCTGCATTTCATCTCCGAGAAAGTTATCCCAGAGAAAGCAAGTGTGTAAGTTCATCTCTGAATGTTTGTAAAGCGTTCCCACGTTAACCGATATATGGAGCGACTGCCTCTTCTCTCTCCCTCCCTCTCCTGCTGCTACTTCAATCATGAAACTGATCAATGATCAGCTGATCGGCTTTTCTGTTGCGAGAATTACATAGTTAATTCTTCAAAAAAGTTACTGAGGTTTGCAAACAAAGTTTTTTGCAGCTGTTTACCTAAAAATGCAGCCGAGGCGTTTTTTAAACAAACATTTCAAAATATTTATAGAACAATCAGCTGTTTTGCATCAAATCTGATGCCACACAAATTATTTGTGCCACTCCAAAAAATAATTTCTGTCCACTATGAGATGAAGGAGAACAACAGCCTGATACCTGCAGGCCTGACAACAGCAGATGTATCACTGCTGTAACACCTGTAACATTCAGCAGTCGCCTCATTGTTCTGACACACACAACAAAACTATTGACTACACTAAACACTAACTACACAAGATTTGCGCTAAACGTCGCAAATCTCTCACATCTCAAAACCGCCGTCACTCCTAATACTTCCTTCCGTTTCTTAACAACTAAATGCCATGTTTTGATTGGTCGACATGGTACATTTTTCAAACAATGGGAAAGGGTGGGGGGTGTTTTGGTTTCATCTTTGTTCACAGGCTTTCGAGTGTTTTCCTTATAAAACACAGTTTTTACCGTTTCTTCCCGCAGTAAATATAAACAACGATAGTATTCAGGAAGAAAAACAAACACTGCATTTTTTTTTTTTTTAAATCACAACTCTGGTTTTACATGGCCGATCAACACAATTTAAAAACGGGTATAAAGTCCACACCTTTTCCGTCGGTTGTTCCGTCTGTCCTGCTCACATTTCCAATGGTTATACATAGGGCTGCTCGATTATGGCAAAAATGATAATCACGATTATTTTCACTGAAATTGAGATCTCGATTATTTGACGATATTTATTTAACCCTTTAAGACCTACTATAGAACCAAGTCCGCCAGAGCTTATATTATTTTTTTTACATGTTGTAGTGCCATTTTTGGGAGCATTTCAAGTTGCTATAAAACTGTTATAGCCCATATTTTAATAATATGTATGCATTAAGTCCATAGTAACTACATTAATTGCAAAAAAGTGCAATAAACTACAAAAAAATAGAAAATCGTTTTTGTTTTTTTTTACATATATTTCTACTTGGAGAAATTTAAGAGGTTTATCCCTCAAAACTTTAACTACAAAAAAGTTGCAAAAAAATAGTTTACAACAACAGGAAATTTATTTTGAGTGTCTTCATAGTTTTATTTTGGAGATACACCAATTTTTATATACTGCAGGAAAAACGAAAAAACAATCCTATGATGCAAATTTGCAAAGAAAACAGCATGTGCATCAAAATAAAATATTTCCAGCAGTGCAATTCGAGTTCTAAGCATCCCAGAAACTATTCAGAAAGGTCAAACATGACCAGTATAGGCTTTTAAGGCGTACAAGTAAAAAAAAAAAGATTTTCCGCGAAGATGACATCACTTCCGGTTTCGGGCAGGAAATGACGGACATGCGATAGTTCGCGCTGACGTCTGTTTCACTGTGGGAAGTGTTACGAACAGCTGATCGGATCGGCAAAGCGTGTTTCTGGAGTATTATGTTTTTGTTCCTGCAAGAGCTTTTAATGCAGTTTTTGCAAAGCTTTATGTGGAAGGAAACCGTGACCGAGGACAAGCTGATGGCATAAGTTGTAAGTACAACTCCTCCGGTTTCATATGCAAAACAAATGATTGCGCTAGCTTACACGGTTCAGGTTCTACAGGGATTTAAAAATAGTTACACAAAACGGAGCGTGCTGCTCTGACCGGCTTTAAAGGGTTAACAATAACAATGTATTGAATAATGACTTTAAAAAATAATATAAAATAGTGTGCAACACCACTGAAGTTTTTTTTACCTCTCTTTTCAACCAACAGCAGTCACTCTCCTCTCCAAATAACTTCTGCTTAGCTTTCCGAGCTTCCCTCGGGTCCTCTTAATCAGCGGTCTCCAACCTTTTTTGCGCCACGGACGGTTTATGCCCGACAATATTTTCACGGACCGGCCTTTAAGGTGTCGCGGATAAATGAGGGAGGGGCTAATAATCGACTCAGTCATTTTTAATGATCGTTGAAATTCCAGATCGTAATCGTGATTAAAATTCGATTAATTGAGCAGCCCTAGTTATACACGTTGTCATTAACGTGGCTTCACTCCACATCAGCCACGCCGCTTTGCTAGCTAAAACACCGGTGTTGGCACATAAGGACGCTGTCATAGCCTGTCAACGACGTTGATTAGCTGCGCATGTACGTGAATGTGAATCGCGTGATTGGCTGGACTATGGGATAAGGCTATATACATACATAATACATAATAAATGTTTTAGTGTGTTAGTACAGGTGGCTACGGAACTGGATCAACGTCCTCCACAAGCACAGCGGCTGGAGCAAAATGATAGATTAACATAATTGGAACCAACTCCATGTACAGTGGGGCAAAAAAGTATTTAGTCAGCCACCGATTGTGCAAGTTCCCCCACCTAAAATGATGACAGAGGTCAGTAATTTGCACCAGAGGTACACTTCAACTGTGAGAGACAGAATGTGAAAAAAAAATCCATGAATTCACATGGTAGGATTTGTAAAGAATTTATTCGTAAATCAGGGTGGAAAATAAGTATTTGGTCACCTCAAACATGGAAAATCTCTGGCTCTCACAGACCTGTAACGTCTTCTGTAAGAAGCTTTTCTGTCCCCCACTCGTTACCTGTATGAATGGCACCTGTTTGAACTCATCATCTGTATAAAAGACACCTGTCCACAGCCTCAAACAGTCAGACTCCAAACTCCGCCATGGCCAAGACCAAAGAGCTTTCGAAGGACACCAGGAAAAGTATTGTAGACCTGCACCAGACTGGGAAGAGTGAATCTACAATAGGCAAGCAGCTTGGTGTGAAAAAATCAACTGTGGGAGCAATCATCAGAAAATGGAAGACATACAAGACCACTGATAATCTCCCTCGATCTGGGGCTCCACGCAAGATCTCATCCCGTGGGGTCAAAATGATCATGAGAACGGTGAGCAAAGATCCCAGAACCACACGGGGGGACCTGGTGAATGACCTGCAGAGAGCTGGGACCAAAGTAACAAAGGTCACCATCAGTAACACACTACAACGGCAGGGAATCAAATCCCGCAGTGCCAGACGTGTTCCGCTGCTGAAGCCAGTGCATGTCCAGGCCCGTCTGAAGTTTGCCAGAGAGCACATGGATGATACAGCAGAGGATTGGGAGAATGTCATGTGGTCAGATGAAACCAAAGTAGAACTTTTTGGTATAAACTCAACTCGTCGTGTTTGGAGGAAGAAGAATACTGAGTTGCATCCCAAGAACACCATACCTACTGTGAAGCATGGGGGTGGAAACATCATGCTATGGGGCTGTTTTTCTGCCAAGGGGACAGGACGACCGATCCGTGTTAAGGACAGAATGAATGGGGCCATGTATCGTGAGATTTTGAGCCAAAACCTCCTTCCATCAGTGAGAACTTTGAAGATGAAACGAGGCTGGGTCTTCCAACACGACAATGATCCAAAACACACCGCCCGGGCAACAAAGGAGTGGCTCCGTAAGAAGCATTTGAAAGTCCTGGAGTGGCCTAGCCAGTCTCCAGACCTCAACCCCATAGAAAATCTGTGGCGGGAGTTGAAAGTCCGTGTTGCTCGGCGACAGCCCCAAAACATCACTGCTCTCGAGAAGATCTGCATGGAGGAATGGGCCAAAATACCAGCTACTGTGTGTGCAAACCTGGTAAAGACCTATAGTAAACGTTTGACCTCTGTTATTGCCAACAAAGGTTATGTTACAAAGTATTGAGTTGTATTTTTGTTATTGACCAAATACTTATTTTCCACCCTGATTTACCAATAAATTCTTTACAAATCCTACCATGTGGATTCATGGATTTTTTTTTTCACATTCTGTCTCTCACAGTTGAAGTGTACCTCTGGTGCAAATTACTGACCTCTGTCATCATTTTAGGTGGGGGAACTTGCACAATCGGTAGCTGACTAAATACTTTTTTGCCCCACTGTACATCTTAACCTGAAGAACAAGCTTTGAGGACAATCAATCTCCCTGAAGACAAAAGGCAGTACGAGAGGAACTGCGTTGACTTCAAGAGTCAACAAGGTGAACAGACAGCAACACTGCCCTAAACCTTAAAGGGTTCAGCAGCATGTACAAATACCATCGTGGATGGAAGCATGCACTCCCAATCACAAGCTGGGAGGTTCACCAGCCACATCACTGTGTGTGAATGGAATTGAGAAGACTGTCTGAGTTTCACATTTGCCATACTGGGAGTTGAAATGGCAAAGGAAGAGACTGAAAAGAGTGAAAGACAAAAGGCAAAGCTGAAGAAGAACGGCCCACTGGGCCTCTGACACGCCACAACCGTGAACTGCTGCAGATGCAGGAGAGAGACAGAAGCTGTGAGAAGTGGGAAGAGAGCATAGAGAAAAAATGAAGTCTGTTGTTGTTAATGTGAGAACACATGGTAATTGGGTTGGAAAACTGTCTTGTCGAGGCAGATTAAAAGGATCGCAACAAAGGTAAAAATAAAATGCACACAAACACACATAAACAGAGAAATGTGAAGGAAAGGCAGCTTTAAGTACATGCTCTGCTGAATCTGCAGCTCCACTGCACACACATCCATTAAACCTGCCTACTAACACACACACATGCAATGAAGATCAGCTTGTTGTCTCTCATCAGTGTTAAAATAGTGTAAATTTAACAGACACTTGTTATCAAATGCTGAGTGTATCCACTGCTCTTCAGGTTGCAGGACAACCGTTTAACTTTTGTGAAAGGAAAAAAAAAAAAGACAATACAAGACAATACATTTAGTTTTTAATATGGTAAATTGTGATATGCTTTCTGATTGATTGGAGCAACACAAGTAATTTACTGTATGAAGTAAATTCTCTTTTGTGATAATATTTTGAACTTGCATTCCTGTTGTCCTGTCAACTTAGTGGGTTATAAGCTGATATGCAAATTAGTTGATTGTTACAGGGAAAGATGACTCGATTATGAAACAAGTGAATAAGATGTAGCAGAGGGTTGAAATGAGTTCTGTGTTTCTGATGTATGGGTGAAGCTTGCACCCAGATACACACCTCTGAATACACAAGAACAAACTTGTTTTGTGAAATACATGACGACATGTTAATGAACAGAGGTAGTGACTCTTAAGTCTGATTTCAGACCATGTAAGCATCAGTTATTAATTAAAGCCAGAAGCAGTGACTGCGGCACTTCATGGCAGGTTCTAACCCCTACAGCATGTTGTTTCACCTCAAAGTAAGACATTTCCTGTGATTTTTCAGGCAGATTTTGGGGTTTTGTTTTAGTACCAGGCTGATTCTGCCAGTTAGGTTTGGGTTGTTTTCTTTTTGTAAGAGAAATACAGGTTTATATATATTTAGACATGTCCTGAACAAGGCCTAATATGTTTGTTTTTGTAACAGTGCACTTAGGAAAAAACCTGCCAGGTATCATCCCTCTGGGGTGATATTTTGTGTGTTGATGATTTAAAAGCAGGCCTGCAAGATTGGAAGTAAAAGTGCTATAAAATACTTTACTGAGAGCAAATACAAGGTGAGCTTCTTTAGATTACAACGGGCTTCTGAGGAAATTCACCTACCTAGGACACTGACCATATTAGATGGTAAGTCCTGTGTTTAAAAGGATTGTAGCAATTCAATGCATTTCAAAAGCAATAAGAATTGTTTTTATCTGCAGCTCCACTGCTAATGTTTTTTTCTCTGAGGGTCTTTGTGGAGGATTCGGCACAGACATGAGCGAAGATGAAGCAGGATGTGCAGTGAACACAGAACATCTTAGTGTTGGGCCCATTATCATATCACAGTTGAACTCACAGTGTGAAAAACAAGTGAGTGACATTACCTATGAAAAGTCACTGGTTACAGTAGTTTTAAATAAAAACATGGGATGATCCATGATTTGGGCAAATTATGGCAACAGTAGTGTTTCTAATGATTTTGGGAAATAAACTGCACATGGCACACGTGTGCCTGTGGTGTTGGATGCCTTATTACTCCTATGACCCTACAGTTGTTTGCAAGTGTGAAGTTTGTATTTACTCACTGATTTTGGTTTCTAGGTAATTGTGGTGTGGATGCAGGCTCCAGGCGGAGCGAAGAGTTAGACCCACTAAACATGACATTAATACTAATTTTATTCTCTAACACAGGGTTTACTGGGCTGGAGTGAAGTTACTCCGGAGGAGAAGCCCTGATGTTATCTGAGAAATGATCTAACTAACCTTTTCCTTTTTGTTATTCTCCTAGTTCTGATGAGTTGACTCATGGGAGAGACCATGTGTCAAAAGGAGGGATTCCAGGTTTAACATGAAACCTGGAATCCCTGGTTTCACGTTAAACCATGATTTTTCCATGATAATTTTTCCATGGCTTTTTACTGTGATTTGTGGGATTAACGGTTCATGTACAGGTATTAAACCTCTACAAGGGGTACAGACATCTTCAGATAAGGTTTTGATGACCTATAAGTGAAGTTCACTGAACTGAAAGGAAAATGTGGATTGATGTTGGTTAATATGTTTTCCTCCTAGTAAGGAGCTACAGGTGCAGTACCTACTGCAGCACAGTAGGTTTTCTACATTGAAACTTTAAAAACATCATCTTCAAATGTAAAACTTAAAGCTGATTAACAGCAAATTTAAGAAAAGAGAATGCATTTAATATCAGGTGTCAGAATACAGGAAACCTACAAGTCTGCTAGCTTTGTGAGGAACTAAATGAACTTCCATCAGTGACACTCACAGTGTCCTTACTGAAACCAGAAAAAGCAGAGTCATCCTGTTCATGGCTGATTCTTTTGAGTACATTAGTGAAACATGATACGTGACAAGAACACAACAGACGCTCTTTGTTTTTGTGCTTAAGAAAAACCCAAATGTAAAAGACCCCTTTTAGAAAGAAAATATTTTTATATGCAGATTGATTATGTGCATCAGTTTAAAAAAAATCATCCCTCTAAGCCACTCATCCAAGTTCATCTGGTTTCACCATGCTATATATAACCATGCATATTAAGCTTAACTAAAAGAGTCAAAGGAATGATTTGAAAGACTGGACACGGTTATTTGCTGTTTTTTCCAGTCAGATAAAGTGATCATCTGTTACTGCTTACATTTTTGATTGCCATTTGCTTCTGTTTTGCACAGAGTTAAACAAGCATGAAATGTCTGACTGCATCCTCTTTTGCTGTTTCTATGGTACGTGTCAGAAGGACAGTATAAAATCAGGAGTCAGCGTACGAACCAGCAGCATCTCAGAAGAGAGACTAAGCTACAGAAGGCTTAACCACAGCCATGGATACTGTCAAACATCAGAAAAAGAATACTTCAGGTAAACATTAAATGCTACTAGCTGCACACACTAACATTATTTTACTTAAATTATAACAATGTCCTTTCTGATTATGTTTTTTTCCAACAGCACTCAAAAAATCTAAGTCTGTGAAGAACATCAATCATTACACAAATGTACGCGGTCTGCCTTCTATCGAGAAGATTGTGAGCTCAGTGGAGGACACCCCCAGGCCCATCAGCACCCAGATCGTTGGTACAATCCCAGAATGGATCAAAGGAAACTTCCTGAGAAATGGGCCCGGAAAGTTTGAGATCGGAAACCACAAGTGAGTGCTGCGTCTTTGTGTGTTTATCCATTCGCTTCAGACATCATGAAGCTCACTCCCCTCTGCATTGCATCTATTTCTCTCCAGATTTAACCACTGGGTTGATGGCATGGCTCTCATGCACCAGTTCAAAATATCAAATGGGCAAGTGACTTACAAAAGCCGCTTCCTATCCAGCGACAGCTACCAGACCAACAAGGAGCACAATCGCATTGCTATATCTGAGTTTGGGACTGTAACCATGCCGGACCCCTGTAAAAATGTCTTCCAGCGCTTCCTGTCAAGATTTGAATCACACAGTGAGTATCTTGAAGACAAAGCAGCCTGTTGATGCACTTGCTATAGAATAAGTAATTCAAAGCTTTCTTTCCCTCTAGAGCCCACAGACAATGCCAACATGAGTTTTGTGACCTACAAAGGTGACTATTATGTCAGTACAGAAACCAACATCATGCACAAGGTGGACCCTGACACACTGGAGACTGAAAAGGTACCATGAGTGTAATGATATATGTGCAGCTTAAGTTTTAGTGGCACATGTATCAAACTGTAAAAGTAGGTATAGAAGCAATAAAAACTGCAAACCTTTTGTGCCATTGCATTTGTTTCTATTAGGTGGACTGGAGCAAATTCATTGCTGTGAATGGAGCCACAGCACACCCTCATACTGAGCCTGATGGTACGACATACAACATGGGAAATTCCTACACCTCGAAAGGTATTTAAGAAACATCAGATCCATTTCCACACTACAGGTTACGGATCAAAGATCTAACAGTATCTGGCATGACAGGATCATACTACAACATTATCCAAGTGCCACCAACCAAGAAAACAGAAGATGAAACCCTGGAGGGAGCCACAGTGCTGTGCTCGATTCCTTCAGTGGACAAGACCAAACCTTCATACTATCACAGCTTTGGTGAGAAAAAAGTCTCATGCAGTAAAGCATGCACATCTTGAATTTGGGAATAAAAAAAGCACAGGTATCACAATGGAGTGGTACTCTGAGTTGATGCATGGAATGAAAATGATTTAAATCATTGGTTTTCTTATAGTCCTATAGTCTTACTGGAGCTGAGTCCCGCTGCAAAGAATCATAAATAGAAACTTCTCATTTCGTTATAGCAATGTCTGAGAACTACGTGGTGTTCATTGAACAGCCCATCAAGCTGGACCTGCTGAAGATTATGACAGGCAAGCTACGAAGAAAAAGTATCAGTGATGGCTTATTCTGGGACCCCAAACTCAACACAATCTTCCATCTGATCCACAAACACACTGGGAAGGTAGGACTAACTCTAACAGAGTTTCTTTACTGCTTTTTGCCATTCTGTAACCAACTCTGTAAACCCATGTATTCACATACATCATAATCCCATGCACTGATCAGAAGTTGCCCTTGAATTTGCCCCACTCAGAGTATGGCTTAAATGTTCCACAAAGCACTTGGTCACTAGACTACAGCTCTGTGTGAACGTACAGTGGGGCAAAAAAGTATTTAGTCAGCCACCGATTGTGCAAGTTCCCCCACCTAAAATGATGACAGAGGTCAGTAATTTGCACCAGAGGTACACTTCAACTGTGAGAGACAGAATGTGAAAAAAAAAAATCCATGAATCCACATGGTAGGATTCGTAAAGAATTTATTGGTAAATCAGGGTGGAAAATAAGTATTTGGTCAATAACAAAAATACAACTCAATACTTTGTAACATAACCTTTGTTGGCAATAACAGAGGTCAAACGTTTACTATAGGTCTTTACCAGGTTTGCACACACAGTAGCTGGTATTTTGGCCCATTCCTCCATGCAGATCTTCTCGAGAGCAGTGATGTTTTGGGGCTGTCGCCGAGCAACACGGACTTTCAACTCCCGCCACAGATTTTCTATGGGGTTGAGGTCTGGAGACTGGCTAGGCCACTCCAGGACTTTCAAATGCTTCTTACGGAGCCACTCCTTTGTTGCCCGGGCGGTGTGTTTTGGATCATTGTCATGTTGGAAGACCCAGCCTCGTTTCATCTTCAAAGTTCTCACTGATGGAAGGAGGTTTTGGCTCAAAATCTCACGATACATGGCCCCATTCATTCTGTCCTTAACACGGATCGGTCGTCCTGTCCCCTTGGCAGAAAAACAGCCCCATAGCATGATGTTTCCACCCCCATGCTTCACAGTAGGTATGGTGTTCTTGGGATGCAACTCAGTATTCTTCTTCCTCCAAACACGACGAGTTGAGTTTATACCAAAAAGTTCTACTTTGGTTTCATCTGACCACATGACATTCTCCCAATCCTCTGCTGTATCATCCATGTGCTCTCTGGCAAACTTCAGACGGGCCTGGCCATGCACTGGCTTCAGCAGCGGAACACGTCTGGCACTGCGGGATTTGATTCCCTGCCGTTGTAGTGTGTTACTGATGGTGACCTTTGTTACTTTGGTCCCAGCTCTCTGCAGGTCATTCACCAGGTCCCCCCATGTGGTTCTGGGATCTTTGCTCACCGTTCTCATGATCATTTTGACCCCACGGGATGAGATCTTGCGTGGAGCCCCAGATCGAGGGAGATTATCAGTGGTCTTGTATGTCTTCCATTTTCTGATGATTGCTCCCACAGTTGATTTTTTCACACCAAGCTGCTCGCCTATTGTAGATTCACTCTTCCCAGTCTGGTGCAGGTCTACAATACTTTTCCTGGTGTCCTTCGAAAGCTCTTTGGTCTTGGCCATGGCGGAGTTTGGAGTCTGACTGTTTGAGGCTGTGGACAGGTGTCTTTTATACAGATGATGAGTTCAAACAGGTGCCATTCATACAGGTCACGAGTGGAGGACAGAAAAGCTTCTTACAGAAGACGTTACAGGTCTGTGAGAGCCAGAGATTTTCCTTGTTTGAGGTGACCAAATACTTATTTTCCACCCTAATTTACGAATAAATTCTTTACAAATCCTACCATGTGGATTCATGGATTTTTTTTTCACATTCTGTCTCTCACAGTTGAAGTGTACCTCTGGTGCAAATTACTGACCTCTGTCATCATTTTAAGTGGGGGAACTTGCACAATTGGTGGCTGACTAAATACTTTTTTGCCCCACTGTACATAAAAAGTATTTTGAGTGCTCAAATTGAATAAATACCAATATAGATTCCATATTTAGCAAGAAGATGGAGTATAAAGTTTTCAAACAAGGCGGGGGTCACGTGATGCGTCGAGCTGAGCAGACGTGAGTTTATGAGCTCTGCACTGGACAGCTGTAAAATATTGGTATTTTAGCTCATTTTTGCCAACAAGTTGCCTCAAATATCTATATAATGTCTCTAGACGAGTTTTTCGCACACCCTGGATCAAGCAAAAAGAGAGAAATGAGCAAACGTGGAGTCAAAGCAAAAGCTAGCAGTGACCTGGTAGCTAGCAATTGCCCCGAAAAGAAGACCATGTGCGACACTGAGGATGCACTAAGTACACTGCGGGATGACGTGATTGTGGACAAGGTGACTTCTAACATATCTAAGTATATGGATATCAAGATATCCGAAGTCATAAAGCCAATAAACGAGCTCACTGAGAAATTTGACAATCTGATAGAAAGAATGGAAACAGTGGAGCAGCGGGTCTCGGACTTGGAAGATGTCACGGCTACAAATGAGCCACGTATTGCCGCTCTCGAGACCCAGCTTAAGAAGGCCATGGAGCGTCTGGAAAGCTTTGAGAATCAGAGCCGGCGGCAGAACGTGAGGATTGTCGGGTTAAAGGAAGGCGCGGAGGGTAGAGCACCAGTGGAGTTTTTAAAAAAATGGATACCAGAAGTCCTGGGCCTTCAACAGGGTGCCATTACAGTCGACAGAGCCCATCGCACTGGACCACCTATGAGGCTTACCGGCACGGAGGGACCGCGTGCAGTACTGGTCCGGCTTCATTACTACACCGATACACAGAGGATTCTCCAGGCTGCCAGGGCTAAAGGTACCGTAAACACAGAGGCAGGAAAAGTATCCTTCTATCAGGATTTCTCCGCCGAGGTGGCTCGAAAGAGAAAGGAGTCGGCGAATGCGCGTAAAGCTCTCCGAGAGGCGGGGATCAAATATTCCTTCCTTTATCCAGCCATCATTAAAATATTTAACCCCGATGGCACCAGCATCTCCCTCGCGACCACCCAGGACGTCAAGGACTATGTGAGCAAATTGCCAAGACCTAAATAAACTGTTGGTGCACGACAGCGTCATTGTAACGTAAGTTACAAACTCGAGGCTTACAGCATTATAGTATTGATAATGAGCTAAGGTATAGAGACTTTGATTTTTGACATAGACTCCAGTGCAGGGATGTTACGCGTTTGTGGCCCCCCACAGCTGTACTTTAGAGTAGGGTACATCTAGATGTGTAATTTATTTTTTGTTATTTTGTGTTATTTGTGTTGGGGAGGGTTGAGGCTTCCAGGCTTTGTGTTCAGGTTTTGCTGGGAACCAGTGTTCTTGTTTTATGCTCAATTATTTTGGTTAATAGGCTCAGACTGGTTAAATGTAGATTTGGTTAAATATGTAAACAGCACAATATATACATTACTTTTCCTATATGTCAGTTAAGATAAGTACTTAGAATGTTAAAGGGTCCAACAATGTGGTGAAAAAAAAGTCCATTTTAAATTCTCTGAAGAAAGATTTGACTCACATTGCTTTTTTGCAAGAAACCCATTTGACAGATGATGAACACAGAAAATACTGTAGAGAATGGGTTGGTCAAATTTTTTTCTCATCCTACTCCACAAATAAAAGGGGGGTTATTACCCTTATACACAAAAATCTTCCCTTCAACGTTATAGCCACTCACAAGGACAATGAAGGAAGATATATATTGGTTAAAGGGATGTTGCATGGGGAAACTGTTCTCCTAGGTAATATATATGCGCCGAATGCACAGGATGGCGAATTTTATACGGTATTATTTAGTCAATTAGTGGACATAGACTGTGCTAATATAATATTAGCGGGTGACTTTAACTGTGTTTTATGCCCTAAAATGGATACATTTCCCCCACAATCTATCTTGACCAAAAACTCCAAAGCCCTTTGGCAAATTATAAATGAGCTTGACCTTATAGATGTCTGGCGACACTATAATCCACTATCTAAGGAGTACACTTTCCATTCTAACCCTCACTTGTCAGCATCTCGTATAGATTATATTTTTATGTCCAAGTGTATCAGTCAGTTAGTTCAGCAGGTAAATATTGGTCATATAGGTCTCTCTGACCATGCTCCTGTTGTCTTAACCATTCAACCCATGAGACATATTGAGCGCTCTAGGTCTTGGAAGATGACACTGTCTCTTTTGGATGAGAAATTTATACATTTCATAACAGAGCAAACAACAGTATTCTTAGAAATAAATGATAAAGAGGAGATAGACACGAGAACTTTATGGGATAGCTATAAGGCTTACATGAGAGGGATGATTATTTCATACACAAGTCATAAAAGGAAGCAACGATTAATAAGGCAGTTAGAGATCGAGAATAATATCAAAAAGCTGGAGAAACAATACTATGTAACAAAATCAGCTGAAACATTAAGTGAGCTTAATATTGCCAGGACATCTTTGCGTAATTTGATAATGCGAAAGGCTGAAAGAGATGTCCTTCTTGCCAGACAATGGCTTTTTGAATCAGCTAGTAAGCCTAACCGCTTTCTGGCTCGTCTTGCAAGGAATACTCCATCAAGTTCCTTTATCACAGCTATTGTGGATGTGAATGGTGAAAGACAAGTAGGAAACCGTCAGATTAATGAGTGCTTCAGAGAATTCTATACAAACCTATATCAATCTGAGATGGACATAACAAGGCTTAACTCAGGCTTCTTCCTAAACGACTTAGTATTCCCTCAGCTTTCTGAAGATCAGGTAAGCCTGCTGGAGTCACCCATAACAATGATAGAGGTGGATAAAGCTATATCTGCACTCCAGTCAGGGAAATGTCCTGGGGCAGATGGTTTCCCAGTAGAATTTTTTAAGGTAATGAAAATGAAGTTAAATAGTTTATTATTAAGGGTTTTTAATAAAGCATTTGAAGAATCGAAACTCCCAGAATCTATGTACCAGGCTAATATAACATTGATAGCTAAAAAAGATAAAAATCCAGAGTCATGCTCATCTTACAGGCCTATTAGCCTTCTTGGTGCTGATAATAAGATACTTTCAAAGATACTGGCTCTTAGGCTAGAAAAAGCAATGTGCTCTATCGTGCATGCTGATCAGACAGGTTTTATTAAGGGGAGGAATTCTTATAATAATACTCGATGCCTATTTAATATTATTCATTTTTTAAATTTTCATCAGATCCCTGGGGTTGTTGTTTCTATGGATGCCGAAAAGGCATTCGATAGAATTGAATGGGAATATATGTTTGAAATAATGAGAAGATTTGGGTTTGGAAAAAACTTTCTGGGGTGGATCAAAATTATATACAAATCGCCAATAGCATCTGTGTTAACTAACGGCTTGTTATCTTCCCCATTTTCACTGAGCAGAGGTACAGCACAAGGTAGCCCATTGTCACCACTATTATTTGCTTTGGCCATCGAGCCCTTGGCCATGGCCATTAGACAAAATCCAAGTGTTCTTGGAGTTAAAATTGGGGATAGACAACATAAAATTCTGCTTTATGCAGACAATATTCTTCTGACACTGACTGACCCGGTTAACTCTTTACCCGTTCTTATTAGGTGCATCAAGGATTTTGGTCTTATATCTGGATACAAAGTAAATTTTGATAAATCTGTTATAATGACTTTGTGTAGTGGAGGGGATAATGAACCTTTATATGTTAAACCCTTTCATTGGGCACCATCAGGTTTTGTATATTTGGGAGTTAAAGTTACACCAAATGTTGGACACTTATATAGAGAAAATATTAATGGAATGGTTCAAGATCTTCGGGAGATGCTGACAAGATGGAGATCACTTCCGATATCATTTTTGGGAAGAATAAATCTCATTAAAATGGTAATCCTACCGAAAATATTATATCCCACAGGCATGTTGTTTGCAATCTTGAAATCAGAAGATATTAAAGTAATTAACAAGGCTATGGTGGATTTCATTTGGGCAGGAAGAAAACCCAAAATTAAATTGGAGACACTACAGTTACTGAAAGATCTGGGCGGGTGGGGAGTGCCAAACATAGAAAATTATGTCCTCTCAATACAAGCGAGGATTCTTTCTTCCTGGATACATGAACATTCTGATCTGCCATGGCTAAATATTGAGGAAGTATTATGTAAACCATCCTCACCTGTTAACTTCTTAGGGAAACGTCTAAATGACTTACCTCACGTAATAAAGCATAACCCACTGATATATAATGCTATGTGGACGTGGGGAAAACGGAGAAAAATTTTTAACAGTAGTCTTCCGTTTAATATCTTGTCAACGTTTATAAATAATCCAGACCTTCTGCCACAAAACATAGGGTCAAGCTTTGTGGGATGGCATAAAGTAGGTGTAAAGAGGTTTTATGACCTCTTTAAACATGGTGAGTTTAAATCATTTGAATCCTTGAAGTCCCAGTATTCTATGTCAAAGACTGAGTTTTATAAGTATTTGCAATTGAGAAATTATGTGTTAAAAAATGCTAAAACATTACGAATCTCAACTGCCTCTTTTCGGTTGGAGAAATTTTTTCTGGATAATAGGGAGCATAAACATTTTGTATCAAAGTTTTATTCCGAGATTTATGCCCTAATCGTGGATAAACTGGCATGGTTGAGAAAATCTTGGGGGACGCTGCTTAAATGTCAAATAGATATACAGGCATGGGACAAAATCTTGCTCCTTCCATCCAAAATCTCTGTTTGTAACCGATTTAAAGAACTGCAGTACAAAATTTTGCACAATGTGTATATTTCTCCATATATTTATAGTAAGTATAATATGGGAATATCTCCAAACTGTCTCAAGTGTAAGGTCAGAGTGGGCACTAGATTCCACTGCTTGTGGGAATGTGCTATTATTCAGTCATTTTGGAAAGAGGTCTGCGCCAATATTAGTACAGCCATTGGTCATCAGGTGACAGAAAACCCATTAATGTGTATATTGGGATATATTCCTGTCTCACTGGTACAACATGAGCATGTAATTCAGTCACTGTTAATGTTGGCCAGGAAAAGCATTATGTTGAGATGGGTGGGGGCTGAGCCTCCCTCAATTTCTCTATGGAAGTCGCTCATCATTGAAGTTATGACTCTGATCAGGCTGGGACATTATATTGATGGGAGCTCCCGAATTTTTGTGGACAAATGGAAGAGACCACTGGAAGCACTGGGAGTAACCTATAAACTGGATCCTAGAGGACAACAGTTATGGACATAATGTTGTAATATTCTAGTGCTGTGTAGTGTTATTATTTTGGATGTGAACCAGTCTTATATTTGTTGGGGAAAAAAAGTTAAATAAAAGTTTAAAAAAATGTCAAAAATAAAAAATAAAAAAAAATTTCAAACAACATTAAGCTGCACCTATAAATTGCATGGGTGTAATTCATAAAGACACTCAAGTGCTTTTAAGTGGTGAGTAACACCAAAGAAATATAATTTCCCCCACCAAACAGAAGCCTAAAGTTTTTCTGAATACGTTATTCTAGGCTATATTATTTATTTAAGAAATGCTCCATATGTATTCGGGCACTTGTTAGTCAGTGCAAACAAATCTCTAACTCCAGTGCCCATATGGTGTCACAGAGCCCCAACAGCAGAATTTAAGTGGAAACTAAAACCTAAAAGACCGAAACTCTTAAAATATAATAGTGAATTAATTTACAGTGAAAATATTACAACTAAAGTTTTACAAATTTACGGCGATGATACTGGTTCCCAATGGACGGGTGTGGACAGGTTTGATATGGGAAACATGAACATCAATTCAAGTCAAAGTTTATTTATATACCACATTTTGAAACAACCTCTATTGACCAAAGTGCTGTGCAAGTTATATAAAATATACACTGTATAAAAACACTTGCTAAATTAACAATAAATATAAACAAAAAATCTAAAGTTTTATTTACTTGTTTTATTAATCAATCAAAGCTTTATTCGCCACATGCAGGTTGCCCTCCAGTGAAATGGGACACCCCCCCGAGCTTACGCACACACACAACACAGACATTACATGGGGATACAGGTCAGAGATCGGTAGCGTTACAGAAAAACACTGAAATGTACACTACAGTGGGAAACTACAAGAGGAAAAAAAGAGACCTCTACTCATGCTGTGCTTCCATGGTAGGACAGCATGAGAACAGGAAACAAAAAAAACTCCTCTGCACAAAAAAAGCACATATATGTCCACAGCACAACTTTGTGAAAGACATGACAAGCCATAGGATTGGGTGGGGGGTGAGGAGTAATCCGAAGCGAACACAGCAGTCGCCCTGCACAGCGCTACCATTCCAGCGCGGCACATAGACCCACCGTGTTCCCCCGCAGGAAACAAGCATCGAAGGCGTTTGGAAAGAGAGGGGGATGAGTGTGTGCTTATCAGTGTAAGTGTATGTGTGTGCGTGTTCATAGTTCAGCTGAGACAGTGTCCTTCGCCCTGCTAGGCTAAGTAAACAGTCTACCAGCCAACCCAGGTGGCCTTGCATGGAATGGGAAGGAACAGACTCAACACAGTTGTTATCAGGGAGTGGTGTGACAGTCGTGCTTTAGCAGCGTTCAGGTCCCCAGGGCAAGCTCCAGCCTTGTGCATTCTTTTCTCACAGACTCTGTCCTGCTGAGAGAAACTGATGTTGATGACCGGGAATCTCTGGCTGTTAAGTTAGCCTTGGAGGAATAGCGACACTTGCTAGAGGGGGCAGAGCACTATTCATGAACTGGGCTTATCATAAGAATTTAAGATATCTCAGAACAGATAAAAAGGTTAAACGTCCAGCAGGCCTGCTGAGATTTATTCTTTGCATGCTTTACCTTCTCCATCTCCTACCACCCAGGGCCAAGGAACATCAAGCCTAATGCTCTCTCTCTCACCAGTTTGCCACCAGCATCAATTCCCCAGAGCGTGCCAGTATCCAGCTTGGTTCCTGTAAGGTTGGTGGCCTGGGGAATCAAAGACACCATCCGACACGGGGCAAGACCTCCCAGGAGGCAGTTCGTCCCTGCCTCCCCCTGCACCACGGTGCTCCATTGGAGTCACACGTCCAAGTTCTCATGTTATCCCGGCTTGAGTAGAACGATTTCCTTACTCAGTTCTCACTTTTGGTGGGATTCATTAGAAAGAGAAATGAAGGATTTTGTAGCTACTGGTTTAACAGAAAACGTTAAAATGCATGAAGTGATGGTGCTTTTTACTTCAGTGCGAACAGCTCATGAATTTCAAAGCAGTTCTACAGTCCAACACTGGTCTCTCAATCTCCCGTTGGAGAGCTGTGAGCTTCGCCATATTGCGTTCTGTGATGTTGTCATTTCTTGTGCTCAAGGAGCCGATTTCTGAGAACTCACGGCAGTGTGCCTCCCCAAGATGTCATCCAATTTGTGCCCAGAGATCTTATTCCGAGCGAGCCCTTCCGAGATGTATCCAGTCTGCAGTCAGAGATCTTATTCTGAGTATTCACAGCAGCCGTAGCCTCTCCAAGATCTTATCCGTGCTGACTCAATGAGCCCATTTTGAGAAACTCACGCCTCTCCCATCGTTCCAATCCCAGCGGGCAGCCTCGTGGGGGTTTGAACAGCCGGTTCTGCTTTCTTAATTCTTCGATAAGTCAGGGCCAAGCCAGCTCCGATCCGCCAGAACCCTGTTACCATGGTTCCGAATAGGTAGATAGCTTCAGCACTCAGGCTCACCCAAGCCCAGACTTCTCGTTGAGAAAGGGGTGTCAATTGCATTTAGGGACCAGTTGATCCAATCCATAATTCTTTTAGGTTTTAGAGAACAGACTGAGAGAGAGAATGTTCCAGGGAAAAGTAATAAAAAACACGAGACAAGACAAGGACATGAGGAGCTAAACAGGGAAGATAAGGGAGAGGAGAGGAGAAAAAGTGCGACCGCCTTCGCTGAGAGCCAAACGAAAAGAGAATTAATTGCATGAAAATCACAGTATTCTGTTCAACTAAACCTAAAAGCAAGCAAGAACAAATGGGTTTTCAAAGTGTTTTAAAATGATTGAGAGACTGGACAGCTCCAGTGTGAAAAGGTAAGTTATTGAAAGATTAGGAGCCACCACAGGCTCTATTGCCTCTGGTTATAAACCTGGATAACAGAATCTCCAGGAGCAGCTGGTTCGTGGACCTCAGACATTATGAATCTTCATATTTCTGGGAAAATTTAGGTAAACAGAAACAAGAGTGATCATGGGACAAATGAAATTTGGAGAGAACCTTTTTTGATTCAGTACATAATGGAATGCTGTTAGCGGACAACCACATCTTTTGACCTAGTTGGCAGGATGTATGTTTACAATTGGCCAGAGAAGCTTGGGCGGACTTTCAAAGGTGGCGGCAATGGCAAATATGGTGGAGGTCAGAAGGAACAGAGAGCTCACTTCCAGTTGTGTTTAAGACTGGTGGTTAATAGCCAGGGGAGGCCTTGAATGATGACAGCCTGGTGGCAGATGAAGTCATATTGTGAGGATACGCTATCTAGTATAGCTGAGAACTGTCTAGGATAGCTGAGTGGTTGGCGGAAGTGACACATCTGAGTGCAGTTCTTGATTTGCTAGCTCAGTTTGGCCGGTCTGCGGGTGGAAACCTTATGACAGTGACCTGGGGCTGCTTCACAGCATCTTCTGGGATGTGGTGAAGCCGGAAAAGCAGGGTCTGTGAGGACTGGCTGGACTCAAAAGCAGCGGTCTGAGTGGTCCTGCATTTGATTTAAAGCTGATCTGCAGCAATGGAGGTTGATCAAGCCTTGAAAGCTGGTGCTAATAATTCCCACAGGTGTTCCAACTTTTCTGGATTACTTACAGCCCCATCTGTCTGCATAAAACCAATGTTGGAACTAGGGGTAGGTTTTGATTATCGATTTTCCGATTTTAATTGATTCTAGCTTTAACCTCCTAAGACCCAAACTCTTCCACGGCATGCATTTTTAATTTCTCTTTGATAATTGGGCATATTGGAGCCCGATGAATGTAAAAACAAAGAATCACCAGATTTTTTTTTTTACCCGATTTTTGTTCCTAAGAAAAATGAGAGCCACGTATGAGGATATTCGTTTTAAATTTTGATGGAACAGTGGCAGTATAATGTCCTTGTAAGTGGATATCAGGCCCTTGTAGAGCAAAATTCAGTATTTTGGTCTAGACAACCCAAAATGCGATGTCCACATATGTGGACGCCAGGTCCTAGGAGGTTAATAATGTGATATCGATTCATTAAAATCATAAATCGATTTTTAAATATAAATTTATTTTACCCGAAATGCCAGAATCTCAGGTTGAACCTTACAAAATTTCGACAACCACCAAACAGCTTAAACAGTAAATGAGAGCAGGTACACTGATTCTGCACAAAGACGTAAACACAAAGCGTGGACCCGCGGATCAGAATCAGTGAGCTGTCGGCTTTCAGCCCTGACGGCGTGTCCGTGTACGAGCACTCGGGTGAAAAAGCCAACAGCTCACAGATTCTGATTCATTGGCAGGTCCACGCTTTGTGTTTACATCTTTTTTTGCGCTCGATTCTGCTTGAAGCTGTAGGCTTTGTCTCTCTCCAAACAAATTTGACTGAACCAGTAGCAAAAGAAGATCCAAACTAAGCCTCACATTTCGCTTCACATAAACATCGTCATGAATTCTCTCTGACTTTTGCTGTTTTGCTTCCACCACAGTAAAATCACTTCCTGCAGAGCTCTCTGTCTCTCTCTGTACTTCGAGAATAGTTTCCCATCTAAAAACCCTCTTTTCTGCATTATTCGCTTGCTTTACCACACACCAATCTACCGTTATGTACAGCGCTGTTGGCCGCTGTGTCTTTGTTTTTGTTTTTAATTTAACTGACTTCCGAGAACAAAGTCTAATTTCTGCTGTTCAATACTGAAGAAATTTTAACTTTTTTAAATTATGCAAAACTGCAAAACACTTGGCTGTGTCTCTAATAAAACCTCTAACTTTGCTCTGCTTCACTTCAGCAGCATCAGCTAATGTTTATATGTTGATTCATGGTTTTCTTCTGTTTTCGTTCTACTGCAGAAATTTTTTAAGGTGGTTATCTGCTATAAAAACACAGGCCAGGAAAATCTCCTTTGTGTTTTTCCTGTGTTTTATGCTCTGTTATGCTCTGTTACCAAAATGCTCCGGTACCTCTTGCCAGAGGTGAAGAGTGTGTGAGAGGGTTGTGTGGGGTCATCCACAATGCTGGTGGGTGCAACAAGTGTCTGTGATGGAGGGAAGAGGAGGCTTCGATGATCTTCTTAGCTGTTCTCACTATCCGTTGTAAGGTACTGTGATCCATAGGGTGCAGTTACCATACCAGACAGTGATGCAGCTCCTCAGGATGCTCCCAATAGTCCTCCTGTAGGTGGTGGTGAGAATGGCTGGTGGGAGATGGGCTTTTCTCAACTTCCGCAGGAAGTAGAGAGGCTGTTGGGCCTTCTTAGTTATGGAGCTGGTGTTGAGGGACCAAGAGAGGCTCTCTGCCAGGTGGACACCAAGGAATTTGGTGCTCTTGATGACCTCCACAGAGGATCCATTGATGTTAAGTGGACCGTGATCTCCTGAAGTCAACAATCATATCCTTTGTTTTGTCTACGTTCAGAGACAAGTTGTTGACTCTACACCAGTCTGTTAGTTCTTGTACCACCTCTCTGTACATTGACTCATCGTTCTTGCGCATGAAACCCACCATAGTCATGTCATCAGTGAACTTGATGATGTGGTTCAAACTGTGCATCGCTGCACAGTCATAAGTCAGCAGAGTGAACAGCAGTGGGCTGAGCACACAGCCCTGAGGGACTCCAGTGCTCAGTGTGGTTGTGTTAGAAGTGCTGTTACCGATCCGGACTGTCTGAGGTCTCTCCGTCAGAAAGTCCAGGATCCAGCCACGGAGGAAGGTGTTCTGGCCCAGCAGGCTCAGTTTAACAATCAGTTGCTAAGGAATGAGTGTGTTAAATGCTAAACTGAAATCTATGAACAGCATTCGTACATACATGTCTTTATTGTCCAGGTGGGTGAGGGCAAGACGTAGGGTGGTGGCGATGGCGTCATCTGTTGACCAGTTGGGGCGATAGGGGAACTGCTGTGGGTCCAGTGTGGGTAGCAGCCGGCTCTTAATGTGCCTCATGACGAGCCTCTCGAAGCACTTCTTCGCGATGGGTGTGAGTGCAATGGGATGGTGCAATTAATGCATTAACCCCAAGAAAGACAATGCAGTGGTTGCTAGTGTCAATCTTCCGAAATCATGCAAGCAGATTCATCCAGCTCACAAAGACGTACTGAAAACACCAAACAACACACTGGACAAAAAATGTCACCCCCTACCTACTACATATATTTTTCTGAAGTGAAAAAACTGCAACATATCGCAGGGAAAATGTCACAGCTGAGGAATTTAGTGAAAGACTTTATACTTAGCTTTTAGGAGACGCACTAAGGCCAAGTGAATAAACACATTTTTCCATAAAGGTTCATTCATAAAGAATAATTTGCAGTAATGTAGCACAATGTAAAGGTGATTAGTGTCATAATTTTTCTTCAAGAGATATACTAAAAATAAAGATATCTTTGGACACAAAGATTCGTAGAAATGTGAAGACGTAAAAACACAACTTTATTGTTTTTGTCATTAAAAATCAATGAATAATCGTAACTAATGACTGAGATCTGAATACTGATCATAATAATTGTGATACTAGTTTTGGCCATAGTTGTCCAGCCCTACATTGTAGTATGAGTGAAACTTGCAAAAGGAATGCCAATTTCCACCTGACACCTGGTGCTCTGCTCTAGCCTGTAATATTAGTTCCTGATTGACCTTTACAGTAGCTACGCTTGTGAATGTTAGATAAAATGTTAGCTATGTTGTTTTTTCCTGTGTTTCACTGTGTTTAGAGTTAAGTAGTTCAGCTTTGGTTAAGTGTATCCGTTGCTTTCTTTGGTTGTGAGAGCTGTGACACCATGGGTGTAGTGGGTTGGAAACTTGTGTGAAGACCTGTGATGTGAAACCTCTCGTTATGACTATTAGAGATGATATCTGCTTTCCATAAATGTTGCAAATGCTAAAGTTTCAAGTGACGATTTCCATTTGAACATTTAGTAACTTAAGATGGTTTGTTACATTTTTTTTTTTCCTATGCGAGTTTTGGAACCATTAGAAAGGTGAAAAAACTCAGATTAATTTAAATATTAAGTAAAATTATTTTAATATGAACTATTATGTAATCAATGAATGTAAACAGTGCCACAGTGCATTTCCATTGTTGTTTTTGTGTTTCAGGTAAGCTCCCTCAAGTATCTTGCAAAGCCACTATCAACCTTCCATCAGATCAATGCATATGAGGAGGATGGATTCTTGATCATAGATTTGTGTGCATCAGATGATGGCCAGGCAATCACAAGCTACAACATCCAGAACATGCGTAAGTCTGGAGAAGCTCTTGATGAGGTAAGTTAGTTAAGTAAAGCTCATTACTAACTTTCCTGTGCAGTTTATGGAAAATGATTATGCTGTTTTTGGTTTATCTGAAAAAAAGATTGCTTGTTGAATAGGGCTGCCACGATTAGTCGGACTAGTCACGAATTAGTAGGATTTAAGAGTGTAATAACGGACTGAAACAGAAGATGGCAGCACTGCATGTACAAGGATGCCAGCTGCCGTAAAACCCCAAAGAAGAAGAAACTGTTCCAGAATTCATAGCGCGACCCATCGCGGCCCTGCTCAGTTTCCAACAATGGCGGCAGCTAGTTAGTTTTAATGTTACTCGTATTATTCTTTCTGGGTCACAAAATAAACGTTTAACATATTTTCAGGCGAGAATGTAGCTGTGTAAACCTCAAATATCTGCTCAGTTTATCAAGACACCACATATTTTCAAAAGCGCTCCGACGTTTTCGGAGACGTCTGTTACCCACTAGCTCGATAGCTAGCTGGGGGCAAGGCTCACTAGAGCCGTGAGAACACCGGACTCCCGGCAAATCGTTTTCAAACCCACCGCGGTCTTTCGCTACTCAGGTTAAACAAACATAAGTCACTTAAATAACTTAAAAATGTTGTTGTTTGGCTTTTTTCAGTATTTTTCTTGTTGCTGAGTAAATCGGTTTGGCTGAGATTAAAGTTATAGTTTTTACACAGCTGAATAAACGTCAAGCAGACAGCTGATTATCAGAAGTGTGAGATGCTGGAGTATATACTCCGGTGTCCTGTTATATTTTAGATAGCAAGGAGCAGACGGCTGAGTTTATTAAGCTTCACTGAAACAATCTGCAAATTTCATTAAAATTTAATAGACTATCATCTTGTCTTTATTTTTAATTAGCACATACCTTAAACACTTCAAGCTGTAAGCTAATGATAGTTATAAGAGCAGATGCTGCTGGTGCAATAAGCTGTATGCTGTACATCCAATGGATGATGATCTGATTAGTCGACTAATCGCAAAAATAATCGGTGACTAGTCGACTATCAACATAATCGTTTGTGGCAGCCCTATTGTTGAAGTTAACAAGATCTTCCTCGTCAGGTGTACAACACCTTGAGTAGAGCCTTCCCCCGGCGATTTGTGCTGCCTCTCAATGTGGGCCCTGACACACCCTATAACCAGAACTTGATTACCCTGCCGAACAGCATAGCTACTTCTGTAAGAATTGCCAAGAACAAGGTAGGGCAAACAGCATGATTAACATACATGTATCAACATGTTACTACTCCCATTCTTATAGTTTCAGTTTTTTATTGTAAATATCCCGCAAAAACAGGATTTTACAGTCTACAGTCTCTTCTATATAAACGCTTAATTGGACTTTGCTATTAAAATGTCAACATGTAGCACTTTCACTACCTGAATCTCAGTGATTACCTGTGTTGCTTTTTTTGTTTTTTTAAACCTGTGCAGGTGTTCTGTACTCATGAGGACCTGCATGGGGAGGATCTCCATGAATACGGAGGTCTGGAGTTTCCTCAGATCAACTATCACAAATTCAACACCCATCCCTACCGCTACTTCTATGGCTGTGGCTTTAGACACCTTGTAGGGGACACGCTGATTAAGATGGATCTCCACGGAAAACGCATGAAGGCACGTTGTTTTATTGGAGCAAAGAAAAGAGAGCTTGCATTTCCAATCTGTGGAACAAATTAACCCCCACAACTGAAATCAACAGTTTCCAGATAGAAACAGATATAATTGGTTCTATTTTAGTTCATTCACAGAGAGCGCAACTCACCCCAAAGGGGAAAGGGTTATATTAAAGTGTTTTATGCTGATGTCAGCCTTGGTAATATAGAAATCTAGTGTAGTATATTACTGTATGTATATGTAGTAACTTTTTGTGTCATTGTGAAATTATATAATGTTGTATTGAAAAACAACAGGCCTTAGTTATATACCAGGCCTCAGGGGACCCCTGGTATATAACTAGTATAAGACTGAAGACAATCCATAAAAATTGTGGGTAATATGGAGTTAACAAACAGTAAACAAAGTTAGAGAGGACTGTCCCACAGGTATTGAGATAGCATTGTTATTGTGATTTTTCTTTTATCATCATGAATGTGATATTGTGTGTAAATGTTCCCTCACAGGTGTGGGAACATCCTGGTCAGTATCCATCTGAGCCGGTCTTTGTTCCCTCTCCTAATGCTACAGAGGAGGATGATGGTGTCATCATGTCTGTGGTCATCACTCCAGACGAGGTTAGTCAGGCTCAGCCATTTTGGACAGGGTACTCTTTATAGATACAGTTTCCTCATACAAATGTAAAACATGGCTGAGCACGAGCTTGGACATCGTGCCGTTGTGTTTTCTACACTGTCTTGTACACCAAGTATTTCTTTACCCATGTCTCTGTTCTCTCCAGGACAAGAGTACATTCCTTCTGGTGTTAGATGCCAAGACATTTGAGGAGCTGGGCAGGGCGGTGGTACCTGTCAACATCCCCTATGGCTTCCACGGGACATTCAATGCCACGGCTTAGACGTCTGATGGATGTACATGTGACTTCACAGGGACACACCTACACTGTGTACATGTTGACTTAAAAGCAAAGACCCTCATTTAAAGAATTCCTTTATTTTCATGTCATAGTGATATGTTAAAGCATGCATGCCTTTTTTCAGACTTAATAAAACCTTAAGTGTCGATATAATCTGTGTTGAAATAAAATCCTTTGTTTCTATTGTTTTTCCACAGCTATCTGTAAATGATAGCTGCTATTTCATGCATTGCTATAAAAAAGTAAAACTGATTTTATGATACTGTTAAGGTAATGCACAAATTAACACAGAACACATTTGGAGAAACCTCTGTGACTTTAAAATGTACAATTTCAGAAACATTCACGAGTCACTGAGCCTTCTGTCAATAAATAAAGCTGCATTTAAACACCTGGTAACAACATTTATTCTCATAAGAAATGCTTGGGGGCACCCTAAGATCAAAATGCAGAAAACAAAACTGCATTATTGCAGCATTTTGCTTCGAATGAGGATAAACCTAGCAAAGTTTTGTGTACAGGGTTTGTTTTTTTATAAAGAGTCATGAGGTTAAATTAAATTTCATTTATGCTTTTTTTTGTTTTTGTTTTTCGCTTTTATGCTGTGAAGAAAATTCTGAAATGGATATTTTATAATGATGCATTTGGTCAGATGAGTTTTACAACGAACTGAATTGTAAACCTTCAATAATCAAATTGTCACCATTATGTTGGACTAAGGACACATTTGACTCAAACCCAGAACAATAACATATTTCTTAAATGTACTATAACAGCAGCACAGAACACTGGGAGAGAACAAATCTTAGAATCCAGTTCTACTTTAGTAAATGAATAAGTGCACTACACAAACAAAGGTGTGCTCCCTCACACAGGTGACAGAGCAGGCAGCACACTAACCTTCCAGTTTATCAGAAATAAGAGCCAGTGTTTCCTTCAGCTGTTTCTTCTTCTCTTTGAGGTGACCTTCCAGGTCTCGTGCTTCAGCCAAAATGGCCTCCAGCTCCTTCATCTGTGAGGTGTCTGCAGCAGCTCTCTCCCTACAACAGTGGACAAACACTGACCATGAAGCTGTGCAACAACAAAAAGTAATCAGTTGTTTTAAGCCAGCAATAATTTTGGTTTAGACTGGAACAGAATGAAACGCTTCACTTCCCTGACATTTGTCATTTATGATCAATTTACTTGCTTCTGAGCTCTAAGCTAAGTTCCTCTTCCTCAGTCACATTTTTACCTTCAAATTAGACATTTTGTATCAGTCCGTGTCCCTAATTTCATTGTTAAGCGGGACCCATACGGCCCGCTTTGATCTTAAGTGGGCCGGACCAGTGAAACTCTGTCAGTGTCAAGTTACATGTTTAGCCATTTTTCTACATGATATTACAGAATTACTTTATTAACTCTAGTTATGAAAAACCGTGGTGGAAAGTTAAAAACAAACTTTTCTTTCATTTCACTGTTTAATGAATTTGTGTAGTATGAAGTGGAGGCTTTTATTAGTGGCAAAAGCCTTAAAACTTACGAAAATACAGTTAAAAGCCCAACATTGGTGTTTGTGGTGAGCAGCAGATCAAACAAGAATTATAAATGGCTTCACGTGCACATTCAGCCGCTGAGACTCATTTCGACACTGAGCCATGGCTCTGTGCTACATGCACACATTTCTGCATCTCTGTCATCAAAGACTTTGTATATAGTTGATGTCATTTTCAGTACTGAACTGTAACTTTAGTCTTTGTAAAGGAAGCCATTTTATTCAGTGTTTTCATAAAAGCCTTGTATGGATTTGCTACTGCTATGGAGAACATACATGAGCTTAAAACCTGGACGAGTTTGGATTCCAGTCAGTCTTTGCGTGTGGCCACATGGTGTGCCCATCAAAGTAAAGTCTCACCTCTGTCTGCATGGATTCTCAGCAGGGCTGAAGATTTGCTCCACATAATAACAGACATATGAAATTATCTCGCGGTATAACTGTATCACAGGTCAGATGTGACCTGCCAGCTGTAAGTTTGGCACCCCTGCGTTATACACTATGCTCTATTCTTGGTACAGCCAAACATTTCCTGGTTCATCAAAGTTTTTGTTACACCAGTTACTGCCAGTCAATTCAGGGAAGTCTGACTCAGTGAACTGGGTGGTGCAATTTCAGATCCCTGTTAAGCCCTTCTGTCAATTCCAGGTACAGGTTAACACAATTTAAAGTTTTGTATAGGTTTCATAACAGATTCCTGCCTCTGTCTCCTCCGTGTGGGGTAAATGTGGTATTGCACAGTCACACGTGTTGTGGTCTTGGCCAGGACATATTTGATTGTTTCCCCAAACAGTGCGACTCGCCCGTTCACCTGGACTGTAACCTGGCCAAAATTGACTGCTCGGACGAGACTGTCTTTCTCGTCCCTTCAGAGGCGAGCTCCAAGGTCGGGCACGATCGCTGCAAAAGCACTGATTCTATTCGAATGGAAATCAGCATCACATCCCCGTTTTAAAAGGTCACGTAATGAGCTGCTGCTTGTGGCTAAACTTGAACGGACTTGGTGCAGTAAAGGCACCAAAGGTACACTCAACAAAAATATAAACACAACACTTTTGTTACTGCTCCCATTCCCCATGGGATGGACGTAGAGACCTAAAATTCATTCCAGATACACAATATAACCACCCCTCCCAAACAGTGGTCACAAATCAGTCCAAATGTGTGGTAGTGGGCACATCTGCTATATTGAGATAATCCATCCCACCTCACAGGTGTGCCACATCAGGATGCTGATCTGACATCATGAGTAGTGCACAGGTGTACCTCAGACTGCCCACAACAAAAGGCCACCCTGGAATGTGCAGTTTTGTCTCACAGCAAAATGCCACAGATGCCACAAGCAATGAGGGAGCGTGCAACTGGCATGCTGACAGCAGGAATGTCAACCAGATCTGTCGCCCGTGCATTGAATGTTCATTTCTCAACCATAAGCCGTCTCCACAGGCGTTTCAGAGAATATGGCAGCACATCCAACCGGCCTCACAACCGCAGACCTCGTGTAACCACACCAGCCCAGGACCTCCACATCCAGCAGGTTCACCTCCAAGATCGTCTGAGACCAGCCACCCAGACAGCTGCTGGAACAATTGGTTTGCACAACCAAACAATTTCTGCACAAACTGTCAGAAACCGTCTCAGGGACGCTCAACTGCATGCCCGTCGTCCTCATCGGGGTCTTGACCTGACTCCAGCTCGTCGCCGTAACAGACTTGTGTGGGCAAATGCTCACATTCGATGGCGTCTGGCACGTTGGAGAGGTGTGCGCTTCACGGATGAATCATGGTTCACATTGTTCAGGGCAGATGGCAGCTGAGAATGTCCCAGTTCTTGCATGGCCAGCATACTCACCGGACATGTCACCCATTGAGCATGTTCGGGATGTGCTTGACCGGCGTATACGACAGCGTGTACCAGTTCCCACGAATATCCAACAACCTCGCACAGCCATTGAAGTGGAGTGGACCAACATTCCACAGGCCACAATTGACAATCTGATAGACTCCATGCGACGATGTGTTGCACTGCATGAGGCAAATGGTGGTCACACCAGATACTGACCGGTTCTGGGTCCCCAGACCCCCAATAGCGCAAAAAACTGCACATTCCAGGGTGGCCTTTTGTTGTGGGCAGTCTGATGTGCACCTGTGCACTACTCATGATGTCAGATCAGCATCCTGATGTGGCACACCTGTGAGGTGGGATGGATTATCTCAATATAGCAGATGTGCCCACTACCACACATTTGGACTGATTTGTGACCACTGTTTGGGAGGGATGGTTATATTGTGTATCTGGAATGAATTTTAGGTCTCTACGTCCATCCCATGGGGAATGGGAGCAAAAACAAAAGTGTTGCGTTTATATTTTTGCTGAGTATATATTCTTTTATCTGGATCCTGCCAAACATCCAGTGCTGTTCTGCTACAGTAACAGTCAAAGGTTTGTGCACACCCATCAGGATAAAGCTGGTGCTGGTAGGGTACTACATTCCCCTTTTTCATGAGAAAATGTTGATCAGCCATGTTTAATTGGCATCATGGGAAAGAATCAGTCTTGACTTGTGTAAATACCTTAAAGTTTCAGCAAACTCAGAAACCAGCACGCTCAGCACCTTGCTCACACCTGTAACACAACAAGAAAGCAAGTCCATGTTAGGCGTGCTGCAGATGTCTTTGCTTAGCTGTCATTTCACCATTTTTTCAGTATGTTTTTAATGTGGATACGTATATAAATACAAGCAGGTATCGTTGCAGAAATTTAAAATCAGGCTGCATGACTAATGGAACAATTGCACTAAGACACGTATCTGCTGACATTTCAGAGCAGCAAAAAGATGCGAGCTGTTCTCATTTAATATCGAGTCTTACCACTTCCACTGAAAGGTCAATAAATTATATCCTGTTTTTTAACACAATCACATCCTGTTTATGAAGCAGCCTCACTCTAATTTCCTGTGACGTCATGCTGCCAGCCAGAGGAAAGGAAAAAAAAAGAAGAAAAAAAAAGTAGTGTGTTTGCTTTTGTTTCCACTAAAGTAACCAACCATACACAACACTACACCGTTCACACTTTTGCATAACTGGCATACCTGCAGCTATAGTCTCAAATGGATTGGCTGACTCCAAAGAGGGGGCCTTCTTTTTCTGTGGAGAGGTCTCTTCGCTTACATTTTCACATTCCATCTGTTGCAATGAGGAAAAAAAACTGATGACACCAAAATGTTTTCATGCATTCAAACATCAACCTAGCAGAGTTTCTCCTGCTCTGGAGAGTGACTATGTACACAAGTAGGTCTGGGCCATATCATACCGTTCATGGTAATACTGGTATAATGTTAGGCAACGATAAGAAAATGAAATATTGCGATAGAATATGGGTAAATGCGCGTGCTCAGTGCCTTTGTTTTCATACGCACATGGCCGAAAACGCATGGCAGCGACGGAGCATTAGTAGGGGGAAAGCGGATCGTTGAATGAAACGGATGAACTGGAACTGGTTTGGCTTTCGTCCATCAGATGCACAACAAAGCACATTTTTGGTAGCGCATGCAAGCCAGCCGTCGTTATTACCGTGTTTTTCGGACTATAAGGCACTCTTAAAATCCTTTACTTTCCTCAAAAATCAACAGTGCACCTTATGGTCCAAAAATATGTATTTGACTTTTTTTATTTGGCACACTGCAGTTTGATGTTGCAAAGCAGCTCTTTTTAACTTGTGTGGATATTATACATGGTTATGCTCAGGATATGTCAGCCCATTTCCACTGGAAATGCCTTTTGGTTAAACTGTCAGCGAGGAATTTGCATTTGCACTGTTACATCAGCTGCTTGTTTAAGTGAAAATACATTGATGGGGTGTTTGCACTAAGTTGTGAAATTGTAAAGTATTTTGTTTGCATTAATTATCTTGTCAGCTATATCGTTATTGCGAATTTTCAAATATATATCGTGATAAATATATTGTCCTGCCTTATACACAAGCACAATTTGTCCGCAGTGAAATGTTTTAAGGAAGAATAACACTCCCAATCTACAAATCATTTTTCACACATACACCTCAGCCCTGAACTTTTCTAGATCCACATCTCTCCATGTAATGGAGCATGATCCTGCCAGCAGAGGCTCCATGAGGTCCAACACCATGAATGTGAGAAATGTGCAGTGAATAGGTGATGATCATGTGACCTGCCTCCCTCACCAAAAGCAGAGTGTTTCCAGTCTCTAAGGCTACTCTGGACAATGACTCTCCTGCCACTGTAAGGAGTTCATGTGGGAAAACAGCCTGAGATGAACAATCTTACTGACACTACTGCATCAAAATTACACATACAGAATATTAAGAACGGCCTAATGAACGACTGTCTTCACACAGATCCCAGCACAGCTACTATTTTTAGACTGCTACCGTGAAGCTTGTTGATTTCACGACGGTCCTTCATTGTGCAACATCACCTCTGTTTTAAACTGGCCTGAACTTCACGTGAAGGGTTTGTTTCCCGGTTTGAGACAGTCATCGAGCCTCAAGGACCTGAGGGAGGAAATTCAAAGGCAACACCAGAACAGTAGTGCGTGCCACAGTGGCATCGTCGTGCAGGAAGACGGACCACACCTGAACAACCATCTCAACCACTCTTCAGATTTGCTTCCTTTTCACTCTGTCCACGTACCAGAAATGAGAGTCCTTTTAAAATGTCACTAACGTGACACACTCCGTGTGAATGAGGAAAAGACTGATCACACTGAAATATTTAATGCTTCCAAACATCAAAGCAGGCTTTCTCCAGGCTCAAATGGGCCTCTGGAGACTGACTGTATCCACGATCGGGCCGTACTGAAACCAAAACTATCTCCTAAAGGAGACACAGCATGCATTGTAGAGGCACAAGATAATACCTTCAAAGGAGTGGATCTAAAAACACACTGAAAGGAAGAGCAGCCAAATTGGATGTCAAACCTTCCACTAGAAAGAATTACATGCATATCAAGAGACAAAAACAAAGATTTCGGGACCCTTTTTGAAAGATGTGGCTCTAATAACGAGTCAGTCTAATAACTGATTCATGTTACTCATGCACCGGTGGGTCTGCTATCATTTTTGAATGGACACAAATATTAAAAATTCTCTGGATTTCCATTTTTTAAAGAAACAAGTTTTGGGTGCTATTGGACAGCCATCCTCACCTCCTGAGAGCTCGTCTGTCTCAGCCCGTTGTTGTTGTTCACCATCATGTTTAGTGCTGCTGGCATCAGTTTTCCTGCCGTTGCTCCTGCGTCCTCCATTGTGAGACAACAGAACTGCAAATGGAAAACCTGACTTTAAAAAAAAAAAAAAAAAAAACACTCAGCTTTGTCAGCATCAATGTTAGAGTGTAGTTTGAATTAATGTGGGTTTGTGTTTTAATACATAAAAATGATAAATCAGCTACACCATAATAGAATCAGCCAATTAAAATATTGTCCAATAAAATGAAATAAACTCCCAGCTTACTTATATATTAAGATTTATGCATTTCTTTTAATTGAAATTTACACAGAAAACTACTAATTAAACCCAGTTCAGCATGTTACTGATAACTGCATCCCACGATGAAAAACAATGGTATCTTTCTTAGTGTTAAAATACCACTGTCTGTTTAAAAGGTGACCTTTGCAAATGCTGCTTTTGGCTAACAATTCATGAGTCTGAGACCAACACAGCATGTCGAGCACAATGTAGTCCGTCTGTTTGATTCCTCTGTACTGTGACGAGGACATCCTGAACCTTCTGCTCATATTTGTGTTGGTTTAAATAACACATGACACTATGTGTCTATACTATATTATGTCTGCACGGTTTTTAAAATATGAGATCGTTAGCTTCAGCTTAGTAAGATTCAGAAATGTACAATAATGTTAACCCTTTCTAATCAAAACTTTCATTCAGCATCCATTATGGTGGACGGCAGGACTTCCTAACTCCCGTTTCCAACCCATTTTCATGCTTGAGGAAGCAGACGGCTGAGAAACGCAGAGAGGATTTGACTCAGATTTGTAAAAGGGGAGTCGGACTTATAGTGTGCAGGGAATGAGGTGGAGGCAGCCATGATTTTTTAAACTATTTACTCTGTTGATTTATAGAATTTATATTTGCTAGAAGTGCAATACTGTACCTTTCTTTACTTTAAAGAGTCAATTTCAACTCTGCTGAAATTGGGTTGAAAGACTTTCTAACACAAACAGGAAAACAGGAGAAACTGGCCACAGTAACCAACACTGGATTACATTTAAAGACTAATGAGGTAACCAGGTTTCTGAAAATGTCAGAGTGCACAAACCACAGGGAGGTGCTTCTCTGTAAAAACAGCTAAAAAAAAAAACCTCTTAAGCATATTTAAGCTCGTATGTTCATGTCAATGGCCTGATTTGGAAGTGGCAGAGGCAGGAAGTAACAAAGTAAAAATACCCTGTTACTGTACTCAAAAACTTTCTGGTATCTGCACTTTGCTTTAAAAGAGGCATATGCAAACATATGTGCGCATCTTAAATGAAAGGAACAATGACACATAAAAAGACAATCCTACTGGTGTTTCCATCACCTGTGCTTATCACACAGAAAGGGATGAAAGAGGCACAAAGATAATTTATCCTTAATCGAAAGCGCTATACAGGGCTGAGGTGATAAAGTAGGCCAAAAGTAGTAAGGCTTTTAAAGTGGCAGGTAGGGCTGCCACGATTAGTCGACTAGTCACGATTACGTCGACTATCAAAATCGCCAACAACTAATTTAATAGGCGACGCGTCGTTTGTAAGATCCCAAAAGACGCAGGAATAAGTAGTAGGATTTGAGAGTGTAATAACGGCCTGAAACAGAAGATGGCAGCACTAAATTGTAAATGGCCTGCATTTGTATAGCGCTTTTCTAGTACCTAAGGACCCCAAAGCGCTTCACACTACATTCAATCACCCATTCACACACTGGCGATGGCAAGCTACATTGTAGCCACAGCTGCCCTGGGGCGCACTGACAGAGGCGACTGAGCACTGCATGTACAAGGATGCCAGCTGCCGTTAAACCCCGAAGAAGAAGAAGAAGCTGCTCTGTCCCAGAATTCATAGCGCAGCCCTGCTCAGTTTCCAACAATGGCGGCAGCTAGTTAGTTTTAATATTACTCTTATTATTCTTTCTGGGTCACAGAATAAACGTTTAACATATTTTCAGGCGGGGATGTTGCTGTGTAAACCTCAAATATCTGCTCAGTTTATCAGGACACCACATATTTTCAAAAGCGCTCCGACGTTTTCGGAGACGTCTGTTACCCACTAGCTCGATAGTTAGCCGGGGGCGAGGCTCACTAGAGCCGTGAGAACAGCGGACTCCCGGCTAATCGTTTTCAAACCCACCGCTGTCTTTCCTACTCAGGTTAAACATGATATATGAGTCACTTAGATAACTTAAACATGTTGTTGTTTGGCTTTTTTCAGTGTTTTATTTGTTGCTGAGTAAATCGGTTTGGCTGAGATTAAAGTTTTTACACAGCTGAATAAACATCAAGCAGACAGCTGATTATCAGAAGTGTGAGATGCTCCAGAATATACTCCAGTGTCCTGTTATATTTTAGATAGCAAGGAGTTTATTAAACTTCACCGAAACAATCTGCAAATTTCATTAAAATTTAATAAACTACCATCTTGTCTTTATTTTTAGTTAGCACAGACCTTAAACACTTAATGCTGTAAGCTAATGATAGTTATATAAGAGCAGATGCTGCTGGTGCAATAAACTGTACGTTTTACGTCCAATGGATGATGATCTGATTAGTCGACTAATCGCAAAAATAATCGCAGACTAGTCGACTATCAAAATAATCGTTTGTGGCAGCTCTAGTGGCAGGTATTTAAAATGCAAAGTTTCTAACAACTCTAAAAATATCAGCAATTACACAAACTGTTTCTATGTACTCTGTCACACAGTGTGCATGTTAGCTAAAGGTACCGCCGCTGTATTTACAAGGAGATGAGAGCTAAATTTACTCAGAGATGGAGAAAGACAGGAGATGACAGGAAGAACAAAGTTCTATTTAAAGATATTTGATAAACAGGAAATGTAAAGCTTAGGTGTAATGTCATCAGCTTTAAATCAGATATTGGATCCGTATGGTTTGAAGTTTTTTTTTTTTTTAAATATTGTGAAACATCCTGAAGTGTATACTTTGTGTTATTCAGTGGTTGTATGAAAACACCCAGCAGTCTAGCGCAAGATAAACAGGTTAACTTGCTGTATTGTGGTAAATAAACAATAAAAACACAGTTTTACTGTCTATGTGTTGGACTGGTACACAGTGGCTGTATTGCTCATGGTCAGAGTTAGGTTAGACCAAGTGTAGCAGAGATGAATTTGAATTTAAGCTGATGATGTGTACATTTGCCTCATATGCAGACAGTATACTGTCAGTGTAGAGCAGGGCTGTCAAACTCCAGGCCTCGAGGGCCGGTGTCATGCAGGTTTTAGATCTCACCCTGGGTCAACACACTTGAATCAAATGATTAGTTCATTACCAGCCCTCTGAAGAACTTCAAGACATGTTGAGGTCATTTATCCATTTAAATCAGCTGCGTTGGATCAAGGACATCTAAAACCTGCAGGACACCGGCCCTCGAGGCCTGGAGTTCAACATGTGTGGTGTAGAGGGTGAAATACTTGGTTAAATCTTGTTGAATTCAGTTGTGTAAATCCCCAAAAAGCAGTAAACCTGAGAGGAGCAGCAGCACGGGTTAGCTGATCTCAGCCTGTACAAAAATAACCTGTGTGAGTTCTCAATAGTAATGAATGCGAGTTGTGATCCTTTTCCCCAAACTGAGCCACTACACCTGATCTCTGGGTTCCCCCACCTGCTGAATCCCACTCAAACTCCTGATGACACTCATTTTTTTGTTTGGGTGTGGGGAAAAGTAAAAGAAATAATAATAATAATAATAATAATAATAATAATAATAATATATAATGACATTAATAAAGCACAAGGTTCAGTTACCTTTGTACAAAATTAGCTGGTAGAAACATCCTTCAAAGAGCTACTGATTACCTTCTTGAAAAAGTTGAATCAGTACTTCACTATTTACCAAAGTATTTTTAAGTATCTTCAGTTAAATAAAGAGTATCGGTACTTTCGCACCTTTGATACAAATTCATTAAATGGATACAGACCTTCAAGATTAATTAAATTAACAAATGCGACCTCTGATAAGGGGAAACGAATAATTCTCTTTGGAAAGTGAGGCCTTTCTTAAACGGACCAGCAAGGCTGCGTCTCTATTTGTCAGGAGATCATGGAAGGCCATGGCCTGTATATCCCGTCCCCACAGCCGCAGAGCCCTGTCTTACATAATGCTTAGTTTCCATTACAGGCTTCAGCTGGTGTCACTTTGCTCCAGCTCAGGCTCTTTGAAAGCTGGGACCTTCTTCTCTCAGCTCTCACCTTCCTCATTAATCACAAATTCAACTGTGAGAAGTTATTAGTTAAAACTCTGTTTAGCAAAACCTTGTTTTTTCTGGTTTACCGAGTTAGCCTAGCTGCTAATAGCTACTTAACAGCTACTTTTGCTAAGATTTAAAAAATAAAATAAAGGTAACAGGCACTTACAAGATGTTCAGGATCTATGTTGAAGAGTTAAATAGCCTCATGTAGTCGTTGAAAAGATGTCAGAAGAACTGCAAAGTAAGTTACTCCACTGCTAATTTCTTCATAGTCCAATGGACTACTTGCACTAACACTTCCGCGTTCTATGTAGTCCTGCCCCAGTGCTTCCGGTGCGGTTAAACCATGGCGACGTTCTACACTCGATGCCTACAAGAGCTCCCAAAATTGAACATCACTGATGTTCATCGGATTTGCAGAGTGACGACTACCCCCGCCAGCAAATTAGATAAAGGATTTAAGTTATATGCTGCATCATATATACACAACTACGAAGGTAAGAAAACGTAAATTAACCGACAAAGAAACGCTAGCTAACGTCAAATGCAAACACTACGTTACTCCGCTATGTCCTTCATTTGATGTCAGTTCTCTACATTACATGTTTTCTTAAACGGTGTTTTATGTCGTCCTAAACTATAGTTGAGGTTTTCTTAACTAATGTCACTTTTGTAGTTAGACACTGTTATATTAGCGTTAGGTAGTTGGCTAACTATGGAGGTAGTTAACTACCTAATGCTACTCTTGCTAAGTGTAAAATATATATGTTTAAGACATGCTGAAATGAGTAATACAGAAATAATGCTAATGGTACTTGTATCTTTATTCAGTGTCCAATAAAGACAGGTTGTCAGGGGAGGTCGGTGTGAGAGCCCTGTGCTACAGGTCAATGAGGAAGAGTGAGGCACCACACAGACTAAGTGTAGGCAGGAAGCTGTGTAAAGTTGTTAATCCCCGTTCTGTGGGGTTCAGTTCATTTAAGCATTAGTTAAGTTCATTCCTAAAGGCCCATCAACTTGAATGTTTTCCTTGTCTCCCTGCTTTATCACTCCTAATTTGACTAGTCAGATAGTTAAATCAACGTGTGTTTGGGTGATCAGAAACATTTGACAACAAGTTAATACTGCAAATATACACAATCTAAGTTATTACAGTTATCAAGCATGGTTAAGTTGTTTTAATAGGGAGAGAAGGAAACACTAAGCATTCAGGAGGGTACGTAACCATAACACTGAACTATGTTCCTGTTCAGCTCTTCCATGAAGATGTTACATTTTTAATTTTCGTTCTTTCTTCTTAGATTAAGCTTCTGGATTCATCGCCGGTGATACTGACACATAGCCAGTGCTCCTGTGTGGCAGGCGCTGTTATGTGCAATCACACAGTGGCATTGCTCTTCCAAACAGCACACTACTCACAACTCAGAGTGCCGGTTGTCCCCCCTGTGCATAGCTGCACGGAATCTGAACAGCAATGGCACAAGCCACGGACAGTGGTAATTTAAATGAGGTTAAAGTTTTTGAATTAGTCCATGTTTACATATGAACAGCAACACCATCCATAGTAAATGTGTCTTCTGTTAGGGTGTGAGGCCAGGACCCATCAACTCCATGATCTTCACTAAGCCAGTACCAAATAGGATGGCCCAGACTGGAGTACGGTAATTACATTTGTAAAATTTGGTTTCACGTGTTACAAATGTATGTTGCTATTTTTTTTCATACATACATGTGTCAGAATAGGTATTAATTTACATACAACATTACACTTTCTGAAGACGGCTAACTCAGTCATGTACATATACATCCCAGTCTCTAACTTATGCACCACTGTTTTACACCTTTTAGTTTTTAGTTTAGTTGTTGTTCAGTATAACAACCTTCTCCCTTACATTATTGTCATTGATGTTTTCTTTAGGAGTGGCTTCTACAGAGGCATGGTGGGTCCGTTACCAGATCCCTGCTTGTTCAGAATAACGGAGGCATATGCAAAATTTAATATTGAGGACAGGCCACTTGTGACCACAATGAACATGAGACCTGACAAGCAGCTTGTGGAAAGTGCCTTTGGGCTGGTGCAGGAGGGCAGTGTTCTGTCATATCAGCAGCCGGTTTTGACAACCTGGTACATCACACTACACCGCGATGCACCACCAACACCGCACTTGCCTCTGGAGGGGTATGACATCTTGCCATCAGATTGTGTGTTTGTGTGCTCAGAAGAAGAGCTTCTGCATCTGAAAAGCTTGTCTGTAACTCTGGAAATGGCTCACAAAATAGAGGAAGCTACACGTGAGCAAAGCTCTTCGTCTGAGTGGCATCAGCTCCGCAGGCCCAGAGTGACTGCCTCTAGGTTTCGGGAGGTGTGTCACGTCAGAGGCCAGAGCTCGGCCAAGTCACTAGCAGAGCGTATATTGAAGGGAACAAGGCAGACAGCAGACATGAGGAGAGGAACTGAGATGGAGCCTGCAATAGCAGCAGAGTATAGTAGGCTAATGAATGTTAACTACTCACCCTGTGGTCTGGTCATTCACCCCATTGCTTGCTGCATCTCCTGATGGTGTTGTTTTTGACCCCAATGAATACCCCCAGTTTGGCTTCGTCGAATTCAAATGTCCCAATGTACAAAACTTTATTGACTGCAAATATGTGCAGATGGAATGTGGTACCCCTAAACTAAAAAAGAGCCACGCATATTACTGGCAAGTGCAAGGACAACTGCTCATCAGTGGGATGCAGTGGTGTGACTTTGTTGTGTGGGCACAAGAGGACTACCTAGTGCAAAGAATATACATGGATATAGATGTGCACAATGCAATCAGAGAAAAGGCAGACTATTTCTTTTTTTACATATATATGCCAAGATACCTGTGTTTGAAAAAATGAACAGTGAAAACAGCAAAAAGAAAAACAGATCCTTCAGGCTGGCTGGAACAAAATAACTGATGTTTTATTTTCAATATATTTCATGAATTCTTTTGTTGTTACATGTTACTTTTATGTGACATCAATAAACTGTTATTTAAGCAATGGCATCAATTTAATTTTTAAAAACACACAAAACGTTGAATTTGTGCAGAACTTATTTACATGGTAAGTATTTAAAACTCCATGCCTAGCATACTGATATACATTTAGACAATAACTGAACTGTAGAAAATGACAAATGGTATTTTTGATGTTACAAAAGTTCAATGTCACTTATGGTTTTAAAACGATTTAGTGATTTACTTTATAATTTTGATAAACAGTTTTGTTGAATCTGAATAGTAATATAGTAATATAATTAAACAGTATTATTAACATTAAACATTTGCAATGAATTTGAATTATCAATAACTGAAACTCAACTATCAGCACTCAAGTACCAGTTCTGTAATCAAGTATTGTCAGCTGAGAAGGAAGAAATTCAACTGTAGTGGCCTCAGCTGCAGGTCATTTTCCATAAGTTACTGGCACTGGTGTCTTGGGAAAAATCCATCTTGTCTCACTTAACCCATTTTTTAACTAATGCTGTGTTCTGGTAATTTGACAGCATACATGCCACTGCAAACAGTTGGTTGATATTATAAACATGTGACATGGTAATGATGCTATCAAAAAGTTTGTTCTGTTTGATCCTCCTAATGACTCGCTCCACATGCACCCTGAGTCTGGCTATGGCCTGCGTCTCCTTAACCTGGTATGCTGGCATCTGCTTCTGCTTAGATAGAAAAGGTGGGCAGTACACTTTGCATTTACAACAATCAGTGATTAGGAAGCCCTTATCACTGCCATCACTGACATCACTGAGACATCACTGAAGACATCACTGCCATGTCTTCAGTCAACTTCTCAGCAATGCCTGATTGTTTGAATAGTTCCTTGTCACTAACCGAACCAGCATACAGATTAGAGATGAATGTCACTGGACCATGTGGAGCTATGCCAACCAGGGCTTTCATCGTACAATGGGATTTGTACGAAGAGTACATTTCACTTTGGAGAAGTGGTGAGGATGTTGTCTGACACCTCAGCTCTGTACAGTCAAGGATCATCTGGGTGTCTGAGAAATCTTTGAATTCCTCAGGGAGGTAAGCTTGCACTTCTTCACGTGTAAGCCAGATGCACTGAGACCCCAGTGCAGTGGCAAGAAAATTTGTCCATGTTGCAATAATGCGGCTCACTGTGGACTGGTGTATGTTAAATCGGTGTGTCAGGTCCCTCTCCTTCAAACCAACTGACAGGAAAACCAGGAAAAGAAAAAACTCATCAATTGGCTGTAGCAGCTGCCTCTGGAAGGTGAAAACAAAAGGGAAAACGTTACTCCTTAAGCTATGAACTAGTAAAATTATTCTTTTCTTGGCTAAATGTTTTGTAATGGTTAGGCATACCATACTGTACCATGGGGTAAACAATGAGGTGCTGTAGTGCACAGGTGTATGAGGTGTATGTATGTAAAGGATACTGAGTCTAGCATACATACACCTGTGTATGTATGCTACTGTACATAATGTAATGTTATTGTACATAAATACAATAACATTACACCTCTAGTTCTAACTACCAACAAACCCATAACCTACTGTTGATGTGCGTGCAGGTGTCAACACTTCTTCGTTCCGATTGGCAGCTGACTTGGCTCTTGAAACCCGGATCATTTTATAGATGCAAGGCTCAATCAAAACCCAGAATGCCATCAAATGATCATAGCTTGGAAATCTATTCACGAGAGAGACATACATCGTGTCAATCATTAATTAACATTACACACTGACATAAAAATAATGTGAACTGTGACAAATATGCTAATGGAATGCTGTATAAAATAGTCTGATTAAGAGTATTTGGTGTTGTATTTTACCTGTAGCATTAGGATATTGTTTAAATACTAAAGCATCTACATAAAACATACAATCAGCAGAGAAAAAGTAAATTTCTATTTTGTTTTCATTAAGACTGGAAAAACTTTCGAAATTTAACTGATGGTGACCTTGGTATATTTTAAACAGTTAGCTTGAATAGAACTTAGATGTACCTGGTATAGAATCGGATGTCAGTGTCGGAGCCAGCAAAACGCTGTAACCCAAATTCTCGCTGGACATGTAACTCCTGTATTTCCTTCCTCAGAGTCTCCACGTCTTCGGACAGGTCTTCTGCAGCTGATGCAGATATGTCCAATGCAGACGGCTCAGGGACTGAGCAGTAGTCATGATCTCTTGTAAGACTGTGCTCTTCTTGATCGTCAGGAGGAACTAGTTCAGGGCGTCGCTCCGTTCTCTCCCAAACACTACGCCGCGGTGGTTCAACTTTATAGCCATTCCACTCAAAAAGTGTTGGTACAGCACCTTTAATAAGCCTCCTTCGACCATCGAGGGTTGTTGGCTCTATGAGTTGATCACTGGCAAAGTGTCTGCAGCAGACCCTGGTGTGAGAGGTGATCGTGAAATGATCCCGGCGTATATTTACCAGCCATTGTCTTCTCAAGTCGGAATGGGTCGGAAAGGCATGAAAACTTAGTATGCCGTTAAATTTGGCTGAAGCTGAACAAAGTGGGACACAGCAATGCTCGGAGTATTTCTTCTCCTGTTTTTGAAAATGTTCTGTTTTAAATACTTTCCTTTTTATACTCATTCTGAAGCGACATTAGCATAGCTACCGATAGATAAGCAAACGTACCGGAAACGCACAAGCGGTACTATTTGGAAACGGAAATACGTCACATGCCCTAGTGCAAGTAGTAAACGTAAAAGTCAAAGCTGTACCGCGCGCGTCTGATGAACATTCGCTGCTGGGAAATTCCTGGGAAATGTAGTCCAAAATGTAGCAGAAACAATAAATAGCAGACTAAGAGTGTGAAGGAGGTGAAATTTCATTAAGAAATGCTGAAAAACACATTCATTTAACATCCTTTGCTTATTTTGCTTATAATTGAATATAAAGTTGTAGCCCTTAATCTTTTCTGCCTGTTCCATAAATATACTGCTGACATCACACATTCAATCAGTCAATTAAAGAACTTTCATCACATCAAAGACATTAAGAGGGAGAGATGACACTCAAAGAATCATGAACGTTTTGAAGTTTTCATGTCCTGTTGAACCCTAAAGTTAAAGTTTATTTTTATAATGTTTCAAATTAATGACCCAAAATACTGCAAGTGCTTGGACTTACTTATGTAAGGACCCATGAGCAACTCTAAGTGGGAAAAGGCGCCAAACCAGTATATATTTCAGTGTAGCTGTGTAAGTAATTACAGTCACATTCTTCTTAATCATTGTTTAGTGATTCCTCATAACATACTGTAACGTCCCAATATGGCGATAACGCATCAAAGCTCTAATTCAAAGCTAACAACCATTAATTTAAGCTAAAAAAGACAAACTGTCTGCTAACTGCTTGTCATGAGGGGTACCTTCAAATCTCTTCATTTTTCCTGGGTGAATCAAATCAATGGAATTATACAGAAAAAGATTAGAGCTGCCTGTGAGTGAAGTGTGCATGGGATGAAGCTGCTGAGGTGGTGGATTTCAGTGCAGATCAATGCTGCTGCCTTGTGGCAAGAGAGTAGATTATGACATTGTACAGATGAACCAAAGAAGAAAGTACAGTTAGAGATGTGCTTTAAAATGGCTAGGCTGTGGTAATGATGCTCAACTGCTTCTTTCCATCTTCAAACAAAACTCACCAGTAAACATGACTTAGACTTAGAGGGAACTCTTGGTCTCTGTCTCTTCAATGTCTGATGTAATATTTCATGTAATTATCCTTTTATTGTTGTTATTATTAGTAGTATTTTGGCCTTTCTTTATTGACTGGGATCAATATCATGTCACTCTCAAGTTCTTGAGGGGGTGGGGGGTCAGATACAGGACTTCCACCCAAGACTCTGCATGTTTTATATTTTAATTCTTCAGTGTAGACCCACAATGACAATGTGTCCAAAGCAAAAAAGGAATGGTTGTCACAGTTATGTTACACAGTAGTTTTGTTACTCACTTTACTGCGAAATTGGGCAGGAATGAAGTACATTTCAAGTACAAATGAACCCACCACCACCACCACCACCAAAGAAAGCCCAGCATCTGTAATATTTCATTTTCATAGAAATAAAGTAACTTTTTTTAATGAAGCCTGTAAAAACCTTGAGTTACCGTGTACCTCAAAAGGACATGTAGATCATTTCCACAGTAGCAGCTGTTGTCTGGCCAGCTTCATTAGCAGATGGTGTCTTGTGTTTCCAGCTGTAATGGCCACCTGTTCTCACTCGCAGGTGTGAAATTGCTGAAATCTGCACCTTCTCACTCTCACAAGAGCCACGACCGCCGTTGTCTCTATTTCACATCCCTTTTTTGTAACGTAAAGTTGGGTGCAGCGGCTGAATACAATTAGGTCGTTGTCCACTTTATATTTATTCATATTTATATATGTAAGACAAAGTGCTATTATGTCACCACTTAGTATTTTCTGTAGTCAAGTATTCCAGCGATTCATGCATGTAATTTCAGCTTGTCTCATATTTGTGTAGATGTTTATTCGACGTGTTTAGAGACTTTTGACCTGTTTGGGGACTTTTTGCTTCCCCTGTGTTTGTTTTCTGCCTCCATGTTTGCTTACTTTGGATCTTTGGCTTTCTCTGTAACTGCTACCTGATTACTCGTATTAACAACATGGCTGCTGTTGCCAGGCAGCTGAGGAGAAAGTTAAACGCTGCCTTGTTACAGTGGATGGATGCAGCTGCTGATTCGGCTAAACTTTCTATTATATTGTAGCTGGAACTGTAAAAGCAAATTCAGACCAAACAAACAAACAAAAAACAACAACAGCAAAAACACGCTATAAATGTTATTTAAAATGATCAGGTGGAAATAATCAATAATCAGAGAAACTAAAAAAAAAGTAATACCTTCCATCAGTTCAAAGATTTTATATCAGAGCATAATGAAAACATATTCTAGTCATTACCAGGTTTTAAAATGAGATCAATATTAACACATTATATATTACATCCTGTCTCTTCCTGCCACAGCACTGCAGTCAGGTTTGAAGTCTGGACTTTGTTTGCACAACTCTGATTCTAGTGTCATGTAATTAATATATCCTCAGTATCCTTATTTTCTTATTATATTGTTTTATGTACTTTAATCATGAAGGTTTGTAGAGCAAGGCCACTTTTGACTCACAAACTAAGCGCTCACCCAGACTGAAAACAGGAAGTGTGGAGCTGTACAGCATATTAATAAATACAGAAAGCCAGACAGAAAAGAGGAACTTTGCCTTATAAGCAATGTTTGCATTGAAACTGTGACGTGTAAAGTACCAAAATAAAACCTTTATGAGACACACTTTATGATTCTAATGTTAGAGATCCTGCAACTGGCGTTTGGGCTCTGCAGGGGTCTCTCTTCCGGGAGATGATTGAATAAAAAGAAATATAAATGTTTTAACCACTATGAGTCGGTTTTCTCTGTTCTATCATGGGGACAAAAGAATCGGGTTAATACTAGTCTTTTTCAGCCGTTCTCCTATTGATTTGCTGCTGTGCTTGGGATCGTTGTCGTGTTGCATGAGCCACTTTTAGCCAAGCTTTAGTTCTCAGACAGACGGCCCCACATTTGACTCTAGAACACTTTGGTATACAGAGGAGTTCATGGTTTATTCAGCCACTACGAGGCGCCCGGGTGCTGAGCTGCAAAGCAAGACCCAGACTCAGTTAGCTGTTTGTAAATGGACTGGTTCTTATGTAGCGCTGTTTCCATCATGCACACAAGCACTTTTCTTCTCATCTCTTATTTCCTCTGTTTGTCCAAAGCACAGTCAGTCACTCATTAATATTTGAGTGGTAACATTTTTACCTTGTTCAAAACACAAGTGTGCACAAAAGATGAGACCGACATGTTTCTCTACCAGCACGCGGCAGGAGTGTGTGCCTAAGAGGAAAGAAGTGGTTCGTCAGGGCCAAGGTGATCTTGTAAATTTTGCAATGAAATTTGTTTCCTGAGCAGATGACTCCGAGGAGACAGGCAGAGGGGTCTCCAGAAAGGTGAAGTGGAAAGGTCACGAACGAATGCAGAACAGGTGTCAAGCCGAGAGGCTCCACCTGCAGCGCCCACAACTCCCTCGGAGTAAATATAAAATGGACCGTATTCTCTACTCTTTATAACAACACTTTATACAACATGTTTCATACACACATTCATACTCAGATCAACATATTGATGTTCAGTATTTGTGCCAAGGTACTGATTCAAGCACACTGGAGCATCCAGGGATCAAAGCGCTAACCTTCCGATTATCAGAAGAGAGAAGGAGGAGAACTTTCAAATAAACAAACATTCCTGACACGAAGAATAAAGAAGTGGTGGTGTTTGCAGCAGCAAACAAACTTGAGCAGACTGATGGCACAGACCACGTCAATGCCTTTGTATAAATGTTCAGATTTCCTTCAGTTCTGTTCTTCCAGTGTTCAGCTGACACTCGGGTGGGTTTGATGGAGAAACAAACATGGCTGTGTCTCACATTGTAGCTGTTTACACGTGCACTGCAGCCCTGAGCCTTTGGAGAAATAACACTGAGGAGGTTGAAGTGAGAAGGCAAACATCACAGCCAGATCAGGCATTAAACAATCTGTAGCCCGTCATCTCCTTAATGTTCTACTTCCTGCATGCTCTACAAAGGAGGCTCCAGGAGTGGTAATACATCTAGAGCTGATAGTTTGCTGTACGAAAAGAAGAAAAGAAATGTGATGATTCAACACAGATATGGTAAACACTGGTCTAATAGAATTAACTGGAATGATCTGAAAAATAAAAGGGTTTCCTCAGCTTTAGCCTACACTGTTTAGTACTGTGCACTTATCCATCTCACAGTTACTAAATATGGCCAAATATGGTAACGTCTCAACATTAGAATAAACTTGGAATGAGTGGAAACACATGCAAACAGCAACATTAGTTCAAAAGACTTATTTGCAGAGGCTGATTGGATTTATTTGATTTGATTTAGTTAGTTTGTATATTGTTTAGCTGGGGTGTGTTTGTAATCAGACACACGTGAGGTGTGTTAGAATACCTGCAGTGTTTCACTGTTTAGGTTTTTAGGGGAAATCTTTTACGTTTTATTGGTGGCGGTATGACCAGCATCTATTCAAGGCGGGTTTTTTGAGAGGCTGGGTTGTTCATTTTTAGATGTGTCGCTGGTGAACATGTTAAACCTCTGCACGTGGAAAAAAGAATATATTCAAAGCTTTGAAAAACGACGGAAGGCTCGTGTGGCTTTTTCCCATCTGGTCCCCTTCACATCACCTTGCGACCGTTATAATTTCAACACATGAAACAACAGTATAGCTAACATTAGCACTGCAGCAGCTGAGCAGTCTGAAGGTGGATGGGAGAAGCCGCTCTTGTAATGAGGAATTACAATAGATAACGGAAGTTAGCTGCTTCATAATGACAGCAACTTAGAATAGAATAGCCTTTATTGTCATTGTACAGAGTACAACGACATTGGAGTGCCACTCTCTTGGTGCAAGTTTCAATAATAAATGTAAAATATAAAAAGTACAAAAAAAACAATCGTAAGTACTCAAACAATAGTATGTACAATATATACAGGATAGCAGCATTAATATAATGACAGTATGAATAGCAGCATAATATAATGACAGTGACGGTATGGAATAGGTTCAATTGTTTTTGTGCTTATTTACTACGGTGATAGCTCTGGGAAAGAAGCTATCCCTGAATCTGTTTGTCCTGGTTTTATGTGACCTGTACCGTCGGCCTGACGGTAATAGTTCAAACAGTTGGTTGCTGGGGTGAGAGTGGTCCTTGATGATATTGCCAGCTCTGCTGAGGTACCGAGAGTTTGCAGTGACCTCCAGGCTGGGCAGAGAGCAGCCAGTGATCTTCTGGGCTGTGTTGATGACCCTCTGCAGTACTTTCCTGTCCGCAGCTGAGCACCCTGCATACCATGTTGACTTGACACACACACAAAACCCAACAGCACAGTTAACCTCTTAACATCCACCAAGACACCAAAGACAATCTAGGGTCCAGACTTGGTTTATTTTAAGCCACATGCTAAACAAGCCATTCTTCAGAAAATAGAAGATGAGATATTTGAAATGAATCCTCGTACTTTTTTTAAATTACACTTTTCTTTTGCTGGCATTTCCAAACAGGTGAAAGGTTTGTTAATTTGGTGGAGGTTAAGACATTTACACCTGATTCAAACTAAACCAAACCAAAAACAATAGGCCTGTCTCTAATCTGCATTTTATACCATGATTAAACCCTGCTCCTGGCTGCATATTATACCTGTGATATTGTTATAACAAAGACTAATTCTTTTGTCCAGTGGGAATCCAGTCGATATCCAAATAATTCAAAGATTGTGCAGAAAAAAGGAGAATCTTGGAGGATGTTTCTGAAAGTAATCTCTGAAGAAAGAAATCAATGAAAGTAAAGTGGAGGAAATCGACCACCAACTGGAGATATTGTGGAGAAATATGGTAATATTGCAGAGCTGTATAAACAATTTGCACTTTGACTGCACACATAGCATACAGTAATACTTTAAAGAGGATGGGGAAGCACAGATTTATCCCGTCACAATCCAGACTGAGCGGTAGTAAAGAATACCAGAGAGAGAACAGAGCCACGTTATATTCAGTAAGGATTTGACTCACGAGAGTCTGTGTACTGCTCAGGGTTGGCCGTCTCAGAGACTTTCTGTTGGTAACATCTACACGTCTACACGTAAAGTGATTTGCTCATTGTGCATTCTTTTTATAGGAAGCAACACAATGTCTCTGGCCATACATAAACCTGAATTCTTCTAGTGAAAATGACAACTTAACATGCATATACACTAAACGATGGCACAGCAAATGTATTGTAGGCTTTCCCTAAAAAATCTGTACTACTGTTAGCTAATATTGGCAATATTATTGGTGTTGGGAACAATCCCAAATTCAGGTAAATTATATGCTGATAGTAAGGATGGTCTGCTCATTTTAGAATATGAAGGTACAGCTGAGAGCTAAAGCAGCTTAACCACAACTGCACATCTAAAAGTAAGTTACTAACATGCTTTACAGGGAAACAATCAACTGTTTACTTACAAAGAAATGAACAGTATTATTATTAGAATATTATATATTTATGGTACTTTGATTTTAATGAGGAGAGATGGAATATCACCCAAATATTACATAAAAGTTATAAATGGATTTGAATGCCATTGAGATAAATAAGTATTTGATTGCAAAGCAAAACATGACTTAATACTTGAGAAACGCTTAAAACATTTCTTGTGCTCGGTCACCAGGTTTGCACCCATCTCAGGAGGGATTCTGGTCCACCCCTCTTTCCAGGAACTCTTTGAATCTTTTATGTTCTTGGCTGACCCCCGGCAACTTCATCTTCTTTCCATAGGACTGAGGTCTTTAGCCACTCCATTGTTGCCTTGGTGGTATGCTTTGAGTTCCTGTCATCGTGAAGTGCAGTCCACAACCCATCTTCAGTGTTCTGGACAACACTCGTCTCCACCCACTCTGTGCTACCTGCACTACCTGTCTTCAACTCTTTAGTGTCCTGTCCATAGCTTGGGATGGATGACCCAGGGAAGTGTCCTCTATACTGTTCGGTGCAGTGACACACTGGATTGTAAATCAATCACTATGTGATTCAACTTTTAGCTTTAACTCTACAGTGAACTGTTTTTCATAAACTGTTTAAGGCAGACTTTTTTATAAATTGTCCTCCATTTTTAGAAGATCAAAATTAACGAGACAGACTAAACATAATTTTAAATATAAAAACTCTTTTTAATATGTGGATGACAAAACTTTGCAGTCAATGACTGCCTAAAGCCTCGAACCCATGGTCAGCACCAAATGTTGCTTCCTCCCTGGAGTTGCTCTGCCAGGCTTTACTGCAGTCGGCCTGAGCTGCTCCTTGTTTGTGGTTCTCTCTGCACTCAGTTTCAGCTTTGCAGCATTTGGCTGAACCTGAGCCTGGAGTTTACCTCTGTACACGTCAGACTTCATCCTTTTACTTATCAGCAGTCACATCATCAATAAACACTGGTGACCTGGTTACACTGGCAGCATGACGTGCCCATACATGCAACAATGCTGCTGCGTTACACAGATAATGTGGTCTGCTTTGAACCATGAGCCGTTTCACTCCTCCAGATTTTTCTCTTCTCATTGCTCTTCTACAAGTCGACGTTTGTTTCAGTTTGTTTCATCTGTCCAAAGATTTCTTTTACAGAACGGTGCAGATGTGCACTGCAAAGTCTGATCTGACCTTCCTGGTCTTAATCACCGGTTTGTACCTTCCTAAAAATCCTCTGCTTTCCAGTCGTGAAGGTGTCTCTTGATTGTGTAGACTTTGACAGGCATACACTCCTCTGCTAAAGGGTGTTCTTGATTTGGTTAGATGTTTTGTTTTTTACTGTAATTCTGTCATCATGTCCTTTAGTTGTCTTTTGTGGTCTTTCATTCCTTCTTGGCATTGCTGAGCTGGTCACTGTTTTCATTCTTTCTAATAAGCTAAAGCTTTTGCTGTCTCTCTGACAGGTTTATTTGGGTTTTTAAAAATTCTGATATTATGTCTGCTTCATTTGTCATGAGAAACGAGAGGGCAGGCCATCAAACAGCTTGTCACTGAATTGGGGCACTGTGTATGAGCATTCTTGTTATTCTCTAACAGGTTCTGCAAAATATTTGCAAAATGAATTAAATTCAAGCTGAAAGTCTGCACTTTACTCACATGTTGATTATTTGACTTGCGGCGTGCAGCTCGGATCTCAGCTGACCCTTCTCACCCTGGACACAGTCTGTTTGACCTGCTCCCCTCAGGCAGGAGGCTCCGGTCCATTCGCACCAGAACCTCTCGCCATAAGAACAGTTTCTTCCCCTCTGCTGTTGGACTCATGAACAATAACCATATGACTGTCCCCGCCACTAACACATGACCCTACGCTGTGTCACTGCATCATTCCATGTTTGCACTGATCACCACCTGCACTCATGTATATATCTTTCAACGTAGCACTCTTAATTCTTACTCTCATGTATATATCTCATGTATATCTCATGCACATATCTTTCCACGTAGCACTTTTAATTCTTATCCCCACTTTTATTTTTTCCATGTCTATTTAAGTGTTATTTATGACACTATGTTTGCACTGAAGCACCGCAGCAATTTCCTAATGTTGTAAACCTGCTCAACATTTGGCAATAAACCCCATTCTGATTCTGATTCTGACTTAAAATCCACAGTAGATGTTTACAAAAGCAGAAGAACAAGAATAGCGTCTTTGTTCCAAACTTTATTCAGACCTTCAGTATTTATCCTGGCATGTTCACCTTTCACCTCTCTCCCCGATACTCACACACATCCATTCTGTCTTGCTCGTGCTGACTGTCCTTCCTCTTCTTCCCAGAGCATACCTCCACCACTCCAGACTCTCTTCCAGCCTCTCCTTAGGCTCATTACAGATCTCAGTGTCATCTTCATATATCCTCCTCCACAGAGACGCCTGCCTGACCTCAGCCATCCTTCTCTTTCTCTCATTTTCTATATTGATCAGCTCCTCGAACTATTCACTTGTTAGCACATTTCCATCTTCATCATTAATCTAAGCTGCTTAATCTCTCTGTCTAGCCAATGATTCCTATTCTCCTTCTTTAGTGTCAGTCTAACATACCTCTCACTATAAGCCTCTGCTTTTGTCACCGTTCTCTTCGTTGTACACCTAGCTTCCCAGTACTCACGTCTACTCATCTCTTTGATTGTCACACTTTTTCTTCCCACCCAGAGCTTTTCAGCTCCTCCCTGAACTCTGTGTAATATTCGTCTTTCTTCAGCTTTCACCATTTAATCCTTTCCTCTGCTTTCATTCACTTTCACTTCTTGAATTGAAAGCCATCCTACAGACTACCAACCAAGCGAGCTCTCCCCTGATACCATCTTGTGGTCTCCTGTCTATTTTAGATTTTATCTTCTGCATAAAAATGTAGTCCACCTGTGTGCAGCCTCCTCCACTCTCATGTTATCCTGTCTCTGCCTCTTCTTAAGGTCAGTGTTCACAGCAACCATTTCCACCCATTTTGTAAAATCCACAACCATCTGTCCCTCTGTATTACTCTCCTTAACACCGTACCTATCCAACACTTCCTCATCGCCTCTGTTCACTTTATCCGATTTCTCCAGAATTCCTGTTTCATCAAACATCCAACCTGCGGGGCACGGATGCTGACATCATTCAACATCACCCTTTCAATTTCCAGCTTCAAACTCGTGATCCTTTCCGACACTCTCTTCACCTCCATAGTACTGTTCACATTTTCTTCCTTCAAGATTACCCCCACTCAGTTTCACTTCTTAACCATACTGTGCTCATTTACTGAGAGTGGCAGAACTGGAACTCCTGCATAAAATGAAAGCTAAGGGAGAACATCCAAGTCTACACAAAAGGGCCCTGTCTGTGTGAGTTCAATACCAGGACCTTCTTACTGTGTGGCAACAATAGCTGCTTAGCGTGAGGACAATGGTCATCAGTGCTGGGTGCCCATGGAGCTTTATATGTAAATGTGAGAGTAGCAATGATCCCTACAGCTAACTCAGAGCAATAAGACAAAAGATAAAGGCCTGCCGTGTGGTATCGTGGAACGTAAGTCTGCATCTCTTTCTTCTCTTCTTTCCCCCCTCACCCCCAAACCAGTGGCAGCAGATAGCTGCCCCTCCCTGAGCCTGGATCTGCCTGAGATTTCTTCCTTTTCTTCCCACCATTGCAAGAAGCCTGCTTATGAGCTCATTTGAGTGTTGTGGGATTTCTCCTGAATACTGTTGTCTTCACCTTACAGTATAAACCACCTTGACGTGTCTGTTGTTGTGATTTGGTGCTATACAAATAAACCTGAATGAAATTACACTGAATGTCTTTGGGTGCTGTGAGTGTGTTTGACTGTTTGGCAAAGCCCTCAGCCATGAATAAAAGCACAATGTGAATGTGAGACTGTCACTAATGAGAGCTCAACTAGTCACAGATTAATTTACCACCAGAACGTTTAATGTGCTACAGCTACAATATATTTATTGTTGAGGTGTAAGTGGTACCTTTACGGTCTGGTTGTATTTCTGTAATGTTTTGTGCGCTACAGCGTCATAAATGTCCCCTTTGTAAAACACCGTTTTCACTAATAAAAACGATGCTGATGTGTTTGTGCGAAGTAAAGAATTTACACGATAGTACTGCTTGCTGATACGTGTTACATAGCAGTCTGTGTTTGTATGTGCACGGCTTTGGCTCGGGCTTTCTACATTTACAATACCAGTTCATGTACCAGGCAGGCTATAACGTTTGCTGTTGCGTTGTTTTTTATTTGCATTTGTCAGAGTTGTCGTTGTGTAATTCGTGTGCCTCCTTAAACAAATGGCGTGGACACCGGGAGGCTTGTTCACAGCCTTTGCGTGTGATACCGATCCAGCAAAAGCATATTTGAAGCTGAGAAATGTGGTACTTCCTGAAATTTCCCATGGCTTGCGAATGTAGCAGTGGCTGCCAGTAGAAGGAGCTCTTCGGTCTTACCTAATCCAAAAGGCAAAACATACACAAACATGGCGTTATCACGAGCGGGCGAGATGCTGTCCTCTCTTCGCTGTTTGTTGTATTTATTGGTCCTCAGCGTGGCAGGAATAAACTCGTCGACTCTTCGTCTTCATCCTGAGCAGCGTTACATGCTGCCGCAAAACAGAGGATTTTTCACAATAGAAGCAAGTGAGGCTTCACTGCACGGAGATGGAGGTGGCTCCGCGGCTCGAGCGCTGCATCTGCCCGCTCGCAGTGGAATCGAAGGCGGGTCGGTCTCCAGCGTCTACCCGCAGCATCGAAGTCGCCGGAGCGCTGGTAAACCGGCGATGCCAAAGGTGTACGGCCAGGTAATATAACGCATTAACTGCGTGATCCGCTCACTTTGACGCGCACATCGAGCTTCACCTCAGCCTGACCTTACTGGTATGGGTGGCGTAAAGAAATTACGCACTGTTGTTTCCGAAGTAGCATCAATTCCTGCACCTTATGCTTGAAGCAGGCTCCTGTTGTGTGGGGGTCGGTTTACCTGATGCCTTTAAACGTCACACCGGCAGTGTAACATTACAATTCACTAAACGTTCATTCAAATGAATGTAATTGGTCAGCGGCAACCTGTCCGCGACACTTTCGACTGTCGCTGAAGAAACGAGACAAAAGTAAGACACTGCGTATGTTCAACGGAGTTCCCGAAACATCTCCTTTGTCGTGCCAGGGAACGGAAGCGTAACAAGACCAGAAAAGTGAATTAGGCAGAGGGTTTGGTGTCAGTGTAAGGGGACTGGTGCTAACGCTAGGTGCGAAACAAATGTCCGTGTCTTTACCTGCCGTCTCCGGGGGGTGGGCTGAAGTGAAATCACCAAACGTGGATCCCATACAAAGAGCCCACGGAGGCAGACAGAGCAAGAAATTCCAAATTTTAAGTGGAATTATGCGTGGAGCTCTCCACACCCCAGGTCACTGACCTCAGTTTGGCTAAATGTAAAAGCAAATGTTTTCCTGGTGATTTGCACCTTTGGGCCACTTCCACAGCTGCTGCATTGGTTTGTCCACTTATCTGTGTCCTTGCCCCCCTCGCCCATAGTATTCTTTGCTAAGGAGAAGGTGGAGCCCAGTAATGGTTAACTACAGTGCTCTTAAGTGCTATTATAGCATTGGTATTCATTACAATGCATTGTAATAAATATAATGCTATTGCACTCTTTGTTGTCTTGTGGGATTATACAGTTATTGAGCATGCACAGACGACAGCATGATGAAGGTTGTTTAATGAAGCATTACAGCTTCAGTTGTGCTAAGGGAACACAACTGACAGGAAAAAACAGCTCACTTCCACTAAAGAAAAAGGAATTCATCACCGTGGTTCTCTATTTCAAGTATGATGAACTTTGCTGGAAACCTTTTCAAGTCAACTGGCTTTTATTGTCATCTCAACCATGTACAGTGGTACAGTACAGCTTGAGATGATACAGCGTTCCTCCGAGACCGCGGCGCTACATATTACATACAACAGACGAACACAGGACTATGTAAAGTGCAATGTGCAAAAATTGCAAAAAAAACCCAAGACAAGAGCCTGCAATGGAAATGTGCTAAATACTGAGTATTGTGCAAAAAGTAACTTGGTGCCTGAAGGTGTGTGTGTGTGATCCCAGTCACTGAGTGTTCAGGAGTCTGAACACCTGCAGGTAAGAATCTGTAGACTGTCGTCCTGCAGTATGATAGTAAACAGGAAAACTTTGGGTTCAGTTCTGAAAGATGAACAACATAACATCATTGTTTAAAGAAAACTTTTTATTATATTCCATATTTTCACCAACCTGCCACATCATTCTTTGTGAGGGGCAGCCAATCAGAGCAAAGGGAGGGGAAGAGAGCTAAAACACCTTTGGTCAGACAGTGGATCAACTGAGGGGCTCTGCTAAGGCTCACTATAAGATGCATAAGGATCATTTTCCAATGAGGCATACAGATAAATGTAAAAGATCCAGAGAATCAAATGGCTGTAAATTTAGGAAACAAGTCAAGTTACTCTTTTGAAAAAGCAGCAGAAAAAAGTTGGAGTGTGAAAACAAATATTGTTTAGTGTTTAATCGGTGGCAAAATGTATATATTGGTTTTCAAGGAACAGACAAAAGTATCTGTGTCTGTTTAAAAACCCAACGAATGCTTTGTACGAGAGAAGAGAGGCAAATGGACGTGTCCACGAGTTGTCATCGAGCTGCTTTCTCGTGCTGACTGACACTTCTGGGGATGCCTTCAGTCAAAACACAGCTATAGCCTCCAGAGAGTCACATCGGGATCATGTTTTGTCACTGGTGAATGATAAGGCTGGAGGAGGTTGGCTGGTCGAGTGTTTGCTCCTCAGCTCGCTGTCCCCGTTGGCTTGTAGTGGTTTGACTAAACTTGTTAAGGTCCTCGAGCAGGCATTGTAATTAGAGGTAATGACTGTCTGAGTTGGGTGCAGTGTGCATACTTGATCGTGATCACATGCTCTCTTGAAACAGTGTGTTGTCCTAGAAGTGCAACACTTCAAACAGCTGCAGTTTGTCTGATTTGCTAAAATTGATATTAAATAATTGATAAAAATGCAGAAACACCCAGGAGTTCACAATAGGACTCAAGTTATTAAAAAATAGAAAATGCTAAGATTTTATTAGGCTGCAAATGTGTTCAAGGTATTTTTTTTATTATTCATTGATCTGCAGAGTCTCACTTATTTAGTCTTTAGGTTTCTGTTTTTTCATATTTGATAACCTCGAACTAGAGTGTATTTGGTTTTAAAACCACTTAAGGGACACTTAAACTATGTAGAATTACACTTTTTTTGTCAAAGTTAAAAAAATGTTGCGTAATTCAGCACCTGAGGCGCTGCAGGTTCACACATCTGGATCTGAGCAGTGTTTTCTGTCTGTCTGTGAACAGCATTAGTCATGCCTCTGTTATTATGATCGATCATAACAGCACTACAGCGTTTTACATGGTATAAAAGTGTCGTAAAAAATATCATTATGGTAATATTATGATTTTGCCAAAATTAACTTGATCTAACTTTGAGGTTAAATCAACCAACCCTTCTTTCCACTGATGCTCTGTGGGTTGGGCTTTGGCTCAGCCACTCAAGGACTGTCACTCATTGTCCTGAAGCCATTCTATTCTTCTTCTAGCTGTTTGCTTCAGGTCAGGATTAAAAGTAAAGTTAAAGTAAATAAAACTGTACAAACTGCTGTCAGAGAGTTCCAGAGTCTGGGGGCCAATGTAGCTCTGTCTCTTATAGTTTTCAGCCTCATATGCTGCACAGCCAGCAGGACCCTGATCACATGACATCACGGGTAGGGATGCTAATCGAGAACTGGTTCTTGTAGCGACCCAGTTCTCGGTAGTTCAGTTTCTTTGAATTTTTAGTCTGTTTATCGATTTATCCGTTCCACTTGCACTTCACTATACACTACAAGTGATTTCAGTTCATGTACCAGTGAAGGAAAATAGTGGGTCAAGAGCACAGGTATGATGACGATGGTGAAGTGCAAACGCTCTGTGCAAGCGTCTGCACAGACGGCATGCTGAGGCTAAGCTAGCCAAGAATCCAGAGTGATGTTAAAGCTGACCCAGCCCTGCAGACTCACCTCCAACTTCAACAGGTACCAAACTGTTTCTACTGGTTTCTAAAGTAGAATCACCGTGGTGATGGCTTTGAAGTCTGTTTGTGCTGGTTTCATTCCTGCTTTGTGCTGTAAACTTTGCATTAATGGCTAAATACTAAATGGCGTTGTTCCCGCTGGTGCAGGGTCCGCTCTTCAGCAAAGGTTTCTCCACTTGGTTCAGTCCAAGGCGTCCTCAGGTGATGCGTTGACGGTCTTAATGTCTTCCTAAATTTTGTCCATCCACTGTTTCTTCGGTCTGCCTTGAGGCCGGCGTCTTTCTGGGTCGGTCCTCATAGTCGTTTTTGCTACAGAGTTCTCATCACTTTGAATCACGTGTCCATACCACCTCAGGCGGGACTCAAGCATCTTTTCCTTAATTGGGGCTACACCTAGTCGCTTCCGTATGTCTTTGTTCGTAACACAGTCCCATCTTGTAATTCCCAGGCTCCATCGAGAATGCGCATCTCCAATGGCGTTTAGGGCCAGTTCATGTGTGGTCAATGCGGGCAACATGCAGAGCCATACAGGGCTACTGGGCAACCACCGTTTTGTAGATTTTTCCCTTAAGTCGATCTGGCACTCTTCTGTCACAAAGGACACCAGTGACTAGAGCAGGGCGATATGACCAATAATATTTATCATGATATACATTTGAAAATTTGTTTCAATTCCTTGGAATCGTTTGCCACTTTTAAAAACGATTCCCTTATCGATTCCAGTCGCCCCGAATAACGTCATCACGTTGAGTAGCGTCTTTTACCCAGTAGGAAACACGGCGCCTGAGCGGCACAAACGCTCAAAAGTTTGGTTACACTTTATGAGAAAGGATGACAACAGGGCAACGTGCAATACTTGCAAAGTAGAGATTTCATCAAAGGGAGGAAACACTACGAACATGCAAAAGCATTTGCTCAAAAAACACGCGATTGCTTTCAACGAATGTCGTGTTTTTGATCCGCTCCGGACTAGCGAAGCTCAACCCAGCAGCAGCGGTAGCGTTTCCACGTCCTCTCCCGTTAATACTGCAGGTAACTAATCAATTAGCATTGCATATTATGTTAGCGCGATTTACCTTATTACAAAACCTGCTATTACTGTGCGTTGCATTTAGATAACCATGATGAGAGAGACAGAGTCTGGCTGGCTCAGATGCTGGCAGTTCTCGCTGCAGTCTACCGGTAGCGTCTCCTTTCAGGCCAGGATAGACGAATGTCACCCAGCAGTGTCTAAGTTTGTGGTCAAAGGCTTGCACCCATTTGCCACAGCACATGCCCCCGATTTCACTTTGGTAAGTGAATGTGTTTAATTGTAGGCAGGACATTACTGGATATTCTTGTGTAATTGCTACAGAATAATTTATGTTAAACTTTGTTATTGCTACAGGAGAATATTTATTTTATTATTTTACATATACTTTTTTTTTCCTGGGGACCCTGTGACACCCCATTGAAGAGCCGTAGGCTGGATCTCTTAAGATCTCACTGTTGGGTTTGTAAGGCCATGTTACTCCTAAATTTCTATCTTGTTCAAAGAGAAGATATAAAACACAGTTCCAAGCTAATCGACTTTAGTGTTCTCCTTTTAAAAAAGAATCAATAAGAGAATCGATAAAGAATCGAATTGTTAAACAGAATCGAAAATGGAATCGGAATCGTGAAAATCTTATCAATACCCATCCCTAGCCGTGATGGTATCCATACAAAGGATAAAGAGGAGGGGTGATAAAGCTGATCCTTGGTGGACTCCGACGCTAACTGGGAAGGGAGGTGATAGTCCAGCGGCGCATCGGACTGAACTGGTGACGTTGTCATAGAGGAGCTGTATCCATTTGACATACACCTAAGGGACACCATGCGATCTTAAGAAGTGCTATATGAGGTCATGGGGTACCCTGTCGAAAGCCTTTTCAAGGTCTAGGAAGGCTGTACCATCTTGTTCTTTTCCCTTTGCTTCTCCAGCAGGAGGCGGGCAGCGTGTATGGCGTCAGTTGTTCCGCATCCCTTCACGAAACCGCATTGGTTGTGGGTGACGTTGACAATTTCCCGAAGACGTGCATTGATGACTCTTTCGAATATTTTCACCGTGTGACATAGTAGGAGAATAGGACGATAATTTAAGCATTCGGCTACATCCCCTTTGTTCTTCCATATGGGTATGGTAATACTGGTAATACTGGTTGTCCAGACCTTCGGGACTTCCCCTGTGCTGAAAGTCTTGTTAAACAATTCTGTCAGGATGGCCATTCCCGGTCGCCCGAGAAGCGACCGGGAATGGCCATCCAAAGATAAGGGACCCATCAGATGCTGAAATGGCCAAACTGGTCGGGACTGGTCCAGTGTGATTCGTGTACACTCTGGAGCTGGTTTTCCTTGCAGGTCTCTCTGCATTTATTCTTCTCTGACCAGCTTTGCTGTTGCATCTGCTTCGGTTGGGATATCGTCTGGTCCAGTTGCTGCTCCAGTAGGAAGATATGTTTCAATAACTGTTGAAATTGGTCTGAAACTGCTAAGAAGGCTTGACCTTCAGTTTGAATTTAATTTTTCTAAGGGACCACAAGATGAACCACGAATGTTGTGGAGGGCAAAACCAATAAGCTGAACTCAATTCTGCTCAATATTAATTTGATCTCTACATAAAGTGTTACTGGTAAGAACAGATGTTACGATTAGGCAATGAAAGGTATATACTATACTAGGGTATAGTAAAATGCCAACGTTTTATCAGCATTTAATCAAAATGAAGCCTTAAAATTTCAATGACTTTTAACTTTAAGAAGCTTTATTGTTAGAGCTGTTCTTTAGTCTGTTTTGGGCTTGAACAAGTACTTTAAAGTCAGCATCACTGTCTGATGTGGAAATTCGAAGCACAGTCGTATCAACAGGAAATGCCAAATCTGCGTAGCGCTCAGAAGCAGAAGACAATGTCATGATCTTGCTTTTCACAAAACTCTTACATTTCGGCTCTCTGTTTATTACTTTGTCCAGGCTGAGCCGTCTAACAGCTGAGGGGTGGCTTCTGTCTCCCAAAGTGTACCAGACTGTGATTAAGTCCTCTGTCCTGATCAAGTGAATTATTATAATTACAACACCAACACCATGGTTAATTTTTAGCACTGACCGACACAGCACCTCCTCATGTATAATACGGTTCAAAAACTCCAATTTTATTTCTCCATTCATTTCAGTCTCTTTATTTTTACGTGGTTGAAAAGTCGAACATTCACCCATCGGTTGTAACACGTGACTGTTTGTCAGGTGTAACCAAGCATGCTGTCATAGTCCCTTTGATTCAGTGCATTTCTGCCATCTCCCTGTAATTTCAAACTCATTGTTATCACATGTGCAAGCTGGGATATGAGTAACTGGGTTTAGTCATGGACTTCACAGGTCTCGTCCAGAGCCAAAAATAAAAAGTCAAAATGATCTGCTTGGCTTTTAAACAAAGCTCCAGATTTCCTGCAACGTCCTCGATCCGTCTTATGGTTTGCCTGGAGAGGGGCAGAGTCTCAAATGCTTCTTATTTCTCAGGGGATATCAATGCAGCAGAGCTTAACAAAGATAAGGGACCCATCAGATACTGAAATGGCCAAACTGGTCGGGACTGGTCCAGTGTGATTCGTGTACACTCTGGAGCTGGTTTTCCTTGCAGGTCTCTCTGCATTTATTCTTCTCTGACCAGCTTTGCTGTTGCGTCTGCTGAGAATCATTTTTAACTTGATGCTCCCATCAACAGTCTCATTTTCAATGCACAGCAATGAGCCAAACTGTTAAAAACACATCTAATATTATCTAATATTACATAATTTTAAGGACTGACATGAGCATGCACTACAACCTGCAATCCACTTCCTGGATGGTTCTGTGCTCAGCTGGATCGTTAGTTTGAATTTCAGGCTGAGAGTAAGGGAAACATCAAACTTACAAACCTCACTGAGGTGCGGTGGGGCTCTCCCACACCCATGTCACAGGTTTTTTGTTTTTTAAACATACACTGAGATGTTGACACAGAGAGGAAATAAAACATGTTGTCATAGATTACTGTCTGGTGGTGTGCACGGCTGGTACATTAGATGATCAGTTGTTGGTGTTCACCTGAGATATTCACCAGTTAAAGTGATTATTCATATTTTCTTAATGTCTGTTGATTGTTATGTATCTGTACGGCAGGATGCAGCAGCCTCTGTCTCAGGAAGTTGTGAAAAAAACTGTGAAGTAAAACAGATGAGAACCACAGTAACCAGTGTTGGTCGGCAGTGCTTTGATGTAGAAAATCAACCTTTCTTTGTAGGCTGCAGCACAGTGCTGGTCCTCATTCAGTGCTGGAAGCTAACCTGCAAAGAAGGCTTCTGCTGCTAGCATTCACACTAGTCACACTCAGCAAACTAATCTGACCAATGAGCCGCCTGCATTTCAGTGTTAGGACTTGCTTAAAATTCTGATTAATGAACACATAAAAATTACACAGACAATTTTAAACCTCATACATTAGACTGGACGTTGGACTTGCAGTGTGTATTTTTGTTACCTAGTGCCACACAATAAGACCAGCCCAGGCATGTCTGAGAGCAGGAGCCATGTTTCAGGCTTCAGTGTAGTAAAAATTGAGCTGCTTCTACAGCCTGTGACAAAGCACCAAACATGCAAGAAAACTCTTACCACTAAAGGGGGAAGCGACAACCGCTGAGCCAAAAAACACACTGCTAAAGACAACCAAGCTAGGAAGGAGGCGATGCTAACAGCTGGTGATGTAAGGCTGAAGAGTAAACCAAACATCGCTGTAGCATTTGCTATTTACACTCTAAATCACAGGCGGAGCAAATGGTGGATGGAAATTACTGATGCAGTTATGTGGTGGTAAAAGCAGCTGGTTAAAAAGCTCGACAACGTCCCAGGTAGAAAATATTTCTCACTTTTATTATGAGGCAACATTGTGCAGGCTCCTGGGGAATTACAAGAAAAAACTACTTTAGTTATTGTAAAACAGGATTTACCAACACTTCCAGGGAAAACACTGCCTAACTTTAGCTTATGCTGTGTCGCTGCTGTTGCTGCCGGCACCTCGTGGCATCAGTGACAGTGGAAACCAAGGATGGATAATGCTGTTTGTTTTGTTAGCACAAATCAATGCTGCTATCTGCAAGCTGCAGTCACTGCAATTTCTTTCTCTAAGTCATCATAAATATAATTATCGCAAATGTCCTTGAAAGTTTTTGATTTTCATTGTGGATTTTAAGGCTACATTTTCCATCTCGAGTTGATTCAGACAGACGTTAAGCTGCTGGATCTCACACAGCACAAAAGGAATGTGCTTTGTCAAGCGATTTGTGGGTATTTTGAGCGTAGACAATTCAAAAACAACAATCGGGGACAATAACCACAGTTTTGATCTTTGAGACTTTGCTCTACACGACTGTTCTGTTTAAGAAGTTGGACAGATGTGCACAGAGAGACCAATAAATATGTCACACAACCCAACTGACGGGGCGCTCACTTTCTCACTTTAGACATCCCGTACATTTCAATGCCCCCACACCACCCATGTCTTCAAACTGCACTAGTGTGTAACAAAAACGTGCATGGTGCATGTGAGCTGCCCGATCAGCTGGAGTTGGTGTTGCGTTTACAGCAGCATCGATCTCTCCACCCTGAAAGCAGTAGACGCGGTCCTCTGAGCAACAGCGCGCCTCTTTACGCTCTGCTCTGATGCTTGTGTGCTGATTCTGGTGCTCAAACCCTCTTTAAAATTCACCACACTGTCTCACTGTGAGCTGTCTGCACGCAGCCCACTGTGTGTGCATCTGCTCCGGTATGAAAACGACCTCATTGGTTTTTATCTGGTCGAGTTTGTAAAGCTGCTGTAAGACGTATCAAGCAGAGCCTTCTCGGTGTGGGCCAACTTGGGCCCATGTCTCAGTAGATCTTTGTAGCATTCATCATTTTCTATCGAGTGGCGGCATACCACACAGTAACAAGGATGTTCAACATTATCATTTGCCTGCCTTTCATTTGCTTTCATGCATTATTTTGGTGTGGAAGTTCTGGAACACCTTGCTTTGTGAGTCTGCAAAGAACTCGGAGGTCTGCAGTCACACTGGGAGGAGAACAGGGGCTCAGTTGTGTCTCGTCCCTGTTGCACTAAACCACCGGCCGGCCTGAGCATGGACACTGGACAGTCAGCTCGAGGTGAGAGTGCAGCGAGACTTCTCTGCCGGCCAGTCCTGCAGAGATGATGTCATTGTTTCAGTCGGGCTTCGTCGACTCTCTTGGCCACGCTGCCACCCCCTAACGCACACACACAGCTGAGCTGAGGAGTGGGGAGGGTGGAGAATGGGCTGAATGCCCGTGCATATCGTTGGTGCAATCCACTCCTTGGTACTACCAGACACTGAGCCGACCGCCTCCATCCTTCCAAAGAAATATGAAAGCACTAGAAGGGTGGGAAGCAAATGTGAGCGTTTAATAGAAATCTTTCATGTTTTTCCTTTCATGGTGGCGAGATACTTGGAGCAGTTAACACTTTGTTTTTGTGTGTGTGATTTCTTAATCCAAATTTTGACTGAAAAAATGAGGTATGTACAAGCACCACAAGAATATCAGTGCCATGCAGACTGCTTTCTGTCATAAAGCCCACTCGCGAGGCCCTGCGGTATTATAATTATATACTTCAGCATCCACTTTATGACAATAACTAACAGAGCGGCGGTCTCGTCCAGCTCCACCATGTTGAAGTGCAGCACTCGACCTGAGTATAGTGGCACAGGATGCTCTCCACTTGTTGTAGCTTCCGGTTAGTGCAGCTCTCGGTCCAGAGCTGCTGTCTCTATCCACGGTTCAAGACTGTGGAGCTGCACTCTGTCTAACAGTGGACGGGAGTCTTCTCCATCAGAGTCTTGATCGTCTGTCCAGGAGAAGCTCAGAATGTTCAGCTGCTGCTGAGCGTTTATGAGGAACAATGTTGATGATATCTTTTGTAGGACGGAAAAAAAAAAGCTGAAGTGAGTAACTGAACCTGATCTCCGTGTGAACTGCTTGTGTCTGATGGTGCTGTTCTGAGTACATTCCAGCTCCTGGAGCTTTTGTCAGGAATGTTGAAGATGGATTTCTTGGTGTAGGGTTGCAGAGTTATGTTCATGTATGAACATGGGTAAAACTGCACAGCGGCGTTCAAACAGGCAAAGGGATCAAGTTGAGCTGTGTCCTGTGGTCAGATGTTGGGTGGTAGAGCGCAGTCTATGCACGTGTCTGCATTTACCCAGGGAGCAGTCTTTACACTGGGTTACCTCTTTGTCTGGATCTTGTTTGATTTGAATGTTAATGTTTCACTCGGTGCTAATCCTGCTCTGCTGCTGTGTGTGTGTCCTGCTCCCAGTGACTCATGCATAAGCCTGGTTTGCTGTATTTCACCTCAGCCTGTATGAGGCTGACACGTCTCATACAAAGCACCAAACACTGCAACAGCATGTGCCACATGAACCATTTCTCCACCTGGATGATGTGATAAATAGACTGGTTTTTATATATAGTACACAATAGGGCAGGGCAATATGGACAAAACTATTTTCAAATATATATTTGAAAATTTGCGATATAACTGACGCGAGACAAAAACAAAATACTTTATAACTCCACAACTTTATTAGTGCAAAAACCCATCAATTCTTTTTCACTTAAACAAGCAGCTGTTTTTTATGTACATTAAAGCTTTATAAAAATGTAACAGTGCAAATGCAAATTCATTGCTGACAGTTTAACCAAAAGGGATTTCCAACGGAAATGGGCTGACACATCCTGAGCATAACCATGTATAATATCCACACAAGTTAAAAAGAGGTGCTTTGCAACATTAAACTGCAGTGTGCAGTATGCATTTTTCGGACCATAAGGTGCACGGGATTATAAGGCACATTAAGCGAAACAAAGCAGTCAGATAAATCAAACTTTATTAAACTCATTCTTCTTGCTTCCTCCACTTCTGTACCATTGATTCATTAATGTTGAATTCTATCACAGCTGCTCTATTCCCATGTTGTTGCAGTATATCAATGACTAACCTCGTATTGTGGATGGATTATCTCAGTTGTTCTCCTGACTGAAGTTTGGTCCGTTTACAGCATCCTGCCATGCGATTGCATTTGTCCCTAACTATCAGGAACCTTAACGTTAACTTTTATAAGTGGAAAAGTGTTAGTGTTCGTCCTCCAGATTCACTGTTTATGTTATGCTAACATAGCTGTGTCGCTAGCGATCACGTAGCACATCATTATATACCAGCTAGCCCAACTTCAGTAACCCTACAAACGTCACTGCTGTTTAGTTTCCTGTCTTCATTTATGTTGGAAGTGATAGCAGAGCTGTACGTTTGAATTTTTTCAGAAATCTCTCAGTCAGAACATGCTATATCATGCTTAGGTAACTAGCGAAACTAGCGAGCTAACTTCCGCTAGCTTCCTGCTAACTTCTAACTCCGTGAAATGTAATAAATTCTGTTTTCATGGATGCCTGGATGTTAAAATTAATTGTTACACCCGGTAAAGCAGCAAAGCTGATGATTTTATTAAAGATGAAAGAATTTAGACAGTTTTTAACTCTCAGTGATGCTGCAGTGTTCGTTTGACTTTGGGACTTGAAGCAGACGGAGTTTTGGACCTAGATTACTCCCAGATTTACGAGCATCTTAGTCCGACAAATAATAATAATGATAATAAAAATATTGGATTGCATTTATATAGCGCTTTTCGGGACCCCTCAAAGCGCTTTACAATACCACTATTCATTCACTCTCAAATTCACACACTGGTGAAGGCAGCTACAGTTGTAGCCACAGCTGCCCTGGGGCGCACTGACATACAATACAGCAATAACAACGGCCGCTTGCATGTTCTACAAAAAAAATGTGCTTTGTTGTGTATCTGACGGACAAACACCAAACCAGTTCCACATCACTGAAGTTGCAGCGTTTTTACAAACCAGTTCTGGTTCATTTCTTTCACTCAACGATCCGCCTTTCTTATTCTCTGTTGCCGCCATGCTTTTTGGCCATGTGCATATGAAAACAAAGGCACTGCACATGCGCGTTTTACTCATATTCTGTTGCGATATTTTATTTTCTTATTGTTGCCTAACATTGTATTGGTATTACAATGAATGATATGATATGGCCCAGCCCTACCGTGGAGCAATGACAGGAGGAGACTGGCCTAAAGGACAAAGTACATTTTTCCATCTTGCTGGCTGTGTGTGTTGTGTATGATGAAATGGCAGCAGGAGTGTGCTATGAAAGTCGGTGTGATGCTCGGGGCAATGTTCTGCTGCGTTCATGTGAACGTTCGACATGTAACCGGGAGTCGTAGTAAGTGTACTCCCTGATGGCCTCATTCAGCGGCGTGATGTGTGGCACACTGAACCAGGCCTCCTAATTCCCAGATTTCAGTGTGTTTAAGCACATTGAAAAACAGCTGCTGACACAAGTTTCAGTAACAGTGGCACATTTTTCTGTCTGCTGCCAGTACAGGTGTGTCAGGATACAGTGCTGCTTGTTTCCCTGCACTAACGACAGCACTCTGAAGCAGGCGGTCTGTTGAACCACTGTTTATGTATATATGTGTGGATAATGTAAAGAATGAATTTCAGCAGCAGCTGCAGTAAATCCAGGTTGTTCAGAGTATTGTGGAATATGAGGAAAACAAAGTTGGAGCCTTATGGGTGTCTGTGAGTGTTGTCACTTGAGTTGGATGATTTTGGGGCCTTATTTTAAAAAGTGACTGAGCTCAACAGACCTCTGGAGCATGCTCATCATCTCTGCTAACCCACCCAAATCCTTGACATAACTGTGTGCAGGCAAATTGAATTGTTGGTAATGTAGGCATGAGTAAGAAGTGGTTCTGGAATAAATGAAGATGCATCTGGTTCTGCTTATTAAACACAGCTCTGGTAATAGTAGCGCAGTCTGATTCAAACGCTGGTTTGCGGTGTGAGTAAAGCGTTGCAGTGCTGATGTTAACCTGGTGCTTCATGCTGCAGGGTGAGTGACGGAGCCGCTCCGGTCTGTTAGCTCTCAGGGTTTCACCTTGGAGCGCTGGAGCTTGATGAGCAGCGAGAGCTCCTTCCCTTCTGCACGTTACGATGATTTGGTTTGCTGGTTTTACTGGATCCTGTTTCACAGAATGTGGAGGGTTAAATATGGAAAGCATCACGCATTGTCTGCGAAACACTGAGACGAGGAGCGCTGCAGTACAGTTCCCCTGATGGCTGCTTGCGACGCCCTCTCCTCTTCATCCCACAAAAAGTGGCCACATAACTGTCAGAAAGATTGATGGACGTGAGCATTTAAGGAGCTCCACGCTTCAGGACTGCCGGCCGTGTTGCAATGAGGAAGAAAAAGCAGGACAGGCAGTGAGTTGTGACATTTCACTGACCTTAGGGCGGCTTCATCAGTGTCCTAAATAACAACACAAAGATGGGATGTCTCTCTTCTGCTGTTACTAAGCTACAGCTTGCCCCCTTGTCAAAACTCTGAAGCAGTGCTGACGGTGTTTTTGTTTCCTGGACAGATACGAACTGGAACTGAGCAGGAGACTTACCATCAGCTGTTTCTGCACAATGTTCTGTAGGACAACAACATGACACAGACTATTCCTATGAAATATTACTGCTTTCTTTAAAAGGACAAAATCCTACAATTAAAAAAAATGTTAAAACTTAAGTCCACGGTAACCATGGTAACAGCAAGTGCTATTGAGTATGACAAACATCCAGTGAAGCTGTGGCGGTGGGTGGGGTAAAAGGTGGGTACTGAATAGGGCTGGGCCATATTATACCGTTCACGGTAATACCGGTATAATGTTAGGCAACGATAGGAAAATGAAATATCGCGATAGAATGGGAGTAAAACGCGCATGCGCAGTGCCTTTGTTTTCATACGCACATGGCCGATTGTTGAGTGAAACAGATGAACCAGAACTGGTTTGTAAAAACGCTGCAACTTCAGTGATGTGGAACTGGTTTGGTGTTTGTCCGTCAGATACACAACAAAGCACATTTTTTTGCAGAACATGCAAGCGGCCGTCGTTATTGTCGTATTTGTCGGACTAAGATGCTCTTAAATCTGGGAGTAATCTGGGTCCTAAACTCCGTATGCTTCAGGTCAAACAACACTGCAGCATCACTGAGAGTTAAAAACTGTCTAAATTCTTTCATCTTTAATAAAACGATCAGCATTGCTGCTTTACCAGGTGTAACTATAAAGTTTAACTTCCAGGCATCCATGAAAACAAAAGTTATTACATTTAACGGAGTTAGAAGTTAGCAGGAAGCTAGCGGAAGTTAGCTCGCTAGTTTCGCTAGTTACCTAAGCATGATATAGCATGTTCTGACTGAAAGATTTCTGAAAAAAATCAAACGTACAGCTCTGCTATCACTTCCAACATAAATGAAGACAGGAAACTAAACAGCAGTGACGTTTGTAGGGTTACTGAAGTTGGGCTAGCTGGTATATAATGATGTGCTACGTGATCGCTAGCGACACAGCTATGTTAGCATAACATAAACAGTGAAGCTGGAGGACGAACACTAACACTTTTCCACTTATAAAAGTTAACGTGAAGGTTCTTCATGGTTAGAGACAAATGCAATCGCATGGCAGGATGCTGTAAACGGACCAAACTTCAGTCAGGAGAACAACTGAGATAATCCATCCACAATACGAGGTTAGTCATTAATATACTGCAACAACATGGGAATAGAGCCGCTGCCAGAGAATTCAACATTAATGAATCAATGGTACAGAAGTGGAGGAAGCAAGAAGAATGAGTTTAATAAAGTTTGATTTATCTGACTGCTTTGTTTCGCTTAATGTGCCTTATAATCCCGTGCACCTTATGGTCCGAAAAATGCGTACTGCACACTGCAGTTTAATGTTGCAAAGCACCTCTTTTTAACTTCAGTGGATATTATACATGGTTATGCTCAGGATATGTCAGCCCATTTCTACTGGAAATGCCTTTTGGTTAAACTTTCAGCAAGGAATTTGCATTTGCACTGTTACATTTTTATAAAGCTTTAATGTACATAAAAACCAGCTTCTTGTTTAAGTGAAAATAAATGGAAGGTTGTCTTTTTGCGCTAGTAATGTTGTGGAGTTGTATTTTGTCTCGCATCAATTATATCGTCGGTTATATCGTTATCGCAAATTTTCAAATATATATCGTGATAAATATTTTTGGCCATATCGCCCTGCTCTAGTACTGAATATAAATCCTCTTCATTAGTGTTGCAGAAAGCTGGGGGAGTAAATCTGTGCGCCCCCACAGTCAGCAGAGCTACAGAGTGACCTGCAACAGTTATGACGACTCTTACCGCTAACCCCGAAAACTGACATGGGTCAGATTAAAAGCCAGGCTTTTATTTTGTGTAACCGTGGGAAACGGAGCTGCCCAATTAGCAATGTTCTTGTTGTGTAAAAAGTGCTTAAGTGTCAGCACTGAAGCCATAAGAGTTTTTAAAGCTTGCATGAAGTTCTCTCGAGACTGCAGCCCGCTCACCTGTAATCAGCCGGCTGGCAGCTCCACAACATTTTTGTAGCCTGGTGTAAATTGTTGGACTTCCTGTCGCAGAGTCAGATCAACGGGGATCTCCACCGTCTCAGCTGGAGGTAAACAATGCGGCTGTACATGCGGTGAAATGGCAGTGGGGGGCTCTGCGGAGGGATCGGCGTGTCTTAAAAAGCACTATAAAACATTTTACTGTGAGTTTCTGGGAACCCTCAAATATGCCTGTTGAAACCCTGATCTATCAGCAACAGGAAGCATGCGTGACGGGTCGTGTTACGGTCAGCTGAGCCTGAACCACAAAGCCTGATCTCTGCAGGGGTTCACCACCACTTCATGGAGCTTGGAACAAATATGCTGTGTTGCTGGGAGTTAGGGCTGCCACGATTAGTCGACTCGTCACGATTACGTCGACTATCAAAATCGTCGACGACTGATTTAATAGTCGACGCGTCGTTTGAAGCTTTGTAAGATCACAAAAGACGCAGGAATAATAGCAGGATTTAAGAGTGTAATAACGGACTGAAACAGAAGATGGCAGCACTGCATGTACAAGGATGCCAGCTGCCGTTAAACCCCGAAGAAGAAGAAGAAGAAGCTCTGTCCCAGAATTCATAGCGCGGCCCAGTTCAGTTTCCAACAATGGTGGCAGCTAGTTAGTTTTAATATTACTCTTATTATTCTTTCTGGGTCACAAAATAAACGTTTAACATATTTTCTTTTTCTTTTTTTTTTTTTTTTTTTTCTTCGTTTAACATATTTTCAGGGCTAGGCTCACTAGAGCCGTGAGAACACCGGACTCCCGGCAAATCGTTTTCAAACCCACCGCCGTCTTTCGCTACTCAGGTTAAACATACATAAGTCACTTAGAGAACTTAAAAATGTTGTTGTTTGGCTTTTTGTAGTATTTTATTTGTTGCTGAGTAAATCGGTTTGGCTGAGATTAAAGTTATAGTTTTTACACAGCTGAATAAACGTCAAGCAGACAGCTGATTATCAGAAGTGTGAGATGCTCCAGAATTTACTCCGGTGTCCTGTTATATTTTAGATAGCAAGGAGTTTATTAAACTTCACCGAAACAATCTGCAAATTTCATTAAAATTCAATAAACTATCATCTTGTCTTTACTTTCAGTTAGCACATACCTTAAACACTTCAAGCTGTAAGCTAATGATAGTTATATAGGAGCAGATGCTGCTGGTGCAATAAGCTGTACGTCCAATGGATGATGATCTGACTAGTCGACTATCAAAATATTAGGGGTGCAACGATACTCGTATCGATATTGAACCGTTCGATACAGTGCTTTCGGTTCGGTGCGCATATGTATCGAACAATACAAAATTTTAAATTTATTTGATCAACTTTCCTTCTGACGATGCTGTCTGTGTTGAGCGCTCAGTGGATCTGCACTCGACAGTGCAGCCTAGGCGGAGTAGTCGAACTCAGATTCACTGAGCGCAGGGCAAGCTAGCAAGACAGAAGCTGAGCTCCTTGCAACATGGCAAATTGAACCTCCCCCACCCTCATTCAGATCTGGCGTTTGGAACTATTTTGGTTTTCATGTGACGTATGACCCTGAAGGTAAGCGCGTCATGGACTAAAGTAAAACAGTATGTTGGATGTGCCACGCAATGCTCAATTACATGGGTGGGAGCTAGTGTGTTAGCGCAGTTAGCTCGTTAACGTGTTGGCTGTCTAGCCCCATGCACGGGGCGATCAGGGGTAGCTCGTTAACGGAGATTCGCTGTGTTGTGGCGTTAACATCATTTCAGATTTACCCTGACAGCACTAGTGGGAACACAACGAATATGACTGCACATTTACTCCGACATCATCCTAGTGCAAAGACAAAAACAACAAGCATGCATGCTACTAACTTTACCCGAGTCATTTAGACAGCCGTTAGCACAGGATTCTCCTTATGGGGACCTGATATGTTTAATGTGCTGCTGAGAATATAGCCCAGAAGAAGCGGATAGTATAGCTTTTATTTTGAAAGAGACATTTCTCAGTAATAAACTCTCTTTTCCAAAGATGAGTGATTCCTCAATCAGATACAGGGCTCGCAAAATTTTTCCAGTCGGGCTACCAAAATCTATCTCTTCCCTGCCTGTCGGGCTATCGCAGGAAGGAAAAATATATGTCAATGCTTTTGCATTCTTTCAGAAATGTAGCTGGGTAATTATGTCATTGGCATCGGTGAGCCACTGTCAATATGTGACATATTGAAATCGCGTTTGAATTTGCGCTTGTTTTTTGCTTTCACTTTGCAATCGTGCGAACTGTGTATAGAGAGCGACAGCACTGATCTGTGAGTGATGATAATTTGTGCACCAATTCCTCTGACATCGTCTTATTAATCGTTAGCTTACTATGCAAACATGACAAGTGAAATCTCCCGCAGCTTAAACATGTGAGAGGTTGATCGCGCAGAGAATCGCTGACCGTTATGTGAGTGCGTGTGTAAAAGCAGCAGGATATATATTTCAGTTCTGCTGAGCCAAATAAGACAGGTCAGGGTGAAGAAGTGACAGCCAAAGAAAAACTTACCACAAAATGCAAAAGTTATGACAAATCAGACTATGAGGCAAAAAGAAAGTGCAGCTTTATGGTTTCATGGACAAAAGAATTTCTGTGGCTGCGATATGACGAGCTTAATAACCAGGGCTGCACATAAGTGGTCTGCAGGTGCGCATTCGCTGTCAAAATAAAAAACGCGCACAAGATAAGAAGTTGCAACGCGTGTTTGCGTACAAAAGATTTTCAGGAGGAGGACAGACATTTGTTTAGAACTCTTAAAGATGTCGAAGAAGCTCCTTTAAGCAATTACTGTGAGGTTCCTCCACCTCCAAAGAAATGTCAGGAGTCCGAACCACAAAAGAAGCACGTATTCTCGGAAAAGTAGTTGCAGGAGGTGAGCTGGCTTCAAACAAATGATGAACGCACAGAGATGTGGTGCGGAATGTGCCGTGAAAATTTAATAAATGACAAATTAAAAAGGCATGAACATTTTTTTTTGTATCGAAAAAATATCGAACCGTGACACCAAAGTATCGAACTGAACCGAACCGTGAATTTTGTGTATCGTTGCACCCCTACAAAATAATCGTTTGTGGTGTATACGGTACACATGTTGTTGTCGTTGTGGTGCGTGCGACATGTGCAGTGGAGCTGCACAGCAGTAATCACCCATGGCGGGACCACCCGTACTGCTGAAGGTCTTCCTGCAATTTGCTGCAACCTGACAGACAATATTTATCTCTGGACTCATCGCTGCTCTCTGGATTCATGTGTCCGTCCCGAGAGCCCCTTCACCCCCTCACAGGGACCAGCGATGCCAAAAATACAGAGATTTATCGCTGCAACACCTCGGCTCCAGACACGGCCCAGACTTTTACCTGAGGGAGGCACGCTGAAGAAGACGGAGAGGAGGAGGAGATGACTAAAGCGGGTCTCAGTGAAGTTGACTGTGCCGCAGCGCCTCATAGTTGTCCCTTTGTTGGACCTTACATCAGGAAAATGTTACATTTGTGTCTTGCTGGTGACAGACAGTCTAGCTCTCCAGGACATCTGTTCTGCTGTTTTCTGGTTAAATTATGCTAAAGAACAAATCTATCCTCGTACATCCTGCCTTTCGAGGCCGCCCCCTTAACTGCACAGCGAGCCTTGTTGCTGCAGCACTCTATAGATTTTTTAGACCGCTGTAGGTGGAGATATTAGCATCGCTGCGTTTGGCAGAATGCCGTCCAACACTGGCACAAACGTGCGAATATTAACAGCACGTGAGGCGTGGCAGTGCGGGCTGCACTGCCAGCAGTCGCTCTTTACTGCTGAAAAGTCTCAGGCTGAATATCTCATTAGGCCCGAGTCCTTTGTGCAGTCATAATTTTACCTTTTTGGCATCGTCGTCCTCACCGTTGTTACGGCGGTGGCAGCAGACTGGGTGGAGGGTTGTGTCTGATCACAGCTGACAGCGATACTTGTTGTTTGCTCCTCACTGAGAACTGCTAGAAAAATGCAGGGAAAGGCCTTTGAAGCAAAAAGGAGCCCTTCAGGCAGCCGGGCCCTTCTTAACATCATCAATAAAAGATGAGAAGAGGAAAGCAGAGAGAGCCAGCGACAAAGAAAGAGATGAAATCGCCTGTTTTTTTTATCATTGATCCAGGCGCCACGTGAGGTGCACCGAAGGAGATGGAGTTTGTGTTAAAGCAAGTTATTGGTCGGTCCTGTGCAGACGCACTGCTGGAGCACGATCAGCCAGATGTTTACGGAGTAAAAGAAAAGCGTGCTTTGCTCTGTGCTGCAGCTCCGTCCTCTGTGCCACGCTGCCGCAACGTCTTCCAAGAAACCGTTCAGACACGCCGTCTCGCTGGGTGTCCTTTCAGCACCACGAACAGGCCCTCTGCACTTGATTTTAAACGTGCTTCCACATACACTGTCCTGCTGTCCACAGATTGTGATGGATGGTTGTGCTCAAGCCCAAAGCGCCTTACTTTGAGATCCACGGACAGAGAGGATGAAAAATCACGAGTAGCTTCACTGTCCTGACACTGACTCGCAGAGCAGAACTTCAGGCGTGTCCTGAAGGTTGTGACGTGCACCTCTGGACTGACTGTCCTTAGGACGGTGGTCCTGCACCTGTGTGACCACAGACAAAAACTTTGTCCCTTCTTCAAACACGGTGGCAGCAGACACGACGACAGACCGTCGTCCTGCTACGAGGTTATTAAAAGAAACAATTGCAAAAACCTCCCAAAACACCCAGTGGAAGCTAGACTGGTTAAACTGGTGGAATCTGAATCTGCTTTGTGGTTGCGTGTTGCTCCGGGGCGGGGCTTCCCCCCTGTTGCTTCTCTTGTGTCCTTTTCATCTGCAGCTGCAGTTTGCTCTGCTGTCCGTTGAACAGCAGAACAGCTGGTGTGCTGATGATGACTGCTAGAGATGCAGATCAATGTCAGGAGTGGCCAAAATACATTTTTGGAAACTGACTCTTTGTTAAATACAAATAAATACATATAAACAAACGGAGACTATCAGCCCGGTGACTCCCGTTAAATGACACATGGGCCAGTTTTTCCCATGAAATATTGACTTGTGCTACTTTGATGTTGTTGCTAAATAAATCATTCAGATTGTGCACAGCGTATCTGGATTCACAGATTAAATGTGATTTGTCTCATTTTTGGAAATGTTCTGACAGACGCGGGCTCAACAGCCTGGGGTTATCTCAGGTCACGGCCTGGTTTGTTTGAATTCCTTACCGAGTTGTCATAAAACTGGGAAGCGGCTTCAGATCTGTGAGCTCCGTTGATCCTTATCTTTTTGCATCGTTTGACAGTCCGGCCGCCGAAGACAGAAAGTTGGTGTGAGGAGTCAGAGACGTGAGTTTGTGCCTGGCTTTGATTCAGCGCCTCAGATTCAAACCATGTGCTGGCCTGAAGAAATGTCTGCATCCATCTTTGTGACTGTCAGCAGATCAGGATACTGTGTTAAACTCATCCGTCTCCTCGAGTGTCACGTGTCCACAGGGATAAAAACAATGGTGTTCTCACCAGCCTGTGCAAATGGGTACCCTAAAGTAAGACTACAGCTTTCCCGAGCCTTTATGGGGCCTTAAGCATTTTTTTTGTTTCTAATATTCAAAGAAATTTTAATATCAGACAAAGAGAACTTCAGTAAATTTTTAAATGATTATTTTACTTATTAAAGAGAAAAAGCCTCCAAACCGACCTTCAGTACCGTCACAGCTCTGTGTCCGTGTCATCGCTGGATATTTCAGCCCATTTAAATTTCAGATTGGAAAGGTTTCCTTGCACCTTATGTTCACTTTTTTTTCTGCAGGCCAACCTGAATGACTCTCACAACCAGATGGTCGTCCACTGGGCAGGAGAGAAGAGTAATGTCATTGTAGCCTTGGCTCGAGACAGTGCAGGAACCACTGGGTCCAAAACCAGCTCGGTGAGTACGCCTGAAAACATCCATGCATGTAACATGTAGGGTAGGAAACCTGGGAATACTAAAACCAGAAGGCCCAGGATTATTTCCAGTAGGCTCATACAGTGTTCAGGTTAGTCTCAGGCCTGGTTTTCCAGTTAAATCCCAGTCTGTAAACTGTCTGTGTAAATTAGCAGCGTAGCAGAAGGTTTGTGTTCACACTTGTTTAACATGTTTCTCATGATGGTACAAGTGTTGAGCTACACATTAATCGGTCCCATCTGCTACCTCAACACACACACACACACACACACACACACACACACACACACACACATACACACACACACACACACACACACACACACACACACACACACACACACACACAGAAAAGAAACTGAAAGCCTCAAACACAGCCATTAAACAGCACGCCGCTTCTGTTTCCACTTCCTGGGATGACTGAGCACTTTCAGACGGAGAGCTGAGGGGAATACTGCTTTTCCTTCGATTGGGAAGTTTGTTTTGTCTCATTATGGGATGGATGTTGTTCTGTATTCCTCAGAAAGATTTATCTCATCATGCCAGTCCTTAACAGTGACCATGTTGGGCAGAACCATCAACCTTAAATAGCTGGTTGGAATAACGACCGATGCAGTTATTACTCAAACACCTTCATGCTGACCTGCAGTCTAAGCTAGCTAAACTGCTGATAGACAGTTAGGACCTCAGCATTGAATATTTCCTCCACGCTCACTACTTACCAAGCACAGCTGTGTGAGGGTAATGGCCACTGACCAGACATTACTGTGGTTACGAGTATTTGTGTCCGTGTGCTGTCAGAGCCAGAGCGAAATATAAATAATAGTTTTAAAAAATAGTCTCAAAAGGATTTTTTCCCCAGTGATTGCAAAGTGTCTAAAGCCAAAATTGTAAATACTGGTAGCACAGCTTTATAGATTATTGGCTGTTATTTATTAAAAATGTGTTTACAGTTTTTTACAGCCACTAGGACACATTTCTCAATACTTAGGTCACTTTTGCAAAACACTTAACACAATCCTCCTAACTGACCGTCAGCTTGGCAAAGCAGCTCATTTCACATTCAAAATGCACTACAACTACCAAAACACTTCATTCAGGTCTCAAATAAACTCATTCTTCCAGAACACTAGCAAAGGTTGACAGCCGACAAACACACTTTGTCACCCACAAAACAATGACCTAAAAAACACTAACAACATGTAGCATTACACAGTGTTTTCTTGTGTAAAACAAGGACACATCTCTGTTTATAATTTCAATATATGTTACTGGAATGAATCAGACATCATGCAGAATTCGTTAATATTTGTTTCTGTATTTTTATTTTTTTGCACTAAGTAATCCCAAAATACAAGAATTTGTATGCACACCATCCACTGATACACATACAATAGTAATGCTAATCTACTCGGTCTCCTCCATTTGGCCACAGGTTCTCATCCACATCACATCTTATGTCATCTAGGGCAACACACCTAGGAAAGAATCTTCTGGCTGCCAGAATTGAAGGAGTTGAACAATTGAAGGAGTAACACCTGTGTAGATGTTCATCTACAATGAGAATCAGCTGTGGCTGGTTAAACTGCATTTTTAGATTTAAAATATGTTTCAATAAAATATTGCTGTTGCATTTTGCTGTCTTTTTAAGTTTTGCATTGTGTTATTGTTTTGGCCATAAGTTTAACAGTTTTGAAAACAGTGTGTAAGCACATGCAAAATGTCCTGTCCGTACAAAGGTTTTTGGCAGTTGTTGTGTCTGAGTGAGAAGATAATTCATGAAATTTGAGAGATGTAGTCACTGAATGCATTTTGTGCCAAAACAATGATAACTGGTCCTCAGTTTGGCCCACATAGACTTCTGTTGTGCTCACTGTGTGAGGAGTTTTGCAAACGTGACCTAAGTATTGAGACATGTGTCCTAGTGTCTGTAAAAAACTGTAATTTCCATTATTCTCTGAAATTGCTCGAAATGCATACGTGAGGTCGTGTTTTGAATTCAGCTTGTTTTTATGTCACTGCAGTTCCACTTGTGTTCTGGTGAAAGTGAAAGGAAACACACACAATCCAAATAAACGTCTTTTTGTTGAAATCCAGAAAAGCTGACTCTCACAAATACACAGTCTGGTTTCTGAAGACGCTGAAATGATTCAGGCTTCAAAGTCACTGTCAGAGTTAATAAAGATAAACCGATGAACTGCAAAGCTCTCTTATTTCAGTAGATATTATGTTAGGAGCGTTAGCGTGTGTGCACAGGCAGCATGGAGGCAACCAGACTGTTAAAAGACAGATTCTGTCATCTCTCCATCAACTCAGGGATTTAATATGGTAGTGTTACATATGGGACATGGGACCTTTGACCTCTTGCTGTGGCCAAACACAAGCTCACGTTGTGGTTACAGCGGAGGCGTTGGTCCCCTCATCTTTCATGAATTCAAGTTTAGTTGCGTGTGACTGAAGGTCGTACATCAGTTTAACACGTTTGCTTTGAAGTGTCTGGGGCATGTGTGCAAAGTGCAGACAGAGTTTCGCACCTTTAGACTTCCTTTCACATGTATGCTGAGTTTTCTACAAGGAGATGCTACGAGTCTGCATTCAGTTCGTCTTCGTCACACGTCGCCATTTACAAACACTGAAAGGCTCTGCAGCCAACCAGTCACACTTGTCCTTTATAGATGCCACAGAGTTTTTATTTGGGGCATAAAGCCTTAAATGAAAATGAACATTTTTTTAATTATGGCCTATCTCACACACCGACAAGCACAGGGTGTTGTGTTTAAGGACATGTGGTAGATATTTTCTTATTTTTGGTTTTCTTGTTTCTCTGAAAAAGGCTGACATCCATGCCACAGTTAGTTTCCTTTTACCATCTTTCACCATCGAAGTGTCTATAAAGTAACATCTTTTTGTAGGTATTCAGTAGGGGTGCAACGATACACAAAATTCACGGTTCGGTTCGGTTCGATACTTTGGTGTCACGGTTCGATATTTTTTCGATACAAAAAAAATGTTCATGCCTTTTTAATTTGTCATTTATTAAAATTATAAATATAGATTTTAACTCAAAAGTACAGTTTTTAAATTTAACCCTAACCCTTGTGCGTGTTTTTTATTTTGACAGCACACCTGCGGACCACTTATGTGCAGCCCTGGTTATTTAGCTCGTCATATTGCAGCCACAGAAATTCTTTTGTCCATGAAACCATAAAGCTGCACTTTCTTTTTGCCTTATAGTCTGATTTGTCATAACTTCTCCGTTTTGTGGTAAGCTTTTCTTTGGCTGTCACTTCTTCACCCTGACCTGTCTTATTTGGCTCAGCAGAACTAAAATATATATCCTGCTGCTTTTACACGCTCACTCACATAAGCTCAGCGATTCTCTGCGCGATCAACCTCTCACATGTTTAAGCTGCGGGAGATTTCACTTGTCATGTTTGCATAGTAAGCTAACGATTAATAAGACGATGTCAGAGGAATTGGTGCACAAATTATCATCACTCACAGATCAGTGCTGTCGCTCTCTATACACAGTTCGCACGATTGCAAAGTGAAAGCAAAAAACAAGCGCAAATTCAAACGCGACTTCAATATGTCACATATTGACAGTGGCTCACCGATGCCAATGACATAATTACCCAGCTACATTTCCGAAAGAATGCAAAAGCATTGACATATATTTTTCCTTCCTACAATAGCCCGACGGGCAGGGAAGAGATAGATTTTGGTAGCCCGACTGAAAAAATCACTAGCCCCGGGACGTCGGGCTAGCGATTTTGCGAGCCCTGTATCTGATTGAGGAATCACTCATCTTTGGAAAAGAGAGTTTATTACAGAGAAATGTCTCTTTCCAAAATAAAAGCTATACTATCCGCTTCTTCTGGGCTATATTCTCAGCAGCATAAGGAGAATCATGTGCTAACAGCTGTCTAAATGACTCGGCTAAAGTTAGTAGCATGCTTGTTGTTTTTGTCTTTGCACTAGGATGATGTCGGCGTAAATGTGCAGTCATATTCGTTGTGTTCCCACTAGTGCTTTCAGGTTAATCTCGTTGAAATGACGTTAACGCCACAACACGGCAAATCTCCGTTAACGAGCTACCCCTGATAGCCCCGTGCGTGGGGCTAGACGGCCAACACGTTAACGAGCTAACTGCGCTAACACGCTAGTTCCCACCCATGTAATTGAGCATTGCGTGGCACATCCAACATACTGTTTTACTTTAGTCCATGACTCGCTTACCTTCAGGGTCATACGTCACATGAAAACCAAAATAGTTCCAAACGCCAGATCTGAATGAGGGTGGGGGAGGTTCAATTTGCCATGTTGCAAGGAGAGCTTAACTTGCCCTGCGCTCTTCCTTCTGACTATGCTGTCTGTGTTGAGTGCTCAGTGGATCTGCGCTCGACAGTGCAGCCTAGGCGGAGTAGTCGAACGCAGATTCACTGAGCGCTCCACACAGACAGCATCGTCAGAAGGAAAGTTGATAAAATAAATTACAAATGTTGTATTGTTCGATACATATGCGTACCGAACCGAAAGCACTGTATCGAACGGTTCAATATCGATACGAATATCGTTGCACCCCTAGTATTCAGTCATTAATCAACCCCTTCATCCTCTCGAACACACAGCAGGCGCAGAAATTTGTCTTCCTTGAAACTGTGGATCACCAAGGTTACGTTCACACTGCAGGCGAAAGCGCATCAAATCCGACTTTTTTGACCCTGTGCGACTCATATCCGATCATGGTATGACAGTGTGAATGGCACAAATCCGATCTGGGTCACTTTCGTATGTGGTGCTGAATCCGATACATATCTGATGTTTTAGAAAGCGACTGCTGTTTGATGGTCATGTCGCATTAAATCCGTCTTTTACGTCACTGACACAAGACAGACGCCAATTATCAGCGCCGGAGAAGACATCGCGAACGCTTCCTGGCCATCCAGTGAAACTGTTGGGAAGACAACGTTGGAGAAACGTGAACATTTTATTTGTAAATGTATAATCTGCAGATTCTGACAGAAATCTGCAGCTATCCTCTGAAGCAGCGCTCCTCTAAAACAGCAATAAGGATCCTTATTAGGCCAAATGTAAATAACAAAATAACTTTATAACTTAAAGCAAAATTGGGAAACGTAAACAAGTCTTTATATTAAGGCCATCAGTCAAACAATACTGTTTGGTCTGGGTCTAAACTAGGGGTGGGCGGTATAAACGGTTTACGGTAGAAACGATATAAATTTGGCCAACGGTAGAGATCTTTACTATACCGCTCTACCACGATAGCGCATGTTGATGGTGTCATCAAGCTGCTCCTGTTTTGGTCGAAAGCCTCGCAGCGGCTGCAAACAACAACATCTGCAAATTATGGCCGGCGACAGCGAAGAGACGAAGCACTTTTGGAAGATGAGGAAAGCCAAAAACTGCGCTTCCTCCACTTCTGTACCATTGATTCTTTAATGCTGAATTCTATCACAGCTGCTCTATTCCCATGTTGTTGCAGTATATTAATGACTAACCTCGTATTGTGGATGGATTATCTCAGTTGTTCTCCTGACTGAAGTTTGGTCCGTTTACAGCATCCTGCTATGCGATTGCATTTGTCCCTAACCATCAGGAACCTTCACGTTAACTTTTATCGAGTGGAAAAAAGTTAGCGTTCATCCTTCAACTTCACTGTGCTAATGTTATGCTAACGTAGCTGTTTTGCTAGCAATCATGTAGCACATCATTGTTTACCAGCTAGTCCAACTTCAGTAACCCTACAAACATCACTGCTGTTTAGCTTCTGTCTTCATCTATGTTGGAAGTGATAGCAGAGCTGTACGTTTGAATTTTTCAGAAATCTCTCAGTCAGAACATGCTATATCATGCTTAGGTGGAAACTAGTGAGCTAACTTCCTGCTAACCGCTAACTTCCTCTAACTGTGTTAAATTTAATAAATTCTGTTTTCATGGATGCCTGGATGCTAAACTTAATTGTTACACCTGGTAAAGCAGCAATGCTGATCGTTTTATTAAAGATTAAAGAATTTAGACAGATTTTAACTCTCAGTGATGCTGCAGTGTTCGTTTGTTACTTTGGGACCTGAAGATGACGGAGTTTTGGACCCAGATTACTCCACGAGGCTCCTGACTACGGCAGCCATAATGCTCCGACAATCTATCAAGCGGTGCGGCTTCGTAGCTTAGCAAAGTCGTACTAAAACATTTTTGACAGATTTTTGAGCGGCGTGTAGCACATAAAATCTGTTTGAGGTCAGTAAGCACAACCAGAATTCATACATAAGGCACGTTGTCATTTTTTGAGAAAATTAAAGGATTTTAAGTGCGCGTTATAGTGTGTAAAATACGTTATACAGAAGAAAAGAAAATATCGCGATATATATCGTTACTGCATATGCTTCAAATTATACCGTGATATGAATTTTAGGCCATATCACCCAGCCATAGTCTAAACAGAGCGCGCTGTGTGTGACGTCTGCTTTTGTGCATGTGGGCCGCTTTGAGGGTTCACACTAGAGCGCGTCACATTTTATTTGTAGTGTGAAGAAGCAGACAAAAAAATCGGATTTGATCAAAAAATCAGAATTGAGCATTAAGACCTGCAGACCTTTCAGATTAGCTTGACTCCACCAGTGTATGAATGTGAGAGTGAATGAATAGTGGAATTGTAAAAAGTGCTTTGGGTTCCTTGAAAAGCGCTATATAAATGCAATCCATCATCATTATTATTATTATTATTATTATTATTAGTGTTTTTAAAATGGCAGAATTTGCAGTTTGCCGAGTGAATTTTTTGATAAAAAAAATATAATCCAGGCCTTTTCTCAGGGACCGCCGGGTGCAGGCATTCATACCTCCCTTGTTGTCTTCAGGTCTACGTGTCCTATGACCACGGCACCACTTTCATACCCGTCTCACACAAGTTCAAGTTTTCGGGGGCTAAGATGAAGGACGGCAGCAAGCAGGTCATCTCGCAGTTCTACCACAGCCCTGCAGACAACAGGAGGGTGAGTCTGGTCCCACTGACCCGTATTTACACGAGAGACAAGTGGAAAGTTTCCTGTATGTATTCTACACAGCACACATTGTGATGTCAGCTGTATACTGTCAGGTATGAAATAAAGCTTTTGGTTGCATTATGGGAAATTTAAGATCCAATGGTGGAATTGTGGAAACTAATCCAGCTTCTCCTCCTGCACATATCTCAGTGTCTGTGGATTTGTCACTGGTCGTCTTTTGGTGGAGCTGAACTGTTCTGTCAAGTAGAGCTGAAAAACTCAACAAATATCCAAATATCGGAACAGAAAAAGTACAATTTTAAGAAAAATGTGAGCTCATACAGCAACACATTCCCAAAAGAAGTTGGGAAAGAGGCAACAAAAAGCTGGAAAAGTAACTGTTACTAAAAGGAAACAGCTGCAGTAACATGGTGAAACTAATTAAGTTAACTGTCAGCAGATCGGTAACATCAGGTCTAAAAAGAACGTATCAAAGAGGCAGACTTCAGGCAGCACTGCATTAACTGTCAGGAAGTAACTGGGACACATCCTGCATCATGCAACGACGAATCCTTGTGTGAACGTGGTGGGACCATCAGGAGTGTTATCAGTGTTCAGTTTAAAATCAGTGGCTGTGGAACTGGTAGCTTCCACATCTGGAAAGGCTCCATCAGCTGATTCATTTGAGTCCTCTGCTCTTCATGATTTTATGTTGCAAACTCGTTTTCTTCACTGATACTTTTTTAAGGATTAAACCTTGGCGCCCGATGGTGAAGTAAACACGGGCTTAAGCTTGTCAGTCATTGCATTTTGTTTCCCAACGTTTCTGCGGAGCTGAGTTTGTGCAAAGTCAGCCTGATAGACCTTAAACTTTGTTTCCCCTCAAAGAAAACTTTTCTAGGATTTGTCAGATTTATTATTTAATGCTTCTGTTTGTTGTCTGCCTCCTCAGTACCTGTTTGTGGACTCTACCAACAACTACCTTTGGAACGCCTTTGACTTCTGTAGGAACGTCCAGGGCTTCTCCCTCCCCTTCAAACCTACCGACCTGCTGCTCCACAGCAGACGAGCCAACCTGGTGCTCGGCTACGACGGCTCCCATCCCAACAAACAGGTAAAGCGATGCTCTGACTTTACAGTGCTGTGTGTTTAAAAGAATGACGCACTTTGTTTAGTATGAAGCCTCAGCGACACCTTTTACTGAGTGGTGCTTGTAGATATGATGAAGCATTTGTAGTGTGAGTTTGACTCCCTGTTACAGCCGAAATTTGACCTGATAAAATGACTGTAGCTTTGCATTCAAATGACTTCAGCTTCATCTTGATCCAGTCATGTGCATGTGTAGGAAAACATTTCATGAAGCCTTTCTGCACTGAATATTCACACAATGTGGACTTGATGGATTTTATTATTCCTTATGTGAATACTTGCAGTTATTGATAGTATTCTACATATTTTGATACAAACAGAAGGACGATGTCTTCCTTACAAATGTCTAACAGCTCTGTGGAAACGTGTAAAAAAAGTGTGTGCCAGGTAAATAAGCTGGGACGTATTTGGACACTCAGTTAGGCTGCTGCTGCCAGAGTAACCACAGTTTATGAGTATTTTATGAGAACAGTCGGTGAATGCTTTGGTGTTTCCAAAGCATTCACCGACTGTTCCTCTGAATTTTTAAAATCCTAAAACGAAGGCTGAAATCGTGACTGTTTCTTGCACGTGTGCTTGATATGAAGTACTCGTCGCTTGTTCGATTCAGAAATTCACATGCAGGATATTCTAACCGGGACAGGAAGTGATGTCCTTGCATCATAGCTCTCCTGAGTTCAAACATAACAGTGGCAAACGTCTCTCCGGTGTTCTCCTTTACATGTGTGCTGGAGCCAAAACGAAGGAATGAGCTTGACCTACATTTTTACAGTGCACCACCCCCCTCTTCTCCTCCTCCTCCTCCCCCTTCCTCCTCCTGCTCTCTCCTTACACCCTCTCTCCTCTCCTGCCTTTCTAGCTGTGGAAATCGGACGACTTTGGGGAGACGTGGGTGTTGATCCAAGAGCACGTGAAGACCTACTTTTGGTAAGGAGGCTGAAGCAGTACAACAGGCATCAGAGGGTGTATCTATCCTGTCACCAACACAATGCTGAGGAAATATAACCTTCCAGAAAACTCCTATTAAATCTGCATGTCCTCGGCCTTCAGGCGTTAGCTACAAGCACATAAATAGATAAATTATTCTACAAGTTATTGCTGCGCTGTCTGATATTTCTAGTCAACAACTCTGATACACAGATGAGTTCATCCTTACTCGATAGCACGTCGACATTACCACAATAACACAGAGAATTAATGAAAATGTGTTTTTCTTCTTTATCTGACACAAAGTAGCTCTGCTTTATTCCAGTGTCAGGACAGTCAGTTAACATTTAGTCCGTTTAATGAAAGTAGACACCTTCATTAAAAAATAAATTGCTTAATTTTGTCATTTCTGTTGTTGGATTATCCAAAAGAATAATCCAACGGTGTTTGGTGTTTCTATACATAAGAGGTCAGAGCCCACACTCACAGCTGACGCCGTTAAATGTTGAAAGAAGAGTCGAGCTGTATTAGGAATGATACAACTCAGAGTTGTGGCTGCATTTATGATCACAGGTCTGTGGTTATTCAGTGATTGGTTTGACAAAATCTAAAGTAATTAAATATAAATAGCATGACTGCAGGCTTCAACAGTGAACAGCCTGCTGTAAAAGTTAAAGTTAAGATAAAGTTAAGACTGTTAATTAGATGTGTTGAGCTTTGGATGAGATGGAACCTGACCCAGATTATCTTGGATCGTCATGGAAACCCAGTCTTATTTGATTAATATGAAAATACAACCAACAAATTGTAGGCAGTTTAATGATTGTCTGCACAGTGTTTCCTGTGACTTTATACAATACAGCTTATCTCAACTCTAACATTTGTTGGCTACTGGCTGGATTTGATAAAAGATCAATAATGCAAAGAAGAAGTAACAGTTTAAGCTGTTCTGCATAAAGTCATTCAGATGTGTAAGGCTGATCATGAATCCAGTGAGCATAGTGAGGCCCAGTCTGGAACATCTGGGCTTATGGTGTCTCCATTCAGCTGTGAGTGCTGTGTAAACTTGTCTTGACCAATAAAGGAAGCCTCACTAACACCACTGTGTAAAGCAGACCTTTGTCACAGCCCCTTGTCCCCACACCAGGCATCCTCACTTTCTTCCACATGAAGATGACTAGAACTCCTCAATGAATGATTCTCATTTAACTGTTTCCCAACATGACTGTGAGGTTTTCTGGGTTCAGGATGGACTCTTATCATGCTGGAATTATACATTTTGATTGCAAGAATGCACATTTTTCTGGTAAGCAGTTGTTGCACGTTTTCAAGCTTGTGTTTGTGTAGCTGTTGATAGTTGTCAAACCTGAACATTAGTGCACCTTGGAAAAATGTGTAGTCATTGCTGTCCTGTTATTAAGTGCATGACTCAACACTTTTGGCTTGTACTGTGAGCTTCGGTTGGGATAATTTCACAGTGTCATGTAAGTGGCTGAGAGACGGCAGCCTCCCCTGTTGTGTTTGTAGTATTTTAATCGAGGCTGTGAAACAACATGAGACAACACTTTACTCTGGCTATGTTGGTGCAGGTTCTCTGCAGCCAGGAGCCTTTAGATGTTTATTGAGCAGAGTAACATGTTGTCACCAAGGCAGAAAACCGAGTGACAGGATGGACGCTGAATGGACTCTACCTGGATTACATCAGGTTTGCCAGGATAACTGCTACTTATGGAAACTTGATACAGTATTTAGTGCTTTCATTATTTTAGTGTAAACATGGAAGGTTTGAAAGGTAAAATAGTTCCTGGTAAAATACTCAGTGCTTCTGCGCCCAGCATCATCAGTGAGCAACAGCAGCCATGAAAGAAAGGCAGAGTTCACTGATCGCTAAAGTCAACAAATGACCAACTCAAACTAAAACATGGCTTCAGGTAGCATTTTGCTCGCCATCTCTCACATTAACTTTAACCAAGCTAGTGTTAGCCTGCCAGCTGTTACCTTGGGTATCAAGTAAATAATGTTGTTTAAAAGTTTTAACCTTTCGATGTTTGTTTGTTGTTGTTTTTCTGGCTACTGTTAGCTAATGCTAGCATGTCTGCTAATACATAAGAATGCAAGCCATCTAATGGAGCAAAATCCACAGTTAGCAAATTCATCTGACTCCTGATGCTTATCTGGTAGCTTAGCTGACTGTTTTCAAATGATTTCCTCCGCTAATATAGCTTAGTTGCTAATGTTGTTACTAGCAAAATTGTGTGTTGCTGTGGGTTTGTTTTGTTTGTTAAACAAAATAAAGATTACATCTGCACCCCCACGCAACGTCTACAACTGGGTTTCTCCCATCCTTTGGTAGGAGAGGATGTTGATGTTTAGGGGTGGTGGACGTCTGACCTAATGCGTTTACCACCCTGCCATATGGAGGGTGGTAAACTTGAAGGTGCTGAATCTGATTACCTTTCTTTGGTATGTGTACCTGTGAATCACTTCCTGCACAGATGCCCTTTTAGTGGAAATGCTGAATGGCTAGCTTACCAAATTAATTCCCCAGCTAAAGAGATTTATGACTCTGTTGAACCTATAGAATCGTAGTCATCATAAATAGTCATCATAAATGTTGTATTGGCATTAAGCTAATGTGCATAACTAAGACTTTCTTTCCATACTAATAGCAGCCAGCTTCTTCCACATGTATCTGGGATCTTCACTGTTTGCTTTTAGAACTGACGTTGGACGAGAGGTGAAGGATCTTGACGAAACTTTAAACAGTCCCGCTGTTATATTTCCAGTTTCCTTAGACTACCATGACCTGGATGACTGAGAATCTACACAGACACATCTGACATTGGTTGCTTAGTTATGTGCGAGTCAGCTTTGTTGTCATTACCATCATCAGGATTGTGGTATAAATCAGTCACTAACCAAGAGCTGCATGCAAGAGTGAGTAACAGGATGCTGACTGCAGATCATTACAGGGCTGCAGGTGTCATTAACAGTGATTTAGGCAGTGCTCCTTTAGTTCTTTTTTATAAAGCTCAACATGCAACGCTGCAGTGAAACCTGGTTTCAAGCTCTGTTGGACTGATTTATATTATAGAATAAACAGAGCACTAATGTTTGCCTTCTCCAAAGAGAATTATACCTGCCGTGTGCCAAAATATGTAATCAATATCCTCCCTTAACTACATTTCACGGTGATTGGTAAAAGCTGAATTATAGCTTTGGTGCAGAAGTATCCTTTCCTTTGCAGCCCTTGTACTATGCTACTGCCAGCAGTCATGATGGAATGAGTCATTATGTACTCCTTATCTGTTCCAAATGCTTCAGCACGCTTAGATTTTTGCTGTAAGTTAGAATCAGAAACAACTGGAGTCCTGTGGGGTTGAGGGACCAGTGGAAGCATTTCTGGACAATGCAGGCAGACCTGTTGATCTGTGATGCTTCCCCTCCACTCTGAGTGGATGCTAGACTGACGCTCTTTTAGGCAGGTTGCCCTCACCGTTTATCTATGTGGGGAAAAAACCTTTTTGCTCTGTGAATGAATTTCTGTCAGCAGCAGCTCAACTGTTTGCTGGTTATTGGTAAGAAGAAGCTATATGGTTTGATGGCTAGTCAATAAAAGCAGTCGAACTGGTGACTTTTAATATCAGTAGAAGTATGAATAGTTAAAGCATTTGAAGCTTCTGTTGGACCATAACAGGGAGTGTCAGTTAGTAAGGAAGAGCAACAGGAGTCCAGGAGGCGTGGCCTGGCCAACCTTAGCAGAGCTGCACAGTAGCTGTGGGGAGAGTTATGGTGTAAACCAACACATCCGACTCTCTGTCTCTCTTCCACAGCATGTCTTTATCCTGTCTTCCTTCTCTCACCCCAACCAATCACAGCAGATGGCCCCGCCCCTCCCTGAGCCTGGTTCTGCCGGAGGTTTCTTCCTGTTAAAAGGGAGTTTTTCCTTCCCACTGTCGCCAAAGTGCTTGCTCATAGGGGGTCATATGATTGTTGGGCTTTCTCTGTTGTATTATTGTAGCGTCTACCTTACAATATAAAGCACCTTGAGGCGACTGTTGCTGTGTTTGGCACTGTATAAATAAAGTTGAATTGAATCTGTCACGTGCTGCATGGACTGAAAACAAGCCAACTTCCTTCCATGGGCCCTGATGCTGAATCCTTTTATATCTTCTACTTCCCGTTGACCGAGGGCTCTCCCTCCGTCATCTTAGTTTGAGCTGAACTAAACTGTGAGAGATTTTGGATTTTTAAGGAGAAGCAGCAGTGTGCTTGATTCATAACACAATACAAAACTTAAAGGTAATGGTTTTATCTGGGTCATCTTTTTTATCATTGACAGCCAAAATGATCTGGTCCCTGGATTTCTAGATGTATTTAACTACTGATGCCTTTAAAAGTCAGCAAATAAGATTTGAAAATGCTGCTAAAGGTACAAACCGGCCAGAAGAAACTGCAAATTATCTGAGGACCAAAGCAACACAAATAAGGATTGATCTTACGCTCGCCCCTGGTGCTCCATCCAATTTGGGTTTAATCCTGTTTGTTGTGGCTTTAGAAGAGGCTGCTGCTTTTGTGCTGCACATCATTCTGAAGGCTCTGTAAGCCAAAGCGATCTGAGCCTGACTATCAGTCTACTGCTGGGTGTGTTCAGAACCACCCAAACCAGTGGGACCCCCCACAATCTCGCATAACTGGTAGTCCTGTGATCGCACGGCTAGAAGACGGACTGAGAGGCAAAATCCATTTTGTACAATAAGAAGTACAATCTCTTCTGCCATATGGATTACAACGAATGATACAAATCCCACATAAAAGGAGTATCAACTCTATATATAGGGAAACCAAGGATCTGTGGGAGAAAGGGGGGCGTTGAATAGATATCACATAGAAGCGTTGCAGCTCTGAACATTTTCAGGCTGACAGTAGTGCAGATTATAGCTGACCCCTAAAGTACCTTTGCTACGTGGGTCACAGGCTCAACCAGGTGAGCGGCATCCACAGTCTCTAGTGGGATGGTCTTTAACCTGCCCTCCCCCTCTGTTATGACGGTTTGTGCTGATAAATAGTGCAACTAAAGGTCGGGTGCATTTCCCGCTGGCGCAAGTTTTATCAGGGGAGCCACCTGACCTGCGATGTGTGTTTTCTGCAGTGTAATTGCATCTAGTGTGCCATGTGCGAGAAAGGCCAATGCCAGACTCCATGAACTGTCTGAAGTTCTCAAGGTAAAATTACAGCAAATTTTACTGCAAGAACAAAACCAAAAAGTATATCCTGTGAAACAAAACCAACAAGGAACCAGACCAGCTGAAATGTTCACCACTATGTGGACTGTTACTCGCTCAGGAATCCGACCGGTGCGAGACTGAAGAACAAGCCACGGTGACCTATGAGCCCAGATTATGTTGAAGCATTTTTAATGGCTTCAAATCAAATGAAGCTTTGATTGACGTGGAATTTCTTTTACGGTTAACTTGTAAAGCCTGACAGTCTGGTTGACTACATGTCCTGATTCATTGTTTTTGAGAGTTGAGCAATATCGCCAACGGAGGTTACGTGGTGGGTCCGTGTCCATAATGCTGGGATATCCAGTGTGCACAATCATACTTTGGCTTTCTAATGTTACTGGGAGAATTGGGCCTGCAGTGCTACATGTCTGGTCTGAGAAAAGATTTGTTATTAAAGAAACCTGTGCTGTTGGTGGCCGTGTCTCAGATAAAGTGGCCTTGTCATTCCGAATGCTCGGTTTGAATGCCGTACGGACCTGACACAAAGAGAGAAACTACCAAAACAGGGTAAGAATGGTGTTTAGGAAGTGTTTAGAAAGGGCACAGATTAATTCCAAGGAAGGCGCAGAGACAGACTACGAATAGCTCTCCACGCACTCTCAGGCCAGACAGTGTCCATCGGTTGAACAGGGACCTTTGAATGAAAGCCACAGAGGCAGAGCTGAGCGAGACACTGCTCTCTCTGTTTAGTTCTCGAGACTCTGGCAGGAAACGCGCTGATTTGGAAGGCAGACGATAAGATGCAGTGAACCTCCTTCATTCATTCGGGCTCTGTGTGCCACGAGCTGGAACAGAAACGGCCGTAAATAGTTCGACCGCGCAGTTTTTCAAGGTTGGCGCACAGATGGAGATTTTCAGTTTGAACTTCCTGAGAGCCTGAGAGTGTTTTGTGTTGACATTTATTATCCTGAAAACGGGATTATTAAATGAAAAACTGACAAGGAATCATTTGTCTGTGTGAAGCCTGTGAGACCACAGGGTGAAAGCGGAGTTTAGTTCTTGCTTTTCTGATTGACATCTCTGAAGAGTGATGTTGTCCTGAACGTGAGTTTGTTTCAGATTCAGAAACAGCTGTAACTGTAATTCTGTCATCGATAAATGATTCAGTGTGAGGCTTCAGAACAGGCCCTGCCTAACCTTTGGTTGATGTCCATCTGTTAAGGCCTATTTACAATTATAAATAGATATATTTAAGTATGAAAAGTGTTTGTGTTATTCTCATGTTCTCCATTCCCCGCCTATCCTCACCTTTTTTCTCAATATCTCCCTCTGATACATCTTTGTCTCTCACCTTCTGCTCTTGTCTCCTAAACCCAGGGGTGTGGAACCCTACGACCCCCCAACCACAGTCCTCGTCCAGAGAAACGAGCCCCAGGGTGTATCCACTATACTCAGCAGCACTGACTTCTTCCAGAGTGAACAGAACCGCAGACTGATCCTGGAGCAGGTGGACAGCTTCCAGCTCCGAGACAAGTACATGTTTGCCACCACCACACGGGTAAGGAGACCATTGTGTTCCAGTGATTGGTAACTGGTTTGTTAGTGGACAGAGAAGCGATAGCAGTTTGATATTTAAAATAACAATAAAAACCAGATGAAAGTATAGCTCAGCAAACGTCATCATATAATCCAGGTAACTGTCCTCCATTTGTAAGCTAGCCTTACTGCTACTAATGGATCCTATACTCGTTTGGTTTGGCAGGAAACGTGCTCCACAGAAGGTCTGGCTAACTGACCACATTCTGATTTGCATTTGTCGTATTCATAGCAAATGTATAAGACAGAACAGAATCTCCAGGTTCTGAGACCAGAACTATAACTCTACAATGAAACAAGTTCAGAAAACCCAATGTGTCCAAATTAATATAACAAAAGGAACGGCAGTGAAACCATGACCAAACGTAATAATGGGGTGGATTGCCCTTTAGAAGCATAGACCTGCCTGTACCAGGTCAGTTGTGCCTGAATCTTTACGTACAAATGAGTTGGTCAGGGCTGACACATGAGCAAACACGGCGTTTTCCAGGGCACATAAAAGGTTTTGAATCTGTGCATACAGATTGCCACCGTGTCCCTCCTTGGGCTCACCGTGGGGACAATATGTTAGAGCGGCAGCAGGCGGGAGCTCTGTGATCCTCAGGTATTGCTGCCAACCTTTTAAGATGGTACAGCTAAAAACAGCCATACTGTTTCCTGCCACCACCTTATCCTTTCTCAGTCAGGTCTGGGCACAGCACAACTTTAAAAGAGTTGGCTGGTGTACGTCTTTCAGGCTGGACAGAGCCAGGCTAGCTGCTCCACCTGTTTCCAGGCTTCATGCTGTTTAGAAAACAGTTGATCATTTGCTGTAGTGTTCCACCAAGGAGTCATTTTACAATACAGAAGCTTCTGGTTCTAGCTTAAGCTTGAGACCTTCCCCGAGGATTCTGGGTGTTTTTAACAGCCTGAAGTGTGATTTTGTCATTTATGCACCACTGCCCTGCTTCCTGACAGGTACCCAGACACAGACTCCTTATAAGAAAAAGAATTATTGATGCTTCAGGTTTTATTTTGATAGCAACACCATTAAAGAGGAAGCAAGCTAAGGTTAGCCTGTTAGCTGCTGTGCTAGGTAGCTAGTGGCTTGATTGGGTTAGCAGGAAAGCTAACCTTACCTTAAACCAGTGGTTCCCAAACTTTTTTTGCTAGGCCCCCCTTTGTTTCACAAGGAAAATGTTCGCACCCCCCCACCACGCAAACACATCCTCCAACCACACACGCCCATATTTTGCTCCATTGCTGTTTATTTCACACCTCAAACTTATTGTAAACAATTAAGCAAATAAAAGTAAACTGCAATAAATTACAGGTAGTAATAGAATAAACTACTAACTCTTTTACGCTACGTCCGCACCTACACGGGTATTTTTGAACACGCAGCTGTTTCGTCCACGTAGACGGCGTTTCGAATCATCGAAAACTGAGATTTTTTTAAAACTCCTTTTTTGCGTTTATGTGTGGACGAGGAATACAGAGTTCGTTACGCAGCGTCAAAGGTATGTGCCTTTATTCACGTCACGCTGTGGCCACGTTATTGTTTACATGAGATGAATTGCAGAATGATAGAGACGAAATGCTGTTAATCTGACTGTCTGCAGGTTTTACACACAGTTACTGTCCCTCCATTTACAAAGGCAGAGGCGTCACAGTGTCATTATTTTACATGTAGTTTTTTTCCCTGTGTAATAATATTCAAAATTGCATCAATACATTTTTAAAAAATGCCTCTCTGTGCAAAATGGGTTTAAAAACATAAACAGCTGTGGGATCCTGTTTGTCCGTGATTTGAACCGGGGAACAAATCGTGGCAGGATCAGCCTGATGTTATTTGTATCCCGCTGTAACTTTACTGTATAAAGAGCAAACATCTCCAAAATGTCAGGAGTAGTGAGTCATTACAAAAAGTGTTTGTGAACTAAAAATCAAGAATGTGGGATCCTGTTTGTCCGTGGTTTAAACAGCCCAGCACGGCTCCCGACAGGGAAAACCAATCCTGCAGGGAGACCTACCTCCGCACCTGCGCAGGTGGAGCCAAAGGGCAGATTTGCTTCACCATATTTTCTAGTCTTTGGCTCAGAATGAAGTTGGTTTGGAAAGGCGCCCCGTGCTAGCAGTGTCCAAGCGTTTTGTTTTTTTCCCCCCTTTTCATCCTGTGCCCCCCCCCCCCCCCCCCCCCCCCCCCCCGCCATGGCTCTGGCTGGTTACAGGTCAGAGGTCAAGTTTTCTGAAAACTTATGAATGCAATAAATTTAGAACAAGGTGATGCAGGATTTTGAAATTCATACCATAAGTAGATCTACATCAGTATTTTTTCTTTACTCTAATCAAGAATAAGACAGGTCCCATGTTATAAGCTGGCTAGTATGATGTAGAGTATGTCAGTAACTGTACAGCACAGAGTATATACAACAATGTTGCCTCATTACTACTGCACACAGAGGGCTGTCGGTCTCTTTAATAACGATGCTTTAAACAAGTTAGGCAGAGAACCGATACTTACGGTGATCGGTTAATTATCAAGCCTTTTAGCATAGGTGAGTCACTCCCCTAAATCACACAGTGAGTCTGTTTGACTCCCTTCTTCTCACGTGTCATACTGAGCCACCTCATTTTGAAGAGGCCGGATACCAACTCGGCTTGGGCGTGAAACGATTTCCTAACTCAGTCGCTGGGTGGCTTGGTCCCATCCCGGCTCACACCGGACAAAAAAATGACGTACCCTGGAGAGATCCCTGTTCATTACAGGGCTAACACAGAGACAGTCCACTATAGTCACAGTTACCCTGTGGACAGTACGGTTTATACTCGTACGCACGTCTGTGGACTGTGGGAGGAAGCCAGAGTACCTGCAGAACATGCAAACGAAGAGAGAACCCAGAACCTTGTGGTAGTTTTAGTGAGAAGCTTCTGAGTGAAATAACACTGCTACTACTACTGATAATGATAATAAATAATTAAAAGTTTGCAGTCTCCTGAGAGATACATGAATGACATATCTCTAATTTAAAGACCTTCATCCCACATTGACAGCACATAGTATGCACATCTGCCTTTGTGGTAGTGATGACATAAATGCTAAGATCTTGTTACCCTTTGTCTACATTTTGGATCATTTGTATTGATTAAAGCACGTCTCTGTACTTGTCAGAGCATAGTTGAAAGAAAAGGAGGAAATGATGCCTCAGTGTGTGCAGGAAATGTGCACCAGTCATTTAACACTGTAAGAACCACAGACTACACTAATCACTCATCTATAAATATCCAATAACAACTAACATCTAAATCTATCTATGCAAGCTACACTAGGCAGATGTGCATCAGCTGCAGGTAGCTGCTGCAGTACTTGTTCAGCACCTGCATACAGTTGTTGCAGCATAATGAGCACTAAGCAGCCAGTTTCCCAGCTCAGCATAACGACACGCTGTCGATCAATATTTGGCTGTGGGTGCATGTGAAGCGCAGTATGTTTGTCATTGTTCACTCCAGTGTTGGTGTAGTGGAAGCCTTGGTGACAGATAGCAGAGCAGATGGTGAACATGATCTGGAGTTTCGCAGCCTGCCTCTAACAGACTGGCTTTGTCCCGAGTCGTCTTCGTGGGCTGACGGCAGCCTGTAGCTGCAGTGTTCAGATAACTGTTGATTGTCAAAGGAGGTCGGCATGAAGGATTTCAGATGGTTCATCACACTGAGCTCATAGCTGCACCCCAGAGTTACACTGCTGCTGTAATTCGGTGCCGACATGTTTTAAGTGTTCTGATGTGTAATCTCACTTCTGCGTGCTCATTGTCAGTTGATGCAGCGGTGAGCATGAATCGGTCTTGTGGGCAGCTGTCCGCAGGTTTCTGCTATTAAAATTAATGATTGGTTGAGAATGAAACGATCTTAGCGACGCAGTCTGTCGGTGTCTTGTGTTATTACAGATGCAGCTGATGCAGATTATAGGTGATCAAAGACAGCAGCGTGGAGTCCCTTTATTAATTCCCCGTGGCCAACACGGTCAAAACTAATGATTAATGCTTATTCCTAATTACTGATGTGGTCCAATTAGGGCCAGGGGTTAACCTCAAACACTGTTGTGGTTTATTTACTGTTCTGAATGGGAAACAGGAGTTTGGGGAAAAGCCACGCACGTGATTTTCTTCACAAAAATTGCCCCAATTACTCTTTTTAACCTAAACTACTAAATAAAACTTGTGGCTGCCACTGAAAAAGATCTGCACCACTGCTGATTTTTAAAAAGAAGTTAGTGCTTTAAACACTTTACAGACGCTGTGTCACTCGTTTTCACTTTTGATCTTATGCAGATCGCACAGACGCAGGGTTTCGAGGATGAACTCTGACGCACGATGTGAAACATCTTTGCATGTAACCAACAAATCAGACGAGGAAGTCAGGGTTGCAGATGGCTGTGTTGTCTGAAGCATTAGTGGTCACACAGCAAGTCAACAAGTGACAACAACAGATGCCTCATTTGAACTAGTTTTAACAGCGTCTCCCCATCTGACAAAAGAAATTATATTAAATCTAAAAAATGTTTCAGATCGGAGAACAAAGTTTTCTCAAATGAGTCTGTGACCCGACTCTGATCCATGTGGGATTTGCTGACATGGAAAAGATAAGAAAGCCTTTGAGGACAACAGGCCAAAATAGTTGGAGTGCTAGTAGGGCGTGTTTGCTGAAGTATGATGTTCATGATGTTCTCGACCACGTGCCTGATATCCTTCCTGATAAGCTCAGGTGTGTTTGACAGTTCAGAGGTGTGACGTCACGATCATGAGTTAGGCACAGTGGTTAGCGCTGTTGCTTCACAGTCCAAAGACGTGCAGCGAGTGGGCTAAGATCAGGTGGTGATAATAAATTGTCCACAGGTGTGAGTGTGAATAGTCGTCCGTGTTAGCCCTGGGACAGACTGGCGACTGGTCATGGTAATAATTAATAAACTATTTGCTTTTGTTGGAAAAATCTTTGAAACAACTCTACAACCCAGCTGTTTTATGGAATTAAAGCAGTGTTTGTTCCTTCTAACCAGATATCACACACCAACTCTCAGCAGCACAGTGGGCTGTGTTGTTGTGATTGAACTGTCTGTGACCTCCCTCCTCTCCAAGCTCTGTATCTGACATCTGACCTCCAGAGCTGATGGGACCTGTCAGATAGACTAGCACTGGTCTGAGTACAGCCACTACCCCGGGGGATAATGTGGATGGAGGAGATACAGAGTAATCCATCACAAAGCATCAGCTCTATTCGCCCTCGCTGCTAGCATCTGAAATCTTCCGCCTATAAAAAGGGCCGCCCTTTGGGTCTCGTCTCAGTTACTTTCTCTCCTTGTCTCTCTTTTTCTGGGACTAATAGGATTAAATTAATTGAATATCACAAGTGCTTTGGGCAGTACCAAGCTGCTTTAGCTAACTGAAGAAGCAGAAATGGAGGGTTTTATTTAACAATGGGGATCCTGAGCAAAAGAGCGCTAATCAGACCTTAGAGCCCTCAGCCTTTGCTCCCATTGAGCAGAGCCATGGAAGATAACTGCTTTAGCAGATGTAACTGCAGTACCGATAAGGCCCGCGGTTATCTGGTCACCATAGTGCTACTCGTTCAGTTCACAGGTTCTGTTCAAAGACTGGAACGAAAGAGAGAGGAAACAGGAAGAGGAGCCTGGTGGAGGAATGATGCCAGTCTGCTCGTGGTAGCTGGGACTGTTGAAATCTTCAGCTCATATTCAGTGTAATCGCTACAGGAACTTCACAGAAGAGATGAGCTGCTGTTCAGATCTGTGTTTCAGTCTTAAATGTTACCTCTGAATATACTGGCATTACTCATGTTTAGTGTCTGCACATTAGTCCGTACCCTTCATCTCCATACGTCGTATCAGTTTATTTTATTTGGCTTTCAGTTTGACAGTGTGGAGAGCCGTCAAGCGAAAGCCAGCTAATCAAATCTGTTATGCTTTTCTTTTCACTCTCTGTCGTGTGCAGTTGTTACAGTGGCTGACACGGAGTGATTGATATCAGTGTATATTTACAAATGACCCCAACGAACCAAAAGCTCAGACTGCTCTGTTTCAGGCTGGTCTGTCTACCCTTGTCTCTGTATGATGGCACAGAGTAGATATTGGTCTCCTCAGGTACGTATCTCAGGCTGTGAGCACACAAGCCCCGCCCACCTGTTCAAAAATACTGTACGGGGGAGGGGGAGCCAATCAGGAGGAAGTTAGCTTGAAGGGAAGTAGCTAAAGCAGCTTGTTCCAAACGTTTTACATGGGCGGCTACACCAAGGCGACATAAATACGGATTAATCCAGTCGTGCGTCATATGAAGTTACAGTAAACAAAGAGCTGGATTTCCTTGTTGCTGGACAGCAGCCTGCAGTCAGCTGTTATAGTTGTCAACAAGTGTCACGCAGATCAATCCCAGCCTGTTGTTCTTTGAGTCTCTCCTCCAGATTTCATGGTCTTCTGGCAGAGACCTTAGTCTTCATCATCCCAGTTGGTTTCAGGTCAGGACTTTGTGCAGACCAGTCAACAGCTCCCATTTTGATCTTCTGTTGGTAGTTTTTTACCAGGATGTTTTGGATTGTTGCCACATTGAAAGACAAAGCAGCCACTCAGGCCCAGTTGTCCATAAGGTTTTCTTTCCAAATCTGCACACATGCTCCTTTCCTGGTGATTCTTTCCACCTTGACAAGATTCCTAGTTCCAGATCCACTGAAGCACCACACTGTAATACTCCCACCACCGTGTGGGGAGGGTCTTCTTTGGGTTATACACCTCTCCCTTCTTTCTCCAAAAATAAGCAGTAAAAAAACTCTAGTGTAGTCACCTAACCAAGCAATGTGCTTCCAGTGTCCATGATCTTTCTCCAGCTTGTCCTTAGCATACTTCAGCCTGGCTTGAAAGTGTCTCTGCTGCAGAAGTGGAGTTTTTCTCCATCTGTAACCATCAGTCTGTGTCTCTGTGATTGTTTTCTTTGAGACTATAATTTCCTGCCTTGGCTAAGTCAGTCATCAGGGTCTTTCAACACATTTCACCAGAAATTTGAATTCTTTCACTTCCTTGTTTTATATACTGAGCGGCTTGCTTTGAGTTTGTTGATGACGCGTCTCGTCCAGTTCTTGCTTTGTGAGCATCATCATTTCTTTTGTTTTTGGCAGGTTGTACCAAAGGACAGCTCAAGTTTTAATATCGTGTAAACTGGGAAAAAACATCAGTTTTATCTTTATTATCCAAGCGTAGAGCATTACATAGCACATAACTGCACAGGGGCTAATAATATTGTTTTTATTCTTTCTGGCATAATTCTGTTATTTTGTCCACATTACGATTTCTAAAGAAACCTGGTAACCCTTCATGCTATGTTAAAAATCCCTTGCTGTGTTAAAAAAGCACTGGTTTTTGATTTCACAGGGGATAAACAGTATTGTCCAGCTGTACATAGATGATGTTGATATGAAATAAACACTAATTGTTGCACTTGTTGTTGTTGCTCAGATCTCTCTCATCTTTTTTAAAATGCTATACACACAGATGTTTTCATGCATTTGCATTAAAAAGGACGGAAACACTTAAAACCATCTCGATCAGAGAATTTGCAGATATAAAAGGAGAAACATGCTGGCGTTACACTGTGTAACTCTGTAACGGCAAAGCAGCAAAGTTTTTGGTCGCCTTCGTGCACAGCGTTCGGGAGAAACAAACAGAAGGCTTCCTGCCTCCGAGGATTTACTCGTGACATTTCCAGCTCGTTTCACAGCCAGTGCAGGTGCTTTCATTATAATCAAATGGCAGCCTTAAAACAACAACGAAAAACGCAACAGTGAACATGTGCTCTATCTCTCTGATCTAGTCTTTAACAAACGTCACCTTGTGGCTGTTTTCTCAAACAGGAAGTACGAGGACATGTTAGGGCTGCACTTGAGTGTTATTTTTAGAGAAGTTCATGAAAAAAACTGTGAGATTTAACATAAACACTGTAACTTAACTGAGACTCAGACACATGTTTTCAGCATCTGGGATTTCTTTAATACCAGAAGGTAGTTTCTGATGACGGGGAGATTCTGAGGGTATCGCTTCATCAAGGTCAGGCTCACATGACCTGAATATATATAGTGTCAGTAGATTGCTTTGCATCAACTTTGCCCATTTATTTATTTATAATAACATTGTCCGTGTAGACTGTCCTGGATCAAAGGATCCTGTCCTCTGCTACTTTATTTAACCTCTGTTAATATTTCACAACGATACCGTAACATTTCAAATGTAAAAGTGATCATAAGGTAAACGCACTGTGACCTCACAAACACCTACATCAGTGCAGTTTTGGATGGTATTTAGCTGACAGCATTTTAATGTTGGTTTTATAATTATTGACAGTTAATAAAGAATATAAAAGCAATTATATTCGGGCTAACACATTAATAGACAAGACTATTGGTCTGTTATTATTAACAGCAGCTGATTAAAATGGATTTGAAGGCGGGTGAATATCTCACTAGCTAAAAAGTCGGGTAAAGCATGAGAACTGCTGAGTATCTGTACATGATGGATTGTTGGTTTTCTGAAGTTACAAAAATTGTTGGTCCCCCTTTGTTGACCCAACAAGCTCATAGCTGGGTAGCATACCCACTGTAGATGGACACAGTCGAGTCCTTGTGTTGTGTAGAGGACCCAGAATTGAGCCCTGTGGAACTCCGCCACCATCCTTAAAACACACCATTACACATGTGGCACAAGGATAGAGTTCTTGTGAGTTTTTGGCTTTTTTTGGATAACATTTTAGTCTTCCTGTATGTCACAGTTGATTCTTCTGGTAGACTGTGTTCCATTTCACACTGTCCTAGTGTCTGCCATCCGACATCCGAGTTGATCTCAGGTCCAAGAATCTCTCGTTTCAGGGATCTGAGAGACCAGGAACAGCGTGTAATGCAAAGCTTGCTGACAGCTGCTGTTGGAGGGGAATATGTGGTTGCAGTGGAAAAATATATAGTTACATGTGAAAATACGTTCTACAGTCCAATTTTCCTCTTGACTCACAAAGTAACCTGACATTAAAACTGTGATTACACGGAGTGTGAAGAAGGAAACTAATTCATTTCCAAACCCACAATTGAAACAAAAATCTAAGTTTTGATGGACTGGAATCATTTATTTACATATTATTATTATTATAATTGATAGATGCACACATTTTTGTTGTTCTAGCTGCAGACAAAGCCAGGCTTCCTGCTACTTGTATCTTCATGCTGAGCTAAATTGAGTATTTAGCTCTTACATTAGAAAATGTTATATTGTAAGCTTATATTTTATGATTCTCATGTCATTTCCAGCTTAAGAACATTAAGCTAGGCTGCAGTTATCTGTCATTTGGTAACATGGTGTGATGAGTCATTCAGTGTTTATTGCCCCCAAAAACATGTCAGAGGTTCTCCTCCCGTTCCTGTTGGTACAAATCTAGGATTGACTCTTTTCGTGTAGCATGACGTGGATTCTGACAGTCCAGACAAAATGAATATTGGATGTGCAGCTCTGCTCTTTAAATTCCATCCTGACTTCTTTGTTCAGTCTTTATTGCTTTCTAAAGCTGAGCTCCTGCTCGCTCCTGCTCGCTCCTCTCTCCCACTATTCTTCTCTTCAACTCCAGAATCTTTTTTTCCCTCCCTCTCTTACTGCAGTTACCTCATTTCACTATTCTTTTAAAACCTTCTTTCTCTAGAGGACGTTGTTCTTATAGCCGGGTGGTCCAGCCTAATCAGAAATAATATAACGAAGCTGCTTGGCTCTCCGCAAACTTGAACTGCATCCAACAGCAAACTGAATTTCCAGCCAGGAGAGCGGAGGGTGAGACGGGAAAGGTACAGAGTACATGAGCTGTGGAGACAATGAAATTAGGAGTACAGAGTGGAACGTTAATAGGCACAGAGGGCTGGGTTATTAACAGAAAGGAAAACATCTCTGAGCGTAGACTAGAGCAAACAGGAGATCATTCTGTTTGCTACCACAGGAAAAACAAAGCAGGATCTGTATTCCCTGGAAGAACAAAGATATCGTCAGGTATCAAGGGACAGTTGATTTGGTGAACATAGAACAGGAAACCTGAGATAGTCGGGAAAGGATGGCAGAAAAAGTGTCACTGTGAAGAAATGTATATTGTAGATTTTGAATAGGACATCTGCACTGACGTCCAGAAGCGTCCTGTCAGTGCTGTGTTTGGAGCAGCAGCCCATACTGGAGTCCTAATATTGTACAGATGTTAGTGGAGTCATTTACAGAAGGCCTGAGGTGCACATTACTAACACAGTGATATTATTTTGAAAAATATGAAATATGAGTGCAGCCAGTAGTTTTATGTGGGATGTAAAATATGCTGTTTGTCCGTCCATGAAGTTATTTTCTCCTTTCAGACGGACGAGAAATCGCTGAAAGAAAGATCCTGATTTCTCTGTGCGACTCCTAAAAAAGGCCAAATCGATAACAAACCAACTGTGACAACAGGAGTCAGGACAATTACACTTCAATCCAGTGTGCGTGAGTGTGTGAGTGTGTTCACACACACACACACACGGTCATGACAGTGAAGATGTGCTCTTGGAGTCTGAGAGACTTTTTAATTCAGCTCGTTTTAATGATTTGTCTCTCAGCTGTTGAGCTCTGTACCGCGGGGGTGTCACAGCAGCAAAACATTATCAGGACAGTCCACATAGTCTCTTCTCCTAATTTCAGGTCATTTTCACGGCCTTGCCCACACACGGCACTTGTGCAAAATAAATAGTCCAGAGTTCCACGGGGTCTGAAGAGCCTCTTCGGTTCATCTCAGTCTTCCAAAAGCCGTCAAAGCTTTTTACATTTGTTCTGTTGGGATTTCATCATGAAGTTCTACGTTAGAATGAAGCCTGTGTGCCAACTCCAAGCTGTAGCTGCCGAGAAACTAAATCTGAGGAGAGGTTGAGTGATTTGTTTTGTATCTATGTCCAGAAACTGTTGGGAAGCCACGAACCATCATCTGTTCAGCTCTGGGTGTCCTACAACCGCCAGCCAATGAAAGCAGCCCAGTTTATGACCCGCCATCCAATCACAGTGAGTGTTTTTTCTTGTGTTCAGAAGTGCTTTACCCAACACATTTGTCCGTGAGAAAGCAAAGGTACAGTCCCGTCAGATGGTCTTAAATCAGTCTCGTAGTACAAAGCACACAGCGAATACTGAGGACTGCAGAAGCCAATGTGTCGTTTCCAAACGTGCAGTTCTTCAAATGGCCACTGGAGGCCGATGCCAAAAGTGAAACCTTAGCCAAGAAGCTAACATGTTTACAGGTTGGTAGAAAAAACATTTAGTTCTCTTTAGCTAATTTCCCAATTTATAAGAAGTGTACAGGCTTTATCATTTTGTAAACTCGCTCAAATATTTGTCATGCTTAAATTATGGGAGTGGTTGATTTAACCGACTAGTGTGCTGGAACACGAAGCTGCTTGGACTCAACTCGTAACTTTGAACCGTATTTGTAGTGCTGGAACATTTTAAACTGATAAATAACACAACTCACTGTTTGTTTCACAGGTTTTTGATTGAACTTAGTTAACCTGACACAGTTTGTAGAAACAGCTGTTAACTAATAACTAGGAACTTCAAAAACCAACACGTTGGGAACCAAAATCTTTTTGCTGAGGCTTCAACACATGCATCCTGAAACTATGTGTGATGTCATGGTAGCTACAGCTTTTATATAAAGTCTGTGGTGCAGAGTGTTTATGCTGTTACTGCTGATGGTGTCAGTTTGAACAAACATAAGGATATTCTTTATTTATTCATGAAATGTTTTATTGTCAGACCTTTGGTTAAATAACTGTACAGTATTGCTGCAGAGAGTACCTGAATAAGTATTGACTTTCACTCGGTGTGTGTTCACAGCTATAAACAGGGTTTGCTAAGAAAGCAGCTTCAGCTCTGTCATTTTAAACAGGATGTGTGATCTGCGCTCCCGGTTGCAGCTACATTCATGCAGCCTTTGATGCTGATTCATGCATACTTGCATATCTGATCCATCAGAGAGCCATGTGACCGGTTACTCAAAGGCCTCAGGCTGTAAGCACAAAACTTTGAAACTGACTCATTAAGGTGAAACTCCTGGAAATAAAGACGTCCAAGGTGTAATATAAGACTAAATGTGTGTTCTCAGCATATGTGTGAGGAGCACACACAGACAGCAACAGCAATAAAAACATGGAAACATAACAGCGGAACATTCGTTGTTCCCATTTCTAAAAAAACATTACACAACACGTTCCCATTTCAGAGCATCGAGTCTAATCGGACTTTTAAGCCGGTGAACTATAGATGACCCCCCCTCTCCCCCCCGACCCCCCCACAGGAGTACTACATAGCAGATGCATCTGAGGACCAAGTGTTCGTGTGTGTGAACCACTTGAACAACGTCACACACCTCTACATCTCAGACACACAGGGTCTCGCCTTCTCTCTGTCGCTGGAGAACGTGCTGTATTACAGTCCTGAGAGCTCTGGCAGCAACACACTCATCAGGTACTGCACACACACACACACACACACACACACACACACACACACACACACACACACACACACACACACACACACACACACCTACCTGTTTGGATACAAAAGGGCAAACCTCTCGTTAACAGATTGTCAGGCTAACTAAAAACACATAATCCAGTTTCAATAAAAATCCTTTGGTGAGGGCACTGCAGTGGATTTGGAACATACTGAGATCTGTTCAGTCCCTGCTGGGTCCATATATGAACCATGTGTTGGGCACTGCACAAGTACAAAGAGTGTGTGGACAGCATGAGGGATAAACTTGCCATAGCCAGGTGTGCAGAATCATATCCAGACTGATGTAAGTAGACTCAAAGTTGTAACTGGGCCTCTACAAGGTGCTAATGTAATGGTCTGAATGGGTTTGCTCACCATTGTAGGTGCTTGGGTCCCACAGCCGAATGTGTCTGGAACACCTTCATCCAGCCTGCCTCCTTACAGGCGTCTGGACCGTCTCAGCTGGCTCTTTGCTTTTAATGCTTTAGTGATTTTTCCCCTTTTCCTTTAGATAAGTAAATGAGCAGATCACATGATGAACCAAATTGTACCAGCAGATAAAAATGACTGCAGTCTGTACCTGCAGGACAAATCGAGCACTATCTGCAGCCTTGCCAGTAATTGAGTTGTTCCCATAGAAACCACAGCAACTGACAGGAAGGCCTCTTGCTGTCTTTACAAATGCTTGGTAACAGTATAGGTTTTGCAAACACTTGAAAGCAGTACGTCCTTTTCTAATAGTGCATTCAACTGATAGCTGTAGTCATTGTTTGCCTTCTACATAATCACGAGGACGATCTGGTGTTAGTTTTGCAGAGGCAGTCCCAGTGTTGGCTTAGCTTCCTGCCAAAGCTGATTGTTTCTGTTTATCCAACAGCGTCTGCTGTTAACACTTCTCTGTCTTCTGTTTCTCATGACTCATTCTGAAACAAAGCATCAGACTGTGAGTTTCATGCTTCCTGTTTACCTCTCTGCTGTGTGTAAAAGTTGCCTCATGTTCTACGTTTGAACAACTTGATGATATTACTTTCTGTGCTTCTGTGGTTCTGACTGAAATCATCTTTAAAGGGTCCAAAGCGTGGTCCTGGGATTGGGTGTTAGGAGGACTGGTAGGCTAAAGTGTGCAAAAGTTACAGTTAGGAAAAACAAACTGACAGCAGTGTTCAGTGGACAGGGTGGGAGTGCAAACCAGAGCTCTATCATTGAAGTAAAATAATGAAAATATGATCACGTTGAATAAAAACACAATTCCTTCCTTCCTTTTAAATATTGTAAATAATTTGTATTGTTGTATTGTAGAAATAGATAATTACCTTGACATTAAATATTACAGAATCACCTCAGATGTTCCTCTCTGACCCTGCCACCATGTTCGCGTTTGCTGCGCAGGTATTTTGCCAATGAGCCGTTTGCAGACTTGCACCGTGTGGAGGGGCTGAGGGGCGTCTACATCGCCACGCTCATCAACGGCTCTGTGAGCGAGGACAACATGCGATCTGTCATCACGTTCGACAAAGGAGGGACGTGGGAGTTGCTTCAGTCGCCTGCTACCGACAGCCTGGGCGGAACCATAGACTGCCAGGTACGCCAAGTTTAACTTATTGCTTTCAGTTGTTTCTTTCCCACAGAAGCACGAAACATAAACTTCTATTACTTCATCAGATTTCCATTTGATGGATTGATTAGTTGCCACTAATAGTCCTACATTACTTTGTTGTCTGACTAACAGAACCAATAAGCTCAAATCTGCTGGAACTTTTTGTGTTCATAATTTCTCCACTTTTCTCTCGCTCTCCAACACCACAGCTCCAAACCATGACAGAGCTGATGGCTGTAGACGTCCTCTGTATGTCTTGATAATGATTTGAACTAAAAATTTGACCTGATGCAACAAAATTATTTTTCTCAGTCCAATTCGTTTCCCAAGTTAGACAAAATCTCACATTTGTAAACCAAGAAAGCTGAAGCTGGACGTTGCATCTTCAGTGTTTTGTTACTCACCCAAGTGGCTTCTTCAGTCCAGAACTATCTGAAGCTAGTACATGAGAGCAAACTGCAGGAACAGCTTGAAGTCTCTGGGATCTCCTTACCTGAATGACTGAGCATCCAGTTACTGCTGCCTAAAATCAGCAAACACAAGTTTGTATCACATCTCATGTTAGCTGGTGAAACAGTTTGGTGGGTTAGCCAACTAAAATTTCCACTCACACTTGATTTCAGTATTGACACGTTTGCAAACAAGAAGATTAACCAGCTAGTTATCATATATTTTGCATGAATTTGCCGATTGTTAGTTCTTAATATTAGTTAATAAAGCAATTTGAAAAAGGCCAGTTAAGCTACCAGGTCAGCCCTGGGAGTTAGCTAACCCCTAAACACTTGCTTGGTGAGCTAAACTGGAATTTGTTCTCTCCCCAACCAATCACAGCAGATGGCCCCGCCCCTCCCTGAGCCTGGTTCTGCCGGAGGTTTCTTCCTGTTAAAAGGGAGTTTTTCCTTCCCACTGTCGCCAAAGTGCTGCTCATAGGGGGTCATATGATTGTTGGGTTTGTCTCTGTATCTATTATTGTAGGGTCTACTGTGCAATATAAAGCGCCTTGAGGTTACTGTTGTTGTGATTTAGCGCTGTATAAATAAAACTGAATTGAATCGTTCGTGTTAGCAGGCATACTAGTGTTAGCTAAGTTTAACCACGAGCAGGAATCTTAGGGTAAGATTCAATGACCCAATGTGAACTGCTGATGTCGCAGAAAAGCTCAAATCGGGTAGATATGAATCCTGTGAATTGAACAGCTAAGTGTCATCTAACTTTTCTCTCGTCTGCTTTTCCCTCGTAGCTCAGTAAAGGTTGCTCCCTTCACCTGGCTCAGCGCTGGAGCCAGTTGTTTAACATCCAGCTAAGAAGAATACCCATTTTATCCAAGGATTCTGCACCTGGACTTATTATGGCCACAGGTGGGATAACACGGAATAAAAGTTTTTCTTGGATTTCATCGATTCCTCATTATGAATAGATTTCTTTCCCCCAGCTCATTCGACCTTCCTGTGTAGGACGCAGACTACAAGCAGTGAAGTCAAACATTGACAGATTTTAATGGGTCCAACACTTTTGTCTCACACTCAGTTTACAGATGGTGAACTTAAACTTTCAAACTCAAGTCAAATTATAGTTGCACTACTAGAAACCTCTGGGGTTGTTGTGAACAGGGAAGAAATGTCCCAGAGCTTTGACGAAAGCCTAAGAGCTAGATGAGGAGAGTTTCAGTGCCATCTGTTGGAGGATGGCTTGTTGTACTTTTCAGTAACTTCCTCTTGGTTTATGATAACACTGATTCAAATATCCAGTGCAAGGCAAACAAGTCTGTGATGTTTGAGATGCCTCTGTCTCTCTTAGTATGTGGCCACTTCCTGTATTGCTGAAAACACAGGAAATAGGATTGCACCTTGTGAGATATGTGTTAGAAACTTGCTTCATGCATCATTGTTGAAACATCTGTCCTGCTTCTCATTACAGTTACACAGTTGCAATTTAAATCTCAAAGACATAAATAATGTGAAAACTGTTACCACATGTTCAATTCTCATGAATTCCTCAGAGCGAAGTGGAAACAGTGTCAGTGCTGCAGACATTATGGCTGCAGTTTGAGTTGTCTCTGCCTCGTCACAGCTGGTCGAGAGCACTGATTTGTTGATACTCTGCAGTGTTTAGGAGACTGCAACCAGCCTGTCTCTTTAATTAAATTCTTATTAGATGATGGGCATGGAAAGAATGCAAGAAAAAGGGAGGGTGAGCGGAGGAGGAGGAAGGAGCGCTGCCAATTGCTGCCACCATGTGCTTCATTATCGCTCTCTTAGATAGATGGGCTAATTACTGCTGCAGCACCCGGCGGGCACTTGACGGGTCAAACACAGTCCTGAGTGCAGGGATGAACATGCACGACCACCACAGGAAACACTTTAGTTCCATGCAGTTTAACTTCTTATTTACAAAATATTAAATATCATTGATTAGTCTGTGCTGTGAGTATACACCAACATTAAAACCACCTCAGTGACATCGGGTACGTCTCTAAGCCCAAAGTCCTCACATGAAACCGTCGCAGTTTTCCTGGTTCGGAATCATGATGTTGGCAACAAATCCTTCAGTTGATGTAGATCGCACCTGGATCCCGCCTCCATCCGTCCTGTTTCACTGTCGAGGTTTCTCATTGTTTTGTTGTTGGCTTCCATTGGTGTCAGTTATGGTCGGTCTGTTATTGTCTTTGTAGTTCAATTTATTTAATACAAGAAAAGATATTGTAATGATATTTAAAATGCATGCAGGAACATTTACACAACACGTCTACAAAACACATCAGACTATCAAGAGAAACCAAAAGAACCAAAAAAACTGAGATAAAACACGATAATGTTTAGAAAAAGCATAAACTATCAAAGTAAACAGTCGACTTTTAAAACACGGACGAAACCATGAAAACCACAGACACCATATGAAAATTTAAATAAACCAAACAATGATAAAATCAAGATGAAACACAACACAACATAGAAATGTTGGCAAGTTTGAACTTTAAATGACAAAGTTGTGCATTCCTCTTTAAAATTATCGCGAAAGTCACCTTGTTTTTACAGTTAACACAGAAACATTGCAGCTGTACACAACCAAACACGCTGGCTACTGAAGAATATCTCATTTCCTTCCTTGGAAAACTCTCGGATCGTTTACCCTCTCTGCTGGGTACAGGGTGTTTTCGCTCTGCCAGGCGGGTGGGTGGTCATGCAGATTTGTGAGTTTGTGAGGTGAAATAGGACTTTGAAATTGACACCAGGTGTTCAAATCTTAGTGACCATGATGATGTCAGAGGCCAGGTTTTCTGAAAATCGTGTGACAACTCGCATAGGTGCGATTTAACTTGGACACCCGATGAATGCGATAACTCCAGAACAAGGCGATGTAGAATTTTCAAATCAATACCACAGGTGCAGCTAATAAAATTCTGAAGCTTTCCTGAACGTACGCAGACTCCTACCACAGGTGTAAGTGCTAAGAGGCTGACGAGTAGCTCTGACAGCAACAAGTATGTTTAAAGAATGAGTTGATGTTGAAGGCTGGTTTATTTAAGATATATTTTGTATCTTATCTCTGTTAACATGGTGTACAAGGAATGACTGTCCCACAGTAATTCCCGGGAATATTTGTTCCCTTTGATATTGGTAAGACCTCAACGCAGTGATTATGTGATGGATTTGTGCCGAACTGAAGTTCAAGACTGTATTTGTTTGGTGGCTTTCTTTAAGGCTTTTTAAAATAATGTTCACAAGAATTGCCGGTTCCCCTCGAGTATTGGCAACACAAACAACAAAGGCGATTGCTGAGAGATCACAGGGTTTTATTCCTGTGTCCTCCCGTCCATGTGAGGGGAACTCTTAGAGAGTCCAGGGTCAAAGGAGTGATGCTGGAGAACCTCCAAGGGTGTGACGCAATGGTCTGCAGCCAAGTCCAGTATCAATTTAATCAAGCTGACCAGCTGGTCCTGCTTTGCGGCCCTGTTAAAACCACCATTAGAAGGTGGGATTGAAATCCGTATTCAGTTGTTGCTGTCTTAAATCTCCAGCGGTTTTCATTGCAGTTGTGTTCTACGCAATAATAATCAGAGCTCATGCCAGGGTCCAGGCATAATCTGGTCTCCTACAGAGGTCAGGGTCAAAGAAGTGATGCTGGGGAACCTCCCGTCTCCGAGGAAAGCCTCTACCTCGTGGTGCTTTCACGCTAAAATAATAAAGTGCTCCAGCTTCTTGTACAGTCAAAGTCGAATAAAATAAATATATATATGCAATCTAAACAAAGGCATTAAAAATGACCTTTATTCTGTCTTTTTGAAAGGATTTGTGATGTTAATAGGATAAAATGAGTAATCTGCACTTTAATCACACATTGATTGGTTGATTTAGAACCCACTGTGTTTCTGTCGCAGACATCATGCAGGATGCTGTAATCAGTGGCAGCCATTTATTTTTCTCTGACACTTTCTGTGATGATATTTAACGTTTAGTGTCATCAGCCCGTTTTACTGGGAGAGAGAACCAAATTCCTTTCAGAGGCATTATTACAGCCCTGAGCGGAGACACATCAGCCATGCTGCTCTCATTCTCATCTGTGCTTCTGTCATTCACCCTGAAATATTTCAATGTGATTGATGTCCTGAGCGGTTGTTGTCTGTTCTCGAGTGTCAAACACAGAGAATGATGGTCCTGATCCTTTTCCTGATGGATAGATGGGGGATACACTAACACGCATGTTGGAGGGCATTTGGACGAAGATATAAAAATTTCTTCCCAACTTCCAAACTCCAAAGTAAATGTTACCTGTTGTGCAAATGTGTAAGAGCGCTGGAGCAAATAAACGTTGTGTAAACAGGCGTAAAAAGTATTTTCAGTCTGCTTCACATTTTTTTTCACATTCAAATTTTCTAAATCTACTCTACTTGTAATCTCTGCTTCCTCGTTATCAGCCCTGTGATGAAGCTGCAGTTGTTATCTAAAGAAACACTAAAAAGTGCCGCTGCTGTAGCAGCTGTGTGAGGTTGTGTTAGCTGTCACATTGCTTCTGTCGCTGATAAATGCTAACATCCTACATTTTAAATAATAGCTAATGCCTTTAGCTAAGCAGATAATTATTTTAACTTTCTAATGATTTTAATTAGAAAGTTAAAATTTTAACTTTAGTTTCATCACGGTAGGCTACGACAGGGTAAAACATGTCAGCCTCTATGTGACACTCAGTATCAGAACAATGCCCAACACAGGACAACAATGTTGGCTCCCTAGTGGATGTTTCCAGAACTACAGATGGATCTCAGCATCTGTAGGCGGATTCAAGCAGGCCTCTCATCCTTATGTTTTATAATTTTTTTATTTTCATTGTGTATTTTATAAAATGTTCTAAGCAGATTGTTCCTGGAGGATTTCATTTCCAGCAGATACAAATGCCACATGCATGAAAAGATTCAAAATGCTCTGGCTTAAACTCCGGAGTTACAAAAGCAGCGATCATATGGAGTCAGAGTGTGTTAAAGGCCTTTTCTGTCTTCTGATTGCAGGATCTGTTGGCAGGAACTTGGCCAACAAACCCAATGTGTATGTATCCAGCAGCGCTGGAGCCCAGTGGAGAGAGGTCAGTGCAAAGTTTGAGAACAACAAGAACAGTGGAGACGGCTAAACTGTGTGTCAAAGAAAAAGTCACTATTCAGGCTTAGTCCTGTAGACAGGCTCGAGCTTTATTCAGCTTTCGTAGACGACTGATGTTCTCATGCCCACATGTCATGAAAGGACGTTACTGTTAATTCATTTAGTGTTCAAAGGACATCGATGATATTTTCAAAAGTAATTAGTGCTTCATTAGTCTCATACTCTACTGTCCTTAATTCTAGCAGCAGATTGATGGGGATTGTTCTGACTTTGATTATTTAGAACTGGCACTAAAGTAGCTTTATTGCCGCCTGACATCAGACACATCACTATAACCAGGTTCCTTATGTGTCAGATGACTCTGACATGTGTCTCCCCCGCAAGGATCAACCTGGGAATCTTTTGTTTGTTAGATGAACGTCGATATCACTTAAAGCTTTACCGTCTAGTCCACACAACAGCACTGTTGTCTTTACACTAAATTTCTTCAACCCTGTGAAGCACATTATGTCTCACTCACACTGCTTGTGGTAATCTAGGCATTGGCAGGCCCTCATTTCTACACCTGGGGTGACCATGGCGGCATCCTGATGGCTATTGCACAAGGAGGCCCCACCACACAACTGAAGTAAGTCCAGATGGCTTTCCTAAACTTCCTCCAGCCGAGGAAATGAATCGGACAGGAGCTTCAAACCCAGAGAGGTTAACTTGTGACAGCTTTAAAAAATCTGGTAGGCGGAGCACATAAACGGCACCTACCGTGTGGTCGTGCCCATTAGCCAGCAGGAGCAGACTGTGTGAATGTGAAGCTGCCTGCTGGAGTTAAACAGCAAATAATCCTTCCACTAATCAACAGAACTAGATTAAAACACCTCTGTGCCAACACCTACCTTGCAGCCAACTTTAATTCATGAAAGTGATGTATTATAACGATATGTATCCAGTTGGCTTCATTTCCATAATTCATTTTATCTTTCCCTGATTACTCAGTAACCCGATTTTATCTTCATATATACAAATGTCCCTATTACTGGGTTAAGCCCGACTTTTAATACACGTCGCGCTCCCACTTTAATTTGATATTAACTCATGTTTGTTTGTTTCATCTGATTGTCTTCTCTGTCTTGCTGTTGTTCCCTCGGTGAGTGAGTGGGCATGCAGCAGATGAGCTGATAACTTGGTAACCTTGGTGATCAAACATTACTCAGTTATGTTTAGTCGACAGTACGTGAGAGGCTGCTACCAAACACATTTAGAAGATACGGTCATTAATAATACCACGCCCCTGTCAGGTTCAGCACCAATGAAGGCGAGACGTGGACCGACTTTCGGTTCTCAGAAAAGGAAGTGTACGTTTACCAGCTGCTGACAGAGCCCGGAGAGAAGAGCACCATCTTCACCATTTTTGGCTCGTATGCCGAGCAGAGACACAGCTGGCTCATCTTGCAGGTCAACACCTCTGACATTCTGGGTAAGTCCACGATTGAGAATGGAGATCTTTAGTTCTTAGCAACAACAGCTAAATGCAGAAACAGTTATTTCTCAGTTTAGACTAAAGCCAATGCTGTAGGGGTGATTTGTAGTCATCTGTAACTTTTGATTTTATACATGTAGTTCTTATATAAACTGAAAATAAGTAAGCAATTCATATAGTGCCTCCATATAATCGTCCAAACAAATGTCCAGAGATATTTCAGATGGCTGTAGAGTGATGATGCATGCTTGCAGGTTGGTTCTCTGATTAATAACCTCATGTAGTAACTGTAGCTAAAACTAGCATAACTCAGCAGCTACATGAAATAATTTAGATGACAGAAATGAATTTCATTAATTAATCGATGAATACAATCATAAAACTGTTATAAGATCTGTAACATTTGCTTGTAGCACCTAAAGTTCATGTATGTAGCCAACGTGCGCATGGTTAGCATGGTCAGAGGGCCCGGTGGCGCCAGTGTCCGGCAGCCTCGCCTCTGTCAGTGCGCCCCAGGGTGGCTGTAGCTACAATGTAGCTGCCATCACCAGTGTGTGAATGTGTGTGTGAATGGGTGGATGACTGATTGTGTAAAGCGCTTTGGGGTCCTTAGGGACTAGTAAAAGCGCTATACAAATACAGGCCATTTACCATTTACCATAATGACAGTAGCTAGTGATAGCATAGCATCCAGGGTTTTTAGGGAGAATGAACTGTAACAAAAGGTAATACACTGTAGCAATGTTGCACACAACTACTGCTCATGTACCAAAAATAAACTCACTTTACATTTTTGTTACAAAGATTGTACTTTAGCTAAAATAGCCAGAAAGCACATGCTAGCTGTTTGCTGTTGTTAACTAAGAGCACTACATTTCATTAATTCCAGAAGACCCTAGGGCTAGTAAGGAGTAATGGTTTACAGAGACACATGATTATTAACTTGGGAATAAATTAATGTATAATCACCAAATTCTAGTAGCAGCTAACACTAATAAAAAGTTTCTATTATTTAAAAATGTGTTACTGTGTAAAAAATAAACAAATAAAATTAAAGGTTAAATAAAATTCAAAGAAGGAAGATGTACAAAAACAAGCCAAGTCATTTCTAATCACCAATATTCCAATTTAATAATAGGAAATAACTATAATGCTAATTTACTTCTAAAAGTAAATATGTAACTTGAAACGATGAAAGCTAGGAGAAAGGCAAAGGATAAATACTAAGCAACACACGCCAGCAGAAAGGTTTATCTAGAAATACTGACTTTATAAATATACCATCAAGAATATTTCAACTCATTTGTCAGATCCACATCATGTCTACTTTTCCTTGGATGTTTCTTTAGGCGTGCCTTGTTCTGAGAAGGACTACAAGCACTGGTCCCCATCTGACGAGCACGGTAATGAGTGTCTGCTGGGCAGAGAGATAACGTTCAAAAGGCGAGCGCCTCACGCTACGTGTTTTAACGGAGAGGATTTTGACCGGCCGGTCACCATCTCTAACTGCTCCTGCACACGCCAGGACTACGAGTGGTGAGAGTCCACAAACTCTCCAGGCCTTTGATTTCAGAAGTCTTCATTTGTTAATCAGTTCTTTTTCTACTCCATATCCGAACATATCAGGTTTTTCATGATTGATTTCATAATGATTTATCACCAGGACTTGATGTTATGATGCAGAGGTTAAATTTCATTTGAAAGGATGCATTAACAAGAATAATGAAAAGAAAAGCAGGACTACCCCCCTGTGTATGGGTGGGTTAAATACTGTGTTGTTGTTCTTTATTGGGAGGTGCTGAAACTCACTATATTGTTTGTTTCCCCTCCTCTTCCTCCTTTCAGTGACTATGGCTTTAAGCTGAGTGAGGACTTGTCCCTTCAGGTGTGCGTGCCTGACCCTGAGTTCTTGGGCGACCTCTACGCTCCACCCGTTCCTTGTCCTGTTGGTACTACCTACCGCCGCAGCAAAGGGTAAACTGCTGTTATTAACGTGCAGGAATGCAGAGCCTGCCGTTCTTCTTCTGCAGTTTCTTAGCATAATGCCGTCGTCCACAGCAGTAATGGAGTAACGGATGCTAAAGAGGAATCTAAATCTACTAAACCATATATTTTTAATCAAACTGTGTTGGAAGAAAACTCCCATGCTATGAACACTGTAGTGATTCTGGCAGATATCCTCGTGTTGTTCCTGCATCAACGTGGTGACGTCTGTGATTTGTCATGTGCAATGTTGATCCTGGTCATTGTTATGATGTCATAGTTTTGCGACTTGGAAAAAAAACCTTCCGATGTCCACTCAAGAAAAAATCCCAAAAAGGAGGGGGTTAGGGTCGAGGCTGGACGTTAGGGTTAGGGTCGTGGGAGTGTGGGCGACAATGTTTCCACATCACAAAACTATGACATCACTACAATGTGATTGGTCATTTGAAATTAGAACCTTATTGATCCAGTAACGACACCAACGTAACTGAATGTGTCCTTCCTGGTTATTCTTCCTTTTTTTCACTGTTTTTGTTCGGACGCCACCAAGTTGCTGACAGATGAAAGCTCTTTTATTTCCCTCTTGCAGCTACAGGAAGGTACCAGGAGACAGCTGCAGCGGCGGAGATGTGGAGGCCCGGCTGGATGGAGAGATGCTGCCTTGTCCTGTCGGAGGTAATCTGCTTTCTCCAAACATTCAAAGATGCAGCTGAGCGTGCTGTGGAACAGTTCAAGGTGTCACGTTTCCAAACAAATGTTACCATCCAGTTTTACTGACTGGCACACAGACTTGGTAACCTGTGGGGGTTTTGTGGGAGAAAGGTGAAATCCAAATAAACATCCTTTATTTTAAGCATTTCTGCTTCTCCTACATATAAATACATTAGACACCCTAAAAAAACGTAGATGCACAGCACTGCGCAAAAATCGTGATCAAGCTCGACACAGTTGAGCTTCCGTTTGTGCTGGCATTGCTTCACAGCATGAAGAAATGAGGGGCGGCTCAAGATGTTTGGACCGTCATGTCCAACAGTTCAACTTGACTTTTAATGTCCTGCTAGCTGTGTTGTAGTTATTGAGTATGGGTCAGTAGTAGAGTCTCTATAATAGACCTGCTCTGAGAGGTAACAGCAGCTGGACCGTTTCTAACCGGATGTATGACAACATGACGGCTGTGTTGAATGAATCAAAGAGATCATGTTTTCAAATTAATGAAGGAATTTACTCGACATGAAGCAGCCAATCGGTTTGTGTCAGTCGTTCAAGTTCTTTGCAGTGCAGCTCGGTGTCAGTGCACGTTTGTAGTCCCAGTGTTTGTCTTCAGGCTGTCTCCTGTGGTTTTGCAGAGAGTAATGAGTTCATCCTGTACGCTGTGAGGAACTCCATCCATCGCTACGACCTGGCCACGGGCACTGACCAGGCTCTGCCTCTGGCTGGCCTCAGGGAGGCTGTGGCTCTGGACTTTGATTATGACCGCAACTGCCTGTACTGGGCCGACATCTCCCTGGACACCATACAGGTCAGTGGCTCCTCTAGAAGATGCAGTCGGTGTGTGCTCTCTCACAGCAGGACAGCATGGTGCTAACTGTGGGGCTGAGACGTAGAGGGAGCTTAACCATTCAGCTGTTACTGACCTGCGTGTGTCTTTTGGTCCTGCAGCGCCTGTGTCTGAATGGCAGCACAGGTCAGGAGGTTGTCGTGAGGAAAGACCTGCAGAATGTGGAGGCTCTGACCTTTGACCCCATCAGTAGACTGCTATACTGGGTGGATGCTGGAGCGCAGAAGATTGAGGTATAGAAAACATTGTCAGTGTTTGTCACTCAGGATATCAGACACATCAGAGTCGCGAGGTTATCAAACTAAAACAGTTGCTTGTTCTTTCCAAGTTCTCCTCTTTGGTCGTCAGATTATATTCATAATCACAATAATCTGTCTTCTTGACACAGCTTCATTACTGTTGACTTTTCCCTGTTATGTTTGAAGGTTTCAAACCCTGATGGGGATCTGCGGCACACCCTGCTCAACTCTTCCATCCTCGAACACCCGCGAGCTTTGGTTCTGCTGCCCGGAGAGAGGTGAAGAGTTTAAAGGAACCGAGTTTTATCCAGCCTGTGATTAAAAGAGTGAATCTGAAACGAGCAGCTTCAGGCTGATTTGAAAAGCTGACATTTCCAGTCAAGAACAAGAAATTATAATAAATATAGTGTTTGCTGATATTGCCTTTTTCAGGCAATCATGCAAAGATCCAGCAAACACAAACCTGCAGAGCAGGAGCATAAAATACACATCGGTCACCAGTGGTTCTGACTATTTTCTTAAACCTGATCTTAAGGTAAAAACACAACAATGCTCTGATCACCCTTTAAAAAGGATGACCAGACAAACTGACCACAAGATCATCTCTGAAAACAGATCTGGCTTCACTTCTGCAAACATAGTTCTGCTTTTCCTGAGACATCGGGATTCCTGTGGTCTGCTGCTGATCTCGTTTTCCACTTTCTCAGAAAATGAATGTATGGTTGACTCACTGCACTCACTTCCTCCCTTCTCTGTGTACATTGTCACTCTCTTAGAGTTTAAGCTTGTATTAAATATTTGACCTGGCGCCCAATCACAGTCAAAGAGTGGCCAATGGGCGCATTCGGTGCAAATTCCTAATCTTGTATCCTCTCCATGTCCAGTCTGATGTTCTGGACTGACTGGGGAGACCAAGCGCCTGGCATTTACCGAAGCTACATGGATGGAACCAACGTGTCCCGCATCGTGTCCGAGGGTGTCCGATGGCCCAACGGTATCACGGCCGACGACCACTGGCTGTACTGGACCGAAGCCTACAGCGACCGCATCGAGAGGGCCGACTTCATCGGAGGGCAGAGGCGCGTCCTCATGGAGGGGCTGCCCCACCCGTACGCCATAGCTGTGTTCAAGGTAACAACATGTTTATGAGTGTGTGTGTGTTTCAGTCTTGATGGATTGGGTGGATTGTTCACACTTTCGCGCTGCATGCTGTGTTCAGAATGACCTGTACTGGGATGACTGGTCTAAAATGGGAATCTTCAAAGCTCCAAAGGCTGGTTCCCAAAACAACGAGCTGATTGTTGGCAGGCTAACTGGGGTCATGGACCTGAAGATCTTCTATAAGGGGAAGAACAGAGGTGAGGACCAGGCAGGGAGGTGATGATGCTGTCAGTCTTCTTCAGGTTTAAATGAAATAAACTGCGTTCTTGCTCTCGTCAGGCCATAACGCTTGTGCCGACCAGCCGTGCAGCCTGCTGTGTCTGCCTCAGCCCGGCCACAGGCACACCTGCGTTTGCCCAGACGGCGCCCCGACTCTAACGACGCCCAGCGGAGAGCTGCAGTGTCAGTGTCCCCAAGGCTACCAGCTCCACAACAACACCTGCATCAAGACGGGTGAGAATAAGCACGTACTGCTTCTGGAAGACGCGTGTCGTAAGATATACGGACACAAAGCCTCCGACAATTAACAGTTTGCATGTTTGCATATTTCTTCGACTCCAGAACACAGCTGTCTGCCAAACCAGTATCGCTGCTCCAATGGCCGCTGCATCAGCAGCATCTGGAAGTGTGACAGCGACAACGACTGTGGGGACATGAGTGACGAACAAGAGTGTCGTAAGTACTCAGCAGCGTTGCTGCCTTCATGACAGAAACAATCAACTGTTGCTATAGAAACAAAGCTCTTTTTTCCTGGCGTCCTTCTCCAGCCACTACGACTTGTGACCCGTCCAACCAGTTTCGCTGCGTGGCCTCAGGTTCCTGCATCCCTCTGGCCTTTAAATGTGACCATGAGGATGACTGTGGAGACAACAGTGATGAGGAGAACTGTGGTACGCATTAATAAAACTGTGTGATTGTATGGTTAAATGTGACTTTTATTAAAGCACTTTCATTGGTTAGGAAGACTAGAAAGTTAATTAGGTTAGGGTCATCACACAAATATTTTAGTTTAGATCAGCAACATTGTTTAACACTTTGATGTATTTCTCAGATTCTCATCAGTGTGGGCCCGATGAGTTCACGTGTGCACGTGGTGTTTGCATCCGCAAGAGTTGGCGCTGCGATGGAGACAATGACTGCAGAGACTGGTCAGATGAAACAAACTGCACTGGTGAGAAAGACTCAGCATCATACATGATGTCCCACAAAGTTAAATCAGAGAAGGTGTGAGCTGCAAGCGCTAAACAATTACAGTAAACTTCACAGTCATAAAATAAAACTACAAAGCTACAGCCTTTAACAGTGCAGTTAGTGTTTTTTTTTAAAGTCATAAAAACAGAGCTATTTACACAGCCGCTAACCGCTAACCACACGGTTAAAGTCACAGAATGACTGCTAACACACAACGACTCAGCTGCAGGCACTGAAATGTACAGCATAATAGTCATAGTGTTATTTTGGATATTCCGTTTGTTATTCCTCATAATTCACTGAGGTAGCAGCTGAATCAGTTCCTGATGAGGACAAAAGGCTAAACAGTTAGCTAAAGCTAACTAGCTTAGCAGGTTCTCACTGGCTGCTTTAGTGAGTTTTGGGGTTTGTTAGTTACTTTTAAATTACAGACAGCCAGTAAATTGTAAGTTATTGTAATACTCTCCAGTTCATAATAGTTTTGTTGTCGTACCCACACAATTAGAAAACGGTTATTATTGTTTTGAGGCTAGCTTGTATATGCTTGACGCTCACTTTATTAGCTACGCCTTGCTAGTCCCAGCTTGGACTAGCAACCTTCTGCATGATTCGACATGTTATGTTAGTGTTCAGAGATGCTCTTCTGCATATTTTGGTTGTACTGACTGGTTATTTGAGTTACTGTTTCCTTCCTGTTAGCCGTTACCCTGTGACCTTTAGGATCAACAGCACATGTTCACACAGTGAAAATGCTGCCGACTGGATATTTTCCCTTGTTTTTTACTATTTTCACCGTTCTCAGTAAACCATTGACATAGTATTGTGGTCAAATCCCAGTAGATCAGCAGTTTCAGAAAAACTCAGACCAACCAGCCATGCCAGCTGCAGAGTCACTTGAATCACGTTTCTTCCCCATTCTGATGTTTGGTTTCAACTTTAGCTAAATATAGACATTTACAAAGTGCTGGGTGAAAATATATTTACTATATAGCTTATTCACCCATATAAATACATATATCAACATGTGCCAAACATTGACATACATAAATGCATAATCAGTAGTGCCAGTAACAAAGTGTGTGTAGCTGTGAAAACTTCACATTAACAACGTTTAAATCTGTCATACATTTTTAAACTCCACTCATTAAAACTCTTTGTGTCCTCAGTGGGCCACCATACCTGTGAGCCCAGCAGTTTCCAGTGTAACACAGGTCACTGTATACCTCAGCGCTGGAAGTGTGACGGTGATGATGACTGTCAGGATGACTCGGACGAAGATCCCCAACACTGTGGTAAGCTCACACAAGACCCTGATGTTTCACCCCTGCAAAGCAAGCAGAGATTTCCTGTTAGCAGTAATACTTTATTGATATTTGTTATTAGAGGGAACTCAGTGTAAAGGCTTCTTGTGCTCCAATCACACCTGCCTGCCAGCCTCCGCGCACTGCAATGGCATCAAGGAGTGTCCAGACGGCGCCGATGAGAACAACTGTGGTGAGTGATCCCGTTAGTTTAGGAGACACTTTAGCAGTCAGACCCTCACATGCAATCGTAACTGTGAGAGAGAATATAATCATCTGACTGCTCTGCTGATCTCATGTCTGATTTGTTGTGAAAGTCATTGTGTTTTCTTCGCTTGTGTCACCCACAGATCCCCTGTGCACTCGCTACATGGAGTTTGTATGTCAGAACCGAGCCCAGTGCCTGTTTCAGTCTCTGGTGTGTGATGGGATCAAACACTGTGAAGATGGCTCTGATGAGGATGCCGAGTATGCACAATGTGGTGAGCGCCAATCATCTCCACTGTGATACTTAGCATGTTTGCAGCAGCCCTCCTGTGACCACCCGTCACCCTGTAACACCTGACCAGGCCAGTTTATAAAGCAGAGGTGTCGTATGATCATCGTCCCAAACAAGGAGAAAAGAGGAGGCTGAGTTTGTTTTCCACTCACCCGTGCACCTGAACAGTGGATCGTTAGATTTGTGCTTTGTGTTTGGATCTGTTTATCCCTCCAGTTAGGTTTTGCATCAGGCTCTTTAATCATTGCTTTGATTGTCGCACTCCCAACTTTTCCAGGTATTTCCTTGTTTCTGACGTGTCATTATTATGATGACATAGAAGGCTGGCTTTTTGTAACCAAATACAATAAATGCAGATGAATAGTACAGATGGGTTACATGGATCCAAAGAAAATAAGAGCTTGTGCTGGACTGGGTGGAAAGTAGATTCCTTGTGTGTTTTCTTTCAGCCGCACCGTCTGAATTCAGCAAAGTGTGTGACATCTATACCTTCCAATGTGCCAACGGAGTGTGTGTGAGTCTGGAGTGGAAGTGCGACGGCATGGATGACTGTGGGGATTATTCCGACGAAGCCAACTGTGGTGAGGATGAAAAGCTTATGGAGAAATGCCCAGACCCCCCCACACACACATAATGTTTACTATCGAATCATGTGGAACAAATGCACTGATTGCACACACTGAATATAGAAGTTATATTTGTACTAGGCATGCACCGATACTGATACTGGTATCGGGTATCGGGGCCGATACTGTAAAATGTGTGTGTACTCATACTCATAAAAGTTAACCGATACCAACTTATTTCATTAGTCAGAGGGTGGCTGGTCAGTTCTGTTGTAATTTTTTAGATTGGCCACTAGGGGGACATGTCGTGCTAAGGCACAGGGTTAGGCGAGTGAGACTGGCGGCTCCAGATAAAAAAGAGAAACTGGAGGCTGCTGTAGCTAGGCTAAACAAAATGTCAGCAGTGTGGACCGGAACAGCCAATTTTAACTCAGGTTTTGGAAAAGCAACGAAAAATGTCAAGAGAAAATCCACAGGCAGTTAAAATAACACAGGCTCTGACTCATTTTATTGCTCTGGATGACCAGCCAATGCCGGTCGTGGAAAACATAGGATCGCACCGTCTTCTCAGTGTACTCGAGCCGCGATATGAAATTCCCAGCCGCCCACACATCAGGGAGATAATGGTGCCAAAACTTTCTGAAGAGGTAAAGACAGCAGTGTGTGCGCGATGTCAGTCCTCGGTTTAACGGCACGGTGGACTGATGAGGGGTTTGTTCGTCAATGCCAAATACTTTCGTTATTTTTGCTTGCTTGTTTACAATATGGACACTCTGCAATAATTTAACAGTTTATTTTATTCTGAAACCTAATTTGTATTTATTTTATTCCAAACAGAAGTGTTTATTTATTATTCTGAAAGCTGGAGACAGTGCCAATAGTTCAGTGATATTTTGTTGAATTACAATGTGCACACCCCGCAATAATTTAACAGAAGTGCTTATTTTTTATGTGAAATTTTATTTTTGTGGTCATTTTATTAAGATTTTATTTTTTATCAGCAGAGATAAAATTTTATGTGTGTGTGTGGTTAAAAGTATCGGTTTTTGTACTCTGTAAGTAGTCAGATCCAAGTATCGGTATCGTATTGGTTTGAAAAAAATTGGTATCGTTGCATCCCTAATTTGTACTCCTGCAAACTTTTCGTTTCCCCACAAAGACCAAGTACATTTATGATTACTCAGCAAAATCCGAGGCTGACTGTTTCTCTGCTCGTTGCAGCTGCTCCGACCGAGGTCCCAGGCTGCTCCAAGTATTTCCAGTATGAGTGCAAAAATGGGCGTTGTATCCCCACGTGGTGGAAGTGTGACCTGGAGAATGACTGTGGGGACTGGTCTGATGAATACATATGTTCAGGTACGACATCGTTAGTTCTGGCAGTCGAGCTCCATCAGAAACCTCAGAGTTCGAGCAGCTCACCGCCCCGATTTAACAAAACTAGATGGCAGCAGTGAACATAAACATGAGTAAAATGTGTATAAGGATCTTTATCTGTTGCCACTGCTCTTTGCTGTAGGGGCTGTTCCTGCCAATCTCCTGCCTTTAGGTTTCCCATGTATGTTTTTGGGAGGCTGAGGAGGTCCAAGAGAAGAGCCACACTACCATCCTGTCTGATTATTAGCATGGACACCTATTTTATGTTGTTTTCTAGTATTTGGTTTCTATCTGAGTAAATCGGGGTTTCAAATTTGCTTCTTGAATGAACCAGTTTATGCGTCTTATCACTGCAGGTGGTTCAGATCCTCACACTGTGGCCCCCGGCCCCTCCACGTGTGCGCCCAACCGCTTCCACTGTGGCTCAGGGGCTTGCATCAGCAACACCTGGGTGTGCGACGGCTATGCTGACTGCCCTGACGGCAGCGACGAGTTTGGATGTCCGACAGGTACTGATTCTCGCTGCTGATTGGCTCAAGTTTTCTTGCAGAAGACATAATAGTTTATATTTTACAGCTTTTGGCCAAACTGAATGAACATCTTCCTGAAATAGTCCACATAACTTAACCCAGCCCATCCACACATCCACGAACTGAAAATACACAAAACTGTCTGAAGCCTGGACTTTTTGCTTATTTGAGTTATTGTAACCTCAATAATGAGCATCCACGGTTAGAGATGTGTGTCCACACTTCATATAACAGGAAATAATGCTGATTAACATTGTTTGCTTCTCATTTTCCTGACAGCAGTTAATGGCTCTGTGACTCCTGCCTTGGTACCCACTGAGAACCCTCATTCGCCCGATCACTGCAGCCGGAGTCAGTTCCAGTGTCAGCGCCCCGCCCGCTGCATCCCTGACTGGCAGCGCTGTGATGGACACGCCCACTGTCAGGATGGCTCTGATGAAGCACACTGCCGTGAGTATCTGTACGATGCATTTGCAAAATACTGTCTCATAAACACACAGAACTCGGACCACGGAGGACCAATCATATAACAGACGGCGTTTTAAATGAAGACAATCGAAAGGATTTTTAGCAGGATTACGCCGAGTTTTCACCCAAAGCCTCGCTCACGAGTTCAAGCCTGTCAGACGCTCTGTTGGGCTTTTCCGTGGCGTAATCCTCTCTGTGGAGTACAGAAGTTTCGTTTCAATACTTCCTCCTGCAAATGCACCATGGGACAATCTCCGTGTTGAGCTGAACCATATTTGATCATTTCATAAAACAGGAAGTTGGAACTAAAGTTTTGTGTAATGGCACTTTTAAGCTCTGCTGTGGTAATAATCTCAGGTGTTCATATTTCATGTCATGAGCATCATGCTTCCATGCAGGCTATGCAGTGAGCAAGCATTTCATCTAAAGCCTCTGTGTGTCTGCAGCCACCCACGGTCCTCTGTCCTGTGTTAATGGGACTCGCTGTTCTGATGGTGAAGCCTGTGTGCTGGACAGTGAGAAGTGCGATGGCTTCCTGGACTGCTCCGACCACAGTGATGAAGATGGCTGCACCGGTAGGTCCACTCTAACCTCATTCTTAGTTTGCTTTATTTAAAATGACAGAAACTATCTGCCTGCTTGTCCAGTGCAATGCTGCCAGCTGCTGCCGGTTGTCGACTATTGCAGCTTATGTTAATGTCGAAATATTCAGACATCAGAATCTACTTTGCTTCTCTCTCTGGCAGCGGACACGTTGGCCTATAAAGTCCAGAACCTCCAGTGGACACCAGATTTCTTGGGTGGCATCACTCTGACCTGGACCCGGCCTAAAAACCTTCCCCAGGACTCTTGCTCCTTCCTCATCTACTACAGGTAAGAAGCTGCTCAGTAATCCCGGAGTCACGCTGCTGTCAGCCAGCTGTGTTACACTCCACTATAGCTGGTAACAGGGTTTGTATTAAAGAGCCAGTGTGACCTGTGAACTCATGTTTGTGTTAAGGCCTGTGGGCACATTGCCGTGGACCCCTATGGATACCCACAGCAACAAGACCAGCTACAAACTGACCGTGCTGAAGCCCGACACCACGTACCAGGTGAAGGTGCTCACTCAGTGTCTCAGCAAACTGCACAAGACCAATGAGGTGATCACAGTCCGGACACCAGAGGGATGTGAGTATCACGTGATCACCCTACACCAGGTTCCAACAGCAGCTCTGACTTCTGCTCATTTTAACTTAAACCTGGATGTGTTTGCGCTCTCTGGTACACTCCTGGTCTCTCAGATGCAATGCTAGCAAAAGTCATGCATAAGCATGCAATTCTGCATAACGCAGAACCTGCATAAAGCCTTGTGCTAGAAACCCAGCACCTCCTTTCCTTCACAGCAGTGCTCACCCAGGAGAGGGTCAGCTCTGTGTCGAAGTTTGAATTTGAAGTTGTGGTTAAACCTGTGGAGTGCTGTGGCCTCCAGATGCTTCTGTCCCTCACCCTCTGCTTTTGGTGCTGTTTGCCTGCTCGTGTTAGCTCTCCATCACCGTCCCCATAACTATGGTGCAGATCTCTTGCTGCCCCCATATGTCCACCCTGTGGTGGAGACTGTGGTCCAGCGGTTGCCCCTCAGAGACGGGCTAGACTGTCTGGGCTAAACTCCCATTTACAAAATTTCTTAAATATGTGTGATGTTCAGTTTTATGAATATTGGTGTTAATGGAGTTCATCCAGTGTGTGTGTGTGTGTGTGTGTGTGCGTGTGTGTGTGTGTGTGTGTGTGTGTGTGTGTGTGTGTGTGGTTTAGTGCCTGACCCTCCCAGGAATCTGCAGCTGTCCTGTGATAATAATGGTGTGGATGGGACAGTGGTGGTTTCCTGGAGTCCCCCCGACAAGAGCAACGGCCTCATCAGGGAGTACATTGTAAGTCGCTTTCTAAGCAACTGTGGTTTTTACACAGTATGATGATGATGATGATGATGATGATGGCTTCAACAGCCCGGCAGGTAAAGCACAAACACGGAGAGTTCAAAATACGAGTCTAGAAATCAAAACGGACCCGAGCGGCCGCAGGCCTCCCCCCGCCTCGTCAGTGTGTCTCGTCTCAGGCAGCAAACACACTCTGATAAACTCGTCATCAGACAGTTCAAGGTGTGCATGTGAACGCAGGTTCACTATAAACACTCTGGAACTGAAGTTTTTCACAGATGTGAGTTTTCCAAGTCCAAAGTGTTTGTTTACTGAAGCGAAGCTGTGTGATTGGTTAGTGGAGAGTTTAAGGCTTAGAAGTTCAGAAGCCTCTATGAAGCTAAACACGCAGGAACGGGCGTCTGAACCTTTGCTAGCAAAGCTGCAGAAGCAACAAGTCGTTTTGGAGAATTCATGGAAGAGTGTTTAGTTCACTTTGAGAGTGTGTAAACTAAGAATCATCAAGGACGTTGGAGGAAATCTGGAGCTTTAGTTGAAAAACAAACCTAGATCTATGAAGTCCATGATACAACCCAGATCATTGTCCTTGTATGTGGGACAGTTTGGGATTACAGAGGAGGCAGAATGAGACAGACTTTAAG